>NC_138874.1:24240724-24754724 GCF_965194805.1 Balaenoptera borealis
ACCATGAGCACTATCACCGTGAGCACTAACACCATTTGCAGTGTCACCGTGAGCAATATCACCATGGGAAATGTGAGAGTGAGCACTATTACCATGGGCACTATCACCATGAGCACTCTCACCATGAGCACTGTCACCGTGGGCACTGTCACCGTGTGCACTGTCACCATGGGCAGTGTCACCATGAGCACTGTCACCCTGGGCTCTGTCATCATGGACACTGTCATCTTAGGAACTGCCACCACGGACACTGCCACCATGAGCACTGTAACCATTGGCACTGCCACAGTGAGCACTCTCACCATGAGCACTCTCACCATGGGAAATGTCACCATGAGCACGGTCACCAGGGACACTGTCACCATGGGCACTATCCACCAGGGCACTGTCACCGTGAGCACTATCACTGTCAGCACTATCACCGTGAGCACTATCACCATGGGCACTGTCACCGTGAGCCCTATTACCATGGGCACTATCACCAAGGGCACTGTCACTGTGAGCACTATCAACGTGAGCACTGTCACCATGATCACTGTCACCGTGGGCAATGTCACCATGAGCACTGTCACCATGGACACTTTCAACATGGCTACTGTCACCATGGGCACTGTCACCATGGACACTGTCATCATGAGCTCTGTTACCATGGGAAATGTCACCATGAGCACTGTCATCTTGGGAACTGCCACCATGGACACAGCCACCATGAGCAATGTAACCATTGGCACTGCCACAGTGAGCACTGTCACCGTGAGCACTGTCACCATGGGAACTGTCACCATGTGCCCTGTCACCATGGGAACTCTCACCATGAGCACTATCACCATGAGCACTATCACCATGGGCACTGTCACCAAGGGCACTGTCACCGTGAGCACTGTCACCAAGGGCACTGTCACCGTGAGCACTGTTACCATGAGCACTGTCACCGTGGGCACTGTCACCCTGAGCACTGTCATCATCGGCACTGTCACCATGGGAACTCTCACCATGAGCACTGTCACCATGGGAAATATCACCATGGGCACTATCACTATGGGCACTATCACCATGGGCAGTGTCACTATGAGCACAGTCAACGTGGCCACTGTCACCATGGGAACTGTCACAATGAGCACTAACTCCGTGAGCACTATCACCATGGGCAGTGTCAGCGTGAGCAATATCAACATGGGCAGTGTCACCATTAGCGCTATTACCATGGGCACTATCGCGTTGAGCACTATCACCATGAGCACTGTCACCGTGGGCACTGTCACCGTAGTCACTGTCAACATGAGCACAGTCAGCATAGGAACTCTCACCATGAGCACTGTCACCATGGGAAATGTCACCATGGGCACTATCACTATGGGCACTATCACCATGGGCTGTGTCACCATGAGCACTGTCACCATGGGCACTGTCACCATGCGAACTCTCACCATGAGCACTGTCACCGTGGGCAATGTCACAATGAGCACTGTCACCATGAGCACTATCACCGTGAGCATTCTAACCATGGGCAGTGTCACCGTAAGCAATATCACCGTAAACACTGTCACCGTGTGCACTGTCATCGTGAGCACTGTCACCATAGGAAATGTCACCATGGGCACTATCACCGTGAGCACTATTAACATGGGTACTATCACCAAGGGCATTGTTACCATGAGCAGTGTCACCATGAGCACTGTCACCGTGGGCACTGTCACCATGAGCACTGTCATCATGGGCACTGTCACCATGGGAACTGTCACCATTAGAACTGTCACTGTGGGTACTATCACCGTGAGCACTATCACAATGGGCACTGTCACCATGAGCACTATCATCTTGGGCAGTGCAACCATGAGCACTGTAACCATTGGCACTGTCACCATGGACACTGTCGCCATGGGTACTGTCACTATGGGTACTGTCCTCATGGGAACTCTTAGCAAGAGCACAGTCACCATGGGCACTGTCACCATGGACAATGTCACCATGAGCAATGTCAACATGAGCACTCTCACCATGGAAAATGTCACCATGAGCACTATCACCGTGGGCAGTGTCACCATGAGCAATATCACCATGGGCAGTGTCACCATGAGCACTATCACCATGGACACTGTCACCATGGGCACTCTCACCATGGGAAATGTCATCATGGACACTCTCACCATGAACACTGTCAACATGGGAAATGTCACCATGGTCACTGTCACCATGGGCACTTTCAACATGGGCACTGTCACCGTGCGAAATGTCACCATGGGCAGTTTCACCATGAGCACTGTCACCATTGGCACTGTCACCATGAACAGTATCATCATGGGCTGTGCCACCATGAGGAATTTCAACATGGGAACACCAACCCTGTACACCACCAGCATGAGCATAGTCACCATGGGCATTGTCACCATGAGCACTGTCACCACAGGATCTTTCAACATGGGCAGTATCAGCATGCGAACTGTCACCATGGGCAGTGTCACCATGAGCACTATCACCAAAGGCACTGTCAACGTGAGCACTCTCACCATGAGCACTATTACCATGGGCAGTGTCACCGTGAGCAATATCACCATGGGCAGTGTCACCATGGGCACTATCACCATGAGCACTATCACCAAGGGAACTGTCATCATGAGCACTATCATCGTGAGCACTATCACCCTGAGCACTGTCACCGTCGGTACTGTCACCATGAGCACTGTCACTATGGGCACTGTCATCATGGGAACTGTCACCATGAGCACTATCACCGTGCGCACTATCACCATGGGCAGTGTCACCATGAGCAATATCACCATGGGCACTGTCAACATGAGCACTATTACCATGGGCAATATCACCATGAGCACTATAACCGTGAGCACTGTCACCGTGGGCACTGTCACCGCGTGCACTGTCCCCATGAGCACTGTCACCATGAGCACTATCACCATGAGCACTGTCACCATGGGCACTGTCACCATGGGAACTCTCACTATGAGCACTGTCACCATGGCCAGTGTCACTATGGCCACTGTCACCTTAAGCACTGTCACCAAGGGAAATGTCAGCATGGGAACTCTCACCATTTGCACTGTCACCGTGGGCACTGTCACCATAAGCACTGTCACCATGAGCACTGTTCAACATGGGCACTGTCACCTAGAGCACTGCCACTGTAGGCACTTTCACCGTGAGCACTGTTCACCATGGGCACTGTAACCATGAGCACTGTCACCATGGACACTGTCACCAGGAACACTATCATCATGGGCAGTGCCACCATGAGGAATTTCAACATGGGAACACCAACCCTGTACACTGCCAGCATGAGCACAGTCACCATGGGCATTATCACCATGAGCACTGTCACCGTGGGAACTTTCAACATGGGCACTATCAGCATGTGAACTGTCACCATGGGCAGTGTCACCATGAGCACTATCACCAAAGGCACTGTCAACGTGAGCACTATCACCATGAGCACTATTACCATGGGCAGTGTCACCGTGAGCAATATCACCATGGGCAGTGTCACCATGGGCACTATCACCATGAGCACTATCACCAAGGGAACTGTCACCGTGAGCACTATCATCGTGAGCACTCTCACCCTGAGCACTGTCACCATGAGCACTGTCACCATGAGCACTGTCACCGTCGGTACTGTCACCATGAGCACTGTCACTATGGGCACTGTCATCATGGGAACTGTCACCATGAGCACTATCACCGTGCGCACTATCACCATGGGCAGTGTCACCATGAGCAATATCACCATGGGCACTGTCAACATGAGCACTATTACCATGGGCAATATCACCATGAGCACTATAACCGTGAGCACTGTCACCGTGGGCACTGTCACCGCGTGCACTGTCCCCATGAGCACTGTCACCATGAGCACTATCACCATGAGCACTGTCACCATGGGCACTGTCACCATGGGAACTCTCACTATGAGCACTGTCACCATGGCCAGTGTCACTATGGCCACTGTCACCTTAAGCACTGTCACCAAGGGAAATGTCAGCATGGGAACTCTCACCATTTGCACTGTCACCGTGGGCACTGTCACCATAAGCACTGTCACCATGAGCACTGTTCAACATGGGCACTGTCACCTAGAGCACTGCCACTGTAGGCACTTTCACCGTGAGCACTGTTCACCATGGGCACTGTAACCATGAGCACTGTCACCATGGACACTGTCACCAGGAACACTATCATCATGGGCAGTGCCACCATGAGGAATTTCAACATGGGAACACCAACCCTGTACACCGCCAGCATGAGCACAGTCACCATGGGCATTATCACCATGAGCACTGTCACCATGGGAACTTTCAACATGGGCACTATCAGCATGCGAACTGTCACCATGGGCAGTGTCACCATGAGCACTATCACCAAAGACACTGTCAACGTGAGCACTATCACCATGAGCACTATTACCATGGGCAGTGTCACCGTGAGCAATATCACCATGGGCAGTGTCACCATGGGCACTATCACCATGAGCACTATCACCAAGGGAACTGTCACCGTGAGCACTATCATCGTGAGCACTATCACCCTGAGAATTGTCACCATGAGCACTGTCACCATCGGTACTGTCACCATGAGCACTGTCACTATGGGCACTGTCACCATGGAACTCTCACCATGAGCACTATCACCGTGAGCACTATCACCATGGGCAGTCTCACCATGAGCAATATCACCATGGGCATTATCACCGTGAGCAATGTCATCGTGTGCGCTGTCCCCATGAGCACTGTCACCATGAGCACTGTCACCATGGGCACTGTCACCATGGAAAATGTCACCTTGGAAACTGTCACCATGGGCACTGTAACCATGGACACTGTCACCAGGAGCACTATCACCATGGACACTGTTTCCATGAGCTTTGTCCCCAAGTACACTGTCAACATTGGAACTGTCATCATGGGCACTGTCACCATGGGCACTGTCACCATGATCACCGTCAATATGGGAACTGCCACCATGAGCACTGTCACCATGGACACTGCCACCATGAGCACTGTCACCGTGAGCACTGTCACCATGATCATTGTCACCAGGAGCATTGTCATCATGGGAAGTGTCACCATGAGTACTGTCACCATGGGCACTGTCACCATGGGCACTCTCAACATGGGCACTCTCACCATGGGCACTCTTGACCATGGACACTGTCACCATGGGCACTGTGAACATGAGCACTGTCACCATGGTAACTCTTACCATGAACACTGTCACCATGGGAAATGTCACTATGGGCACTGTCAGCATGGGCACTGTTACCATGGACACAGTCAACATGAGCACTATCATCATGGGCAGTGCCACCATGAGGAATTTCACCATGGCAACTCCAACCATGTACACCGCCAGCATGAGCACAGTCACCATGGGCAGTGTCACCGTGAGCACTATCACCATGGGCACTTTCAACATGGGCACTGTCACCATGCGAACTGTCACCATGAACACTATCACTATGAGCACTATCACCATGAGCACTCTCCCAAAGGGCACTGTCACCGTGAGCTCTGTCACCATGAGCACTGTCACTGTGGGCAATGTCACCATGAGCACTGTCACCGTGGGCACTCTCACCATGGGAACTGTCACCATGAGCACTATCACCGTGAGCACTAACACCATTTGCAGTGTCACCGTGAGCAATATCACCATGGGAAATGTCAGAGTGAGCACTATTACCATGGGCACTATCACCATGAGCACTCTCACCATGAGCACTGTCACCGTGGGCACTGTCACCATGGGCAGTGTCACCATGAGCACTGTCACCCTGGGCTCTGTCATCATGGACACTGTCATCTTAGGAACTGCCACCACGGACACTGCCACCATGAGCACTGTAACCATTGGCACTGCCACAGTGAGCACTCTCACCATGAGCACTCTCACCATGGGAAATGTCACCATGAGCACGGTCACCAGGGACACTGTCACCATGGGCACTATCCACCAGGGCACTGTCACCGTGAGCACTATCACTGTCAGCACTATCACCGTGAGCACTATCACCATGGGCACTGTCACCGTGAGCCCTATTACCATGGGCACTATCACCAAGGGCACTGTCACTGTGAGCACTATCAACGTGAGCACTGTCACCATGATCACTGTCACCGTGGGCAATGTCATCATGAGCACTGTCACCATGGACACTTTCAACATGGCTACTGTCACCATGGGCACTGTCACCATGGACACTGTCATCATGAGCTCTGTTACCATGGGAAATGTCACCATGAGCACTGTCATCTTGGGAACTGCCACCATGGACACAGCCACCATGAGCAATGTAACCATTGGCACTGCCACAGTGAGCACTGTCACCGTGAGCACTGTCACCATGGGAACTGTCACCATGTGCCCTGTCACCATGGGAACTCTCACCATGAGCACTATCACCATGAGCACTATCACCATGGGCACTGTCACCATGCGCACTGTCACCATGAGCATTATTACCATGGGTACTATCACCAAGGGCACTGTCACCGTGAGCACTGTCACCAAGGGCACTGTCACCGTGAGCACTGTTACCATGAGCACTGTCACCGTGGGCACTGTCACCCTGAGCACTGTCATCATCGGCACTGTCACCATGGGAACTCTCACCATGAGCACTGTCACCATGGGAAATATCACCATGGGCACTATCACTATGGGCACTATCACCATGGGCAGTGTCACTATGAGCACAGTCAACGTGGCCACTGTCACCATGGGAACTGTCACAATGAGCACTAACTCCGTGAGCACTATCACCATGGGCAGTGTCAGCGTGAGCAATATCAACATGGGCAGTGTCACCATTAGCGCTATTACCATGGGCACTATCGCGTTGAGCACTATCACCATGAGCACTGTCACCGTGGGCACTGTCACCGTAGTCACTGTCAACATGAGCACAGTCAGCATAGGAACTCTCACCATGAGCACTGTCACCATGGGAAATGTCACCATGGGCACTATCACTATGGGCACTATCACCATGGGCTGTGTCACCATGAGCACTGTCACCATGGGCACTGTCACCATGCGAACTCTCACCATGAGCACTGTCACCGTGGGCAATGTCACAATGAGCACTGTCACCATGAGCACTATCACCGTGAGCATTCTAACCATGGGCAGTGTCACCGTAAGCAATATCACCGTAAACACTGTCACCGTGTGCACTGTCATCGTGAGCACTGTCACCATAGGAAATGTCACCATGGGCACTATCACCGTGAGCACTATTAACATGGGTACTATCACCAAGGGCATTGTTACCATGAGCAGTGTCACCATGAGCACTGTCACCGTGGGCACTGTCACCATGAGCACTGTCATCATGGGCACTGTCACCATGGGAACTGTCACCATTAGAACTGTCACTGTGGGTACTATCACCGTGAGCACTATCACAATGGGCACTGTCACCATGAGCACTATCATCTTGGGCAGTGCAACCATGAGCACTGTCACCATGGACACTGTCGCCATGGGTACTGTCACTATGGGTACTGTCCTCATGGGAACTCTTAGCAAGAGCACAGTCACCATGGGCACTGTCACCATGGACAATGTCACCATGAGCAATGTCAACATGAGCACTCTCACCATGGAAAATGTCACCATGAGCACTATCACCGTGGGCAGTGTCACCATGAGCAATATCACCATGGGCAGTGTCACCATGAGCACTATCACCATGGACACTGTCACCATGGGCACTCTCACCATGGGAAATGTCATCATGGACACTCTCACCATGAACACTGTCAACATGGGAAATGTCACCATGGTCACTGTCACCATGGGCACTTTCAACATGGGCACTGTCACCGTGCGAAATGTCACCATGGGCAGTTTCACCATGAGCACTGTCACCATTGGCACTGTCACCATGAACAGTATCATCATGGGCTGTGCCACCATGAGGAATTTCAACATGGGAACACCAACCCTGTACACCACCAGCATGAGCATAGTCACCATGGGCATTGTCACCATGAGCACTGTCACCACAGGATCTTTCAACATGGGCAGTATCAGCATGCGAACTGTCACCATGGGCAGTGTCACCATGAGCACTATCACCAAAGGCACTGTCAACGTGAGCACTCTCACCATGAGCACTATTACCATGGGCAGTGTCACCGTGAGCAATATCACCATGGGCAGTGTCACCATGGGCACTATCACCATGAGCACTATCACCAAGGGAACTGTCATCGTGAGCACTATCATCGTGAGCACTATCACCCTGAGCACTGTCACCGTCGGTACTGTCACCATGAGCACTGTCACTATGGGCACTGTCATCATGGGAACTGTCACCATGAGCACTATCACCGTGCGCACTATCACCATGGGCAGTGTCACCATGAGCAATATCACCATGGGCACTGTCAACATGAGCACTATTACCATGGGCAATATCACCATGAGCACTATAACCGTGAGCACTGTCACCGTGGGCACTGTCACCGCGTGCACTGTCCCCATGAGCACTGTAACCATGAGCACTATCACCATGAGCACTGTCACCATGGGCACTGTCACCATGGGAACTCTCACTATGAGCACTGTCACCATGGCCAGTGTCACTATGGCCACTGTCACCTTAAGCACTGTCACCAAGGGAAATGTCAGCATGGGAACTCTCACCATTTGCACTGTCACCGTGGGCACTGTCACCATAAGCACTGTCACCATGAGCACTGTTCAACATGGGCACTGTCACCTAGAGCACTGCCACTGTAGGCACTTTCACCGTGAGCACTGTTCACCATGGGCACTGTAACCATGAGCACTGTCACCATGGACACTGTCACCAGGAACACTATCATCATGGGCAGTGCCACCATGAGGAATTTCAACATGGGAACACCAACCCTGTACACCGCCAGCATGAGCACAGTCACCATGGGCATTATCACCATGAGCACTGTCACCATGGGAACTTTCAACATGGGCACTATCAGCATGCAAACTGTCACCATGGGCAGTGTCACCATGAGCACTATCACCAAAGACACTGTCAACGTGAGCACTATCACCATGAGCACTATTACCATGGGCAGTGTCACCGTGAGCAATATCACCATGGGCAGTGTCACCATGGGCACTATCACCATGAGCACTATCACCAAGGGAACTGTCACCGTGAGCACTATCATCGTGAGCACTATCACCCTGAGAATTGTCACCATGAGCACTGTCACCGTCGGTACTGTCACCATGAGCACTGTCACTATGGGCACTGTCACCATGGAACTCTCACCATGAGCACTATCACCGTGAGCACTATCACCATGGGCAGTCTCACCATGAGCAATATCACCATGGGCATTATCACCGTGAGCAATGTCATCGTGTGCGCTGTCCCCATGAGCACTGTCACCATGAGCACTGTCACCATGGGCACTGTCACCTTGGAAACTGTCACCATGGGCACTGTAACCATGGACACTGTCACCAGGAGCACTATCACCATGGACACTGTTTCCATGAGCTTTGTCCCCAAGTACACTGTCAACATTGGAACTGTCATCATGGGCACTGTCACCATGGGCACTGTCACCATGATCACCGTCAATATGGGAACTGCCACCATGAGCACTGTCACCATGGACACTGCCACCATGAGCACTGTCACCGTGAGCACTGTCACCATGATCATTGTCACCAGGAGCATTGTCATCATGGGAAGTGTCACCATGAGTACTGTCACCATGGGCACTGTCACCATGGGCACTCTCAACATGGGCACTCTCACCATGGGCACTCTTGACCATGGACACTGTCACCATGGGCACTGTGAACATGAGCACTGTCACCATGGTAACTCTTACCATGAACACTGTCACCATGGGAAATGTCACTATGGGCACTGTCAGCATGGGCACTGTTACCATGGACACAGTCAACATGAGCACTATCATCATGGGCAGTGCCACCATGAGGAATTTCACCATGGCAACTCCAACCATGTACACCGCCAGCATGAGCACAGTCACCATGGGCAGTGTCACCGTGAGCACTATCACCATGGGCACTTTCAACATGGGCACTGTCACCATGCGAACTGTCACCATGAACACTATCACTATGAGCACTATCACCATGAGCACTCTCCCAAAGGGCACTGTCACCGTGAGCTCTGTCACCATGAGCACTGTCACTGTGGGCAATGTCACCATGAGCACTGTCACCGTGGGCACTCTCACCATGGGAACTGTCACCATGAGCACTATCACCGTGAGCACTAACACCATTTGCAGTGTCACCGTGAGCAATATCACCATGGGAAATGTGAGAGTGAGCACTATTACCATGGGCACTATCACCATGAGCACTCTCACCATGAGCACTGTCACCGTGGGCACTGTCACCATGGGCAGTGTCACCATGAGCACTGTCACCCTGGGCTCTGTCATCATGGACACTGTCATCTTAGGAACTGCCACCACGGACACTGCCACCATGAGCACTGTAACCATTGGCACTGCCACAGTGAGCACTCTCACCATGAGCACTCTCACCATGGGAAATGTCACCATGAGCACGGTCACCAGGGACACTGTCACCATGGGCACTATCCACCAGGGCACTGTCACCGTGAGCACTATCACTGTCAGCACTATCACCGTGAGCACTATCACCATGGGCACTGTCACCGTGAGCCCTATTACCATGGGCACTATCACCAAGGGCACTGTCACTGTGAGCACTATCAACGTGAGCACTGTCACCATGATCACTGTCACCGTGGGCAATGTCACCATGAGCACTGTCACCATGGACACTTTCAACATGGCTACTGTCACCATGGGCACTGTCACCATGGACACTGTCATCATGAGCTCTGTTACCATGGGAA
Organism: Balaenoptera borealis; assembly: GCF_965194805.1. Classification (NCBI taxonomy): domain Eukaryota; kingdom Metazoa; phylum Chordata; class Mammalia; order Artiodactyla; family Balaenopteridae; genus Balaenoptera; species Balaenoptera borealis. The sequence continues at coordinate 24,251,601 of NC_138874.1, forward strand.
ATGTCACCATGAGCACTGTCATCTTGGGAACTGCCACCATGGACACAGCCACCATGAGCAATGTAACCATTGGCACTGCCACAGTGAGCACTGTCACCGTGAGCACTGTCACCATGGGAACTGTCACCATGTGCCCTGTCACCATGGGAACTCTCACCATGAGCACTATCACCATGAGCACTATCACCATGGGCACTGTCACCATGGGCACTGTCACCATGAGCATTATTACCATGGGTACTATCACCAAGGGCACTGTCACCGTGAGCACTGTCACCAAGGGCACTGTCACCGTGAGCACTGTTACCATGAGCACTGTCACCGTGGGCACTGTCACCCTGAGCACTGTCATCATCGGCACTGTCACCATGGGAACTCTCACCATGAGCACTGTCACCATGGGAAATATCACCATGGGCACTATCACTATGGGCACTATCACCATGGGCAGTGTCACTATGAGCACAGTCAACGTGGCCACTGTCACCATGGGAACTGTCACAATGAGCACTAACTCCGTGAGCACTATCACCATGGGCAGTGTCAGCGTGAGCAATATCAACATGGGCAGTGTCACCATTAGCGCTATTACCATGGGCACTATCGCGTTGAGCACTATCACCATGAGCACTGTCACCGTGGGCACTGTCACCGTAGTCACTGTCAACATGAGCACAGTCAGCATAGGAACTCTCACCATGAGCACTGTCACCATGGGAAATGTCACCATGGGCACTATCACTATGGGCACTATCACCATGGGCTGTGTCACCATGAGCACTGTCACCATGGGCACTGTCACCATGCGAACTCTCACCATGAGCACTGTCACCGTGGGCAATGTCACAATGAGCACTGTCACCATGAGCACTATCACCGTGAGCATTCTAACCATGGGCAGTGTCACCGTAAGCAATATCACCGTAAACACTGTCACCGTGTGCACTGTCATCGTGAGCACTGTCACCATAGGAAATGTCACCATGGGCACTATCACCGTGAGCACTATTAACATGGGTACTATCACCAAGGGCATTGTTACCATGAGCAGTGTCACCATGAGCACTGTCACCGTGAGCACGGTCACCATGAGCATTTTCACTGTGGGCACTGTCACCATGAGCATAGTCACCATGAGCATTGTCACCATGGGAACTCTCACCATGAGCACTGTCACCATGGGAAATGTCACCATGGGCACTGTCACCATAGGCACTGTCACCATGGACACTCTCAGCATGAGCACTATCATCATGTGCATTACCACCATAAAGAATTTCACCATGGGATCTCCAACCATGTACACCGCCAGCATGAGCACATTCACCATGGGCAGTGTCACCATGAGCACTATCACCATGAGCACTATCACCATGAGCATTATCACCAAGGGAACTGTCACCATGGACACTGTCAAGGTGAGCACTGTCACCGTTGGAATTCTCACCATGAGCATTGTCACCGTGGGCACAGTCAACATGAGCACTGTTACCTTGGACACTGCCACCATGGGCACTCTCACCATGGGCACTGTCACCATGGACACTGTCACCATGGGCACTGTCAAGATGAGCACTGTCACCATGGGAAATGTCACCATGGGCACTGTCACGATGGGCACTGTCACCATGGGCACTGTCACCATGGACACTGTCACCATGAGCACTATCGTCATGGGCAGTGCCACCATAAGGAATTTCACCATGGGAACTCCAACCATATACACCACCAGCATGAGCACAGTCACCATGGGCAGTGTCACCATGAGCACTGTCACCATGGGCACTTTCAACATACACAGTGTCACCATGCGAACTGTCACCATGAGCACTATCACCGTGAGAACTATCACCATGGGCAGTGTCACCGTGAGCAATATCACCATGGGCACAGTTACCGTGAGCACTATTACAATGGGTACTATCACCAAGGGCACTGTCACTGTGAGCACTGTCACCATGAGCACTGTCACCATGGGCACTGTCACCATGAGCACTGTCATCATCGGCACTGTCACCATGGGAACTGTCACCATGGGAACTGTCACCATGAGCACTATCATCGTGAGGACTATAACCATGGGCACTGTCACCGTGAACACTGTCACCATTAGAACTGTCACTGGGGGCACTATCACCGTGAGCACTACCACAATGGGCACTGTCACCATAGGCACTGTCACCATGGACACTGTCACCATGAACACTATCATCATGGGCAGTGCCACCATGAGGAATTTCACCATGGGAACTCCAACCATGTGCATCGGCAGGTTTAGAACAGTCACCATGGGCTGTGTCTCCATGAGCACTGTCACCATGGGCACTATCACCATGCGAACTCTCACCATGAGCACTGTCACCGTGGGCACTGTCACCATGGGCAGTGTCACCATGAGCACTATCACCGTGAGGACTATAACCATGGGCACTGTCACTGTGAGCAATATCACCATGAACACTGTCACCATGGGAAATGTGACCGTGGGCACTGTCACCGTGTGCACTGTCAACATAAGCACTGTCACCATGGGAAATGTCATCATGGGCACTGTCACCATGGGCAGTGTCACCATGAGCCCTGTCACCGTGGGCCATGTCACCATGAGCACTGTCACCGTGGGCACTGTCACCATGGGAACTGTCACCATGAGCACTATCACCGTGAGGACTATAACCATGGGCACTGTCACCGTGAGCAATATCACGATGATCACTGTCACCATAGGAAATGTCACCATGGGCACGGTCATCGTCTGCACTGTCAACATAAGCACTGTCACCATGGGAAATGTCACCATGGGCCCTGTCACCATGGGCAGTGTCACCATGAGCACTGTCACCATGGGAACTCTCACAATGGTCACTGTCACCATGAGCACTATCATCATGGGCAGTGCCACCATGAGGAATTTCACCATGGGAATTCCAAACATGTACACCACCAGAATGAGCACAGTCACCATGGACAGTGTCACCATGAGCAATGTCACCATGGGCACTTTCAACATGGGCACTGTCACCATGGACACTGTCATCATGAGCTCTGTTACCATGGGAAATGTCACCATGGGCACTGTCACCATAGGCACTGTCACCATGATCTCTGACACCATGAGCACTATCACCATTAGCACTATCACCATGGGCACTATCACGAAGGGCGCTGTCACCAAGAGAACTATCACTGTGAGCACTGTCACCATGAGCACTGTCACCATGAGCACTGTCACCATGAGCACTGTCACCATGGGCACTGTAACCATGGGAATTGTCACCATGAGCACTATCACTGTGAGCACTATCAACATGGGCAGTGTCACCGTGAGCACTGTCACCATGAGCACTGTCATCATGAGCACTGTCACCATGTGAATTGTCACCATGAGCATTGTCACCTTGAGCACTGTCACCATGGGAACATTCACCATGGGCACTGTCACAATGGGCACTGTCACCATGGAAAATGTCACCTTGGAAACTGTCACCATGGGCACTGTAACCATGGACACTGTCACCAGGAGCACTATCACCATGGACACTGTTTCCATGAGCTTTGTCCCCAAGTACACTGTCAACATTGGAACTGTCATCATGGGCACTGTCACCATGGGCACTGTCACCATGAGCACTATCGTCATGGGCAGTGCCACCATAAGGAATTTCACCATGGGAACTCCAACCATATACACCACCAGCATGAGCACAGTCACCATGGGCAGTGTCACCATGAGCACTGTCACCATGGGCACTTTCAACATACACAGTGTCACCATGCGAACTGTCATCATGAGCACTATCACCATGAGCACTATCACCATGGGCAGTGTCACCGTGAGCAATATCACCATGGGCACAGTTACCGTGAGCACTATTACAATGGGTACTATCACCGAGGGCACTGTCACCGTGAGCACTGTCACCATGAGCACTGTCACCATGGGCACTGTCACCATGAGCACTGTCATCATCAGCATTGTCACCATGGGAACTGTCACCATGGGAACTGTCACCATGAGCACTATCATCGTGAGGACTATAACCATGGGCACTGTCACCGTGAGCACTGTCACCATTAGAACTGTCACTGTGGGCACTATCACCGTGAGCACTATCACAATGGGCACTGTCACCATAGGCACTGTCACCATGGACACTGTCACCATGAACACTATCATCATGGGCAGTGCCACCATGAGGAATTTCACCATGGGAACTCCAACCATGTACATCGGCAGGTTTAGAACAGTCACCATGGGCTGTGTCACCATGAGCACTGTCACCATGGGCACTATCACCATGCGAACTCTCACCATGAGCACTGTCACCGTGGGCAATGTCACCATGAGCACTGTCACCGTGGGCACTGTCACCATGGGAACTCTCACCATGAGCACTATCACCATGAGCACTATCACCATGGGCAGTCTCACCATGAGCAATATCACCATGGGCATTATCACCGTGAGCACTGTCACCGTGTGCACTGTCCCCATGAGCACTGTCACCATGAGGACTATCACCATGGGAACTGTCAACATGGGAACGGTCACCATGGGCACTGTCAATATGAGCACTGTCACCATGGGAACTCTCACCATGAGCACTGTCACCATGGCCAGTGTCACCATGGTCACTGTCACCATAAGCACTGTCACCAAGGGAAATGTCACCATGGGCACTCTCACCATTTTCACTGTCACCGTGGGCACTGTCACCATAAGCACTGTCACCATGAGCACTGTTCAACATGAGCACTGTCACCGAGAGCACTGCCACTGTGGGCACTATCACCGTGAGCACTGTCACCATGGGCACTGTCACCATGGGCACTGTCACCATGGACACTGTCACCATGAGCATTGTCACCTTGAGCACTGTCACCATGGGAACATTCACCATGGGCACTGTCACCATGGGCACTGTCACCATGGAAAATGTCACCTTGGAAACTGTCACCATGGGCACTGTAACCATGGACACTGTCACCAGGAGCACTATCACCATGGACACTGTTTCCATGAGCATTATCCCCAAGTACACTGTCAACATTGGAACTGTCATCATGGGCACTGTCACCATGGGCACTGTCACCATGATCACCGTCAATATGGGAACTGCCACCATGAGCACTGTCACCATGGACACTGCCACCATGAGCACTGTCACCGTGAGCACTGTCACCATGATCATGGTCACCAGGAGCATTGTCATCATGGGAAGTGTCACCATGAGTACTGTCACCATGGGCACTGTCACCATGGGCATTCTCACCATGGGCACTCTCACCATGGGCACTGTTGACCATGGACACTGTCACCATGGGCACTGTGAACATGAGCACTGTCACCATGGTAACTCTTACCATGAACACTGTCACCATGGAAAATGTCACTATGGGCACTGTCAGCATGGGCACTGTTACCATGGACACAGTCAACATGAGCACTATCATCATGGGCAGTGCCACCATGAGGAATTTCACGATGGCAACTCCAACCATGTACACCGCCAGCATGAGCACATTCACCATGGGCAGTGTCACCATGAGCACTATCACCATGAGCACTATCACCATGAGCATTATCACCAAGGGAACTGTCACCATGGACACTCTCAAGGTGAGCACTGTCACCGTTGGAATTCTCACCATGAGCATTGTCACCGTGGGCACAGTCAACATGAGCACTGTCACCTTGGACGCTGTCACCATGGGCACTCTCACCATGGGCACTGTCACCATGGACACTGTCACCATGGGCACTGTCAAGATGAGCACTGTCACCATGGGAACTCTCACCATAAGCACTGTCACCATGGGAAATGTCACCATGGGCACTGTCACGATGGGCACTGTCACCATGGGCACTGTCACCATGGACACTGTCACCATGAGCACTATCGTCATGGGCAGTGCCACCATAAGGAATTTCACCATGGGAACTCCAACCATATACACCACCAGCATGAGCACAGTCACCATGGGCAGTGTCACCATGAGCACTGTCACCATGGGCACTTTCAACATACACAGTGTCACCATGCGAACTGTCATCATGAGCACTATCACCATGAGCACTATCACCATGGGCAGTGTCACCGTGAGCAATATCACCATGGGCACAGTTACCGTGAGCACTATTACAATGGGTACTATCACCGAGGGCACTGTCACCGTGAGCACTGTCACCATGAGCACTGTCACCATGGGCACTGTCACCATGAGCACTGTCATCATCAGCATTGTCACCATGGGAACTGTCACCATGGGAACTGTCACCATGAGCACTATCATCGTGAGGACTATAACCATGGGCACTGTCACCGTGAGCACTGTCACCATTAGAACTGTCACTGTGGGCACTATCACCGTGAGCACTATCACAATGGGCACTGTCACCATAGGCACTGTCACCATGGACACTGTCACCATGAACACTATCATCATGGGCAGTGCCACCATGAGGAATTTCACCATGGGAACTCCAACCATGTACATCGGCAGGTTTAGAACAGTCACCATGGGCTGTGTCACCATGAGCACTGTCACCATGGGCACTATCACCATGAGAACTCTCACCATGAGCACTGTCACCGTGGGCAATGTCACCATGAGCACTGTCACCGTGGGCACTGTCACCATGGGAACTCTCACCATGAGCACTATCACCATGAGCACTATCACCATGGGCAGTCTCACCATGAGCAATATCACCATGGGCATTATCACCGTGAGCACTGTCACCGTGTGCACTGTCCCCATGAGCACTGTCACCATGAGGACTATCACCATGGGAACTGTCAACATGGGAACGGTCACCATGGGCACTGTCAATATGAGCACTGTCACCATGGGAACTCTCACCATGAGCACTGTCACCATGGCCAGTGTCACCATGGTCACTGTCACCATAAGCACTGTCACCAAGGGAAATGTCACCATGGGCACTCTCACCATTTTCACTGTCACCGTGGGCACTGTCACCATAAGCACTGTCACCATGAGCACTGTTCAACATGAGCACTGTCACCGAGAGCACTGCCACTGTGGGCACTATCACCGTGAGCACTGTCACCATGGGCACTGTCACCATGGGCACTGTCACCGTGTGCACTGTCACCATGGGCAGTGTCACCATGAGCACTGTCACCCTGGGCTCTGTCATCATGGACACTGTCATCTTAGGAACTGCCACCACGGACACTGCCACCATGAGCACTGTAACCATTGGCACTGCCACAGTGAGCACTCTCACCATGAGCACTCTCACCATGGGAAATGTCACCATGAGCACGGTCACCAGGGACACTGTCACCATGGGCACTATCCACCAGGGCACTGTCACCGTGAGCACTATCACTGTCAGCACTATCACCGTGAGCACTATCACCATGGGCACTGTCACCGTGAGCCCTATTACCATGGGCACTATCACCAAGGGCACTGTCACTGTGAGCACTATCAACGTGAGCACTGTCACCATGATCACTGTCACCGTGGGCAATGTCACCATGAGCACTGTCACCATGGACACTTTCAACATGGCTACTGTCACCATGGGCACTGTCACCATGGACACTGTCATCATGAGCTCTGTTACCATGGGAAATGTCACCATGAGCACTGTCATCTTGGGAACTGCCACCATGGACACAGCCACCATGAGCAATGTAACCATTGGCACTGCCACAGTGAGCACTGTCACCGTGAGCACTGTCACCATGGGAACTGTCACCATGTGCCCTGTCACCATGGGAACTCTCACCATGAGCACTATCACCATGAGCACTATCACCATGGGCACTGTCACCATGGGCACTGTCACCATGAGCATTATTACCATGGGTACTATCACCAAGGGCACTGTCACCGTGAGCACTGTCACCAAGGGCACTGTCACCGTGAGCACTGTTACCATGAGCACTGTCACCGTGGGCACTGTCACCCTGAGCACTGTCATCATCGGCACTGTCACCATGGGAACTCTCACCATGAGCACTGTCACCATGGGAAATATCACCATGGGCACTATCACTATGGGCACTATCACCATGGGCAGTGTCACTATGAGCACAGTCAACGTGGCCACTGTCACCATGGGAACTGTCACAATGAGCACTAACTCCGTGAGCACTATCACCATGGGCAGTGTCAGCGTGAGCAATATCAACATGGGCAGTGTCACCATTAGCGCTATTACCATGGGCACTATCGCGTTGAGCACTATCACCATGAGCACTGTCACCGTGGGCACTGTCACCGTAGTCACTGTCAACATGAGCACAGTCAGCATAGGAACTCTCACCATGAGCACTGTCACCATGGGAAATGTCACCATGGGCACTATCACTATGGGCACTATCACCATGGGCTGTGTCACCATGAGCACTGTCACCATGGGCACTGTCACCATGCGAACTCTCACCATGAGCACTGTCACCGTGGGCAATGTCACAATGAGCACTGTCACCATGAGCACTATCACCGTGAGCATTCTAACCATGGGCAGTGTCACCGTAAGCAATATCACCGTAAACACTGTCACCGTGTGCACTGTCATCGTGAGCACTGTCACCATAGGAAATGTCACCATGGGCACTATCACCGTGAGCACTATTAACATGGGTACTATCACCAAGGGCATTGTTACCATGAGCAGTGTCACCATGAGCACTGTCACCGTGGGCACTGTCACCATGAGCACTGTCATCATGGGCACTGTCACCATGGGAACTGTCACCATTAGAACTGTCACTGTGGGTACTATCACCGTGAGCACTATCACAATGGGCACTGTCACCATGAGCACTATCATCTTGGGCAGTGCAACCATGAGCACTGTAACCATTGGCACTGTCACCATGGACACTGTCGCCATGGGTACTGTCACTATGGGTACTGTCCTCATGGGAACTCTTAGCAAGAGCACAGTCACCATGGGCACTGTCACCATGGACAATGTCACCATGAGCAATGTCAACATGAGCACTCTCACCATGGAAAATGTCACCATGAGCACTATCACCGTGGGCAGTGTCACCATGAGCAATATCACCATGGGCAGTGTCACCATGAGCACTATCACCATGGACACTGTCACCATGGGCACTCTCACCATGGGAAATGTCATCATGGACACTCTCACCATGAACACTGTCAACATGGGAAATGTCACCATGGTCACTGTCACCATGGGCACTTTCAACATGGGCACTGTCACCGTGCGAAATGTCACCATGGGCAGTTTCACCATGAGCACTGTCACCATTGGCACTGTCACCATGAACAGTATCATCATGGGCTGTGCCACCATGAGGAATTTCAACATGGGAACACCAACCCTGTACACCACCAGCATGAGCATAGTCACCATGGGCATTGTCACCATGAGCACTGTCACCACAGGATCTTTCAACATGGGCAGTATCAGCATGCGAACTGTCACCATGGGCAGTGTCACCATGAGCACTATCACCAAAGGCACTGTCAACGTGAGCACTCTCACCATGAGCACTATTACCATGGGCAGTGTCACCGTGAGCAATATCACCATGGGCAGTGTCACCATGGGCACTATCACCATGAGCACTATCACCAAGGGAACTGTCATCGTGAGCACTATCATCGTGAGCACTATCACCCTGAGCACTGTCACCGTCGGTACTGTCACCATGAGCACTGTCACTATGGGCACTGTCATCATGGGAACTGTCACCATGAGCACTATCACCGTGCGCACTATCACCATGGGCAGTGTCACCATGAGCAATATCACCATGGGCACTGTCAACATGAGCACTATTACCATGGGCAATATCACCATGAGCACTATAACCGTGAGCACTGTCACCGTGGGCACTGTCACCGCGTGCACTGTCCCCATGAGCACTGTCACCATGAGCACTATCACCATGAGCACTGTCACCATGGGCACTGTCACCATGGGAACTCTCACTATGAGCACTGTCACCATGGCCAGTGTCACTATGGCCACTGTCACCTTAAGCACTGTCACCAAGGGAAATGTCAGCATGGGAACTCTCACCATTTGCACTGTCACCGTGGGCACTGTCACCATAAGCACTGTCACCATGAGCACTGTTCAACATGGGCACTGTCACCTACAGCACTGCCACTGTAGGCACTTTCACCGTGAGCACTGTTCACCATGGGCACTGTAACCATGAGCACTGTCACCATGGACACTGTCACCAGGAACACTATCATCATGGGCAGTGCCACCATGAGGAATTTCAACATGGGAACACCAACCCTGTACACCGCCAGCATGAGCACAGTCACCATGGGCATTATCACCATGAGCACTGTCACCATGGGAACTTTCAACATGGGCACTATCAGCATGCGAACTGTCACCATGGGCAGTGTCACCATGAGCACTATCACCAAAGACACTGTCAACGTGAGCACTATCACCATGAGCACTATTACCATGGGCAGTGTCACCGTGAGCAATATCACCATGGGCAGTGTCACCATGGGCACTATCACCATGAGCACTATCACCAAGGGAACTGTCACCGTGAGCACTATCATCGTGAGCACTATCACCCTGAGAATTGTCACCATGAGCACTGTCACCGTCGGTACTGTCACCATGAGCACTGTCACTATGGGCACTGTCACCATGGAACTCTCACCATGAGCACTATCACCGTGAGCACTATCACCATGGGCAGTCTCACCATGAGCAATATCACCATGGGCATTATCACCGTGAGCAATGTCATCGTGTGCGCTGTCCCCATGAGCACTGTCACCATGAGCACTGTCACCATGGGCACTGTCACCATGGAAAATGTCACCTTGGAAACTGTCACCATGGGCACTGTAACCATGGACACTGTCACCAGGAGCACTATCACCATGGACACTGTTTCCATGAGCTTTGTCCCCAAGTACACTGTCAACATTGGAACTGTCATCATGGGCACTGTCACCATGGGCACTGTCACCATGATCACCGTCAATATGGGAACTGCCACCATGAGCACTGTCACCATGGACACTGCCACCATGAGCACTGTCACCGTGAGCACTGTCACCATGATCATTGTCACCAGGAGCATTGTCATCATGGGAAGTGTCACCATGAGTACTGTCACCATGGGCACTGTCACCATGGGCACTCTCAACATGGGCACTCTCACCATGGGCACTCTTGACCATGGACACTGTCACCATGGGCACTGTGAACATGAGCACTGTCACCATGGTAACTCTTACCATGAACACTGTCACCATGGGAAATGTCACTATGGGCACTGTCAGCATGGGCACTGTTACCATGGACACAGTCAACATGAGCACTATCATCATGGGCAGTGCCACCATGAGGAATTTCACCATGGCAACTCCAACCATGTACACCGCCAGCATGAGCACAGTCACCATGGGCAGTGTCACCGTGAGCACTATCACCATGGGCACTTTCAACATGGGCACTGTCACCATGCGAACTGTCACCATGAACACTATCACTATGAGCACTATCACCATGAGCACTCTCCCAAAGGGCACTGTCACCGTGAGCTCTGTCACCATGAGCACTGTCACTGTGGGCAATGTCACCATGAGCACTGTCACCGTGGGCACTCTCACCATGGGAACTGTCACCATGAGCACTATCACCGTGAGCACTAACACCATTTGCAGTGTCACCGTGAGCAATATCACCATGGGAAATGTGAGAGTGAGCACTATTACCATGGGCACTATCACCATGAGCACTCTCACCATGAGCACTGTCACCGTGGGCACTGTCACCATGGGCAGTGTCACCATGAGCACTGTCACCCTGGGCTCTGTCATCATGGACACTGTCATCTTAGGAACTGCCACCACGGACACTGCCACCATGAGCACTGTAACCATTGGCACTGCCACAGTGAGCACTCTCACCATGAGCACTCTCACCATGGGAAATGTCACCATGAGCACGGTCACCAGGGACACTGTCACCATGGGCACTATCCACCAGGGCACTGTCACCGTGAGCACTATCACTGTCAGCACTATCACCGTGAGCACTATCACCATGGGCACTGTCACCGTGAGCCCTATTACCATGGGCACTATCACCAAGGGCACTGTCACTGTGAGCACTATCAACGTGAGCACTGTCACCATGATCACTGTCACCGTGGGCAATGTCACCATGAGCACTGTCACCATGGACACTTTCAACATGGCTACTGTCACCATGGGCACTGTCACCATGGACACTGTCATCATGAGCTCTGTTACCATGGGAAATGTCACCATGAGCACTGTCATCTTGGGAACTGCCACCATGGACACAGCCACCATGAGCAATGTAACCATTGGCACTGCCACAGTGAGCACTGTCACCGTGAGCACTGTCACCATGGGAACTGTCACCATGTGCCCTGTCACCATGGGAACTCTCACCATGAGCACTATCACCATGAGCACTATCACCATGGGCACTGTCACCAAGGGCACTGTCACCGTGAGCACTGTCACCAAGGGCACTGTCACCGTGAGCACTGTTACCATGAGCACTGTCACCGTGGGCACTGTCACCCTGAGCACTGTCATCATCGGCACTGTCACCATGGGAACTCTCACCATGAGCACTGTCACCATGGGAAATATCACCATGGGCACTATCACTATGGGCACTATCACCATGGGCAGTGTCACTATGAGCACAGTCAACATGGCCACTGTCACCATGGGAACTGTCACAATGAGCACTAACTCCGTGAGCACTATCACCATGGGCAGTGTCAGCGTGAGCAATATCAACATGGGCAGTGTCACCATTAGCGCTATTACCATGGGCACTATCGCGTTGAGCACTATCACCATGAGCACTGTCACCGTGGGCACTGTCACCGTAGTCACTGTCAACATGAGCACAGTCAGCATAGGAACTCTCACCATGAGCACTGTCACCATGGGAAATGTCACCATGGGCACTATCACTATGGGCACTATCACCATGGGCTGTGTCACCATGAGCACTGTCACCATGGGCACTGTCACCATGCGAACTCTCACCATGAGCACTGTCACCGTGGGCAATGTCACAATGAGCACTGTCACCATGAGCACTATCACCGTGAGCATTCTAACCATGGGCAGTGTCACCGTAAGCAATATCACCGTAAACACTGTCACCGTGTGCACTGTCATCGTGAGCACTGTCACCATAGGAAATGTCACCATGGGCACTATCACCGTGAGCACTATTAACATGGGTACTATCACCAAGGGCATTGTTACCATGAGCAGTGTCACCATGAGCACTGTCACCGTGGGCACTGTCACCATGAGCACTGTCATCATGGGCACTGTCACCATGGGAACTGTCACCATTAGAACTGTCACTGTGGGTACTATCACCGTGAGCACTATCACAATGGGCACTGTCACCATGAGCACTATCATCTTGGGCAGTGCAACCATGAGCACTGTAACCATTGGCACTGTCACCATGGACACTGTCGCCATGGGTACTGTCACTATGGGTACTGTCCTCATGGGAACTCTTAGCAAGAGCACAGTCACCATGGGCACTGTCACCATGGACAATGTCACCATGAGCAATGTCAACATGAGCACTCTCACCATGGAAAATGTCACCATGAGCACTATCACCGTGGGCAGTGTCACCATGAGCAATATCACCATGGGCAGTGTCACCATGAGCACTATCACCATGGACACTGTCACCATGGGCACTCTCACCATGGGAAATGTCATCATGGACACTCTCACCATGAACACTGTCAACATGGGAAATGTCACCATGGTCACTGTCACCATGGGCACTTTCAACATGGGCACTGTCACCGTGCGAAATGTCACCATGGGCAGTTTCACCATGAGCACTGTCACCATTGGCACTGTCACCATGAACAGTATCATCATGGGCTGTGCCACCATGAGGAATTTCAACATGGGAACACCAACCCTGTACACCACCAGCATGAGCATAGTCACCATGGGCATTGTCACCATGAGCACTGTCACCACAGGATCTTTCAACATGGGCAGTATCAGCATGCGAACTGTCACCATGGGCAGTGTCACCATGAGCACTATCACCAAAGGCACTGTCAACGTGAGCACTCTCACCATGAGCACTATTACCATGGGCAGTGTCACCGTGAGCAATATCACCATGGGCAGTGTCACCATGGGCACTATCACCATGAGCACTATCACCAAGGGAACTGTCATCGTGAGCACTATCATCGTGAGCACTATCACCCTGAGCACTGTCACCGTCGGTACTGTCACCATGAGCACTGTCACTATGGGCACTGTCATCATGGGAACTGTCACCATGAGCACTATCACCGTGCGCACTATCACCATGGGCAGTGTCACCATGAGCAATATCACCATGGGCACTGTCAACATGAGCACTATTACCATGGGCAATATCACCATGAGCACTATAACCGTGAGCACTGTCACCGTGGGCACTGTCACCGCGTGCACTGTCCCCATGAGCACTGTCACCATGAGCACTATCACCATGAGCACTGTCACCATGGGCACTGTCACCATGGGAACTCTCACTATGAGCACTGTCACCATGGCCAGTGTCACTATGGCCACTGTCACCTTAAGCACTGTCACCAAGGGAAATGTCAGCATGGGAACTCTCACCATTTGCACTGTCACCGTGGGCACTGTCACCATAAGCACTGTCACCATGAGCACTGTTCAACATGGGCACTGTCACCTAGAGCACTGCCACTGTAGGCACTTTCACCGTGAGCACTGTTCACCATGGGCACTGTAACCATGAGCACTGTCACCATGGACACTGTCACCAGGAACACTATCATCATGGGCAGTGCCACCATGAGGAATTTCAACATGGGAACACCAACCCTGTACACCGCCAGCATGAGCACAGTCACCATGGGCATTATCACCATGAGCACTGTCACCATGGGAACTTTCAACATGGGCACTATCAGCATGCGAACTGTCACCATGGGCAGTGTCACCATGAGCACTATCACCAAAGACACTGTCAACGTGAGCACTATCACCATGAGCACAATTACCATGGGCAGTGTCACCGTGAGCAATATCACCATGGGCAGTGTCACCATGGGCACTATCACCATGAGCACTATCACCAAGGGAACTGTCACCGTGAGCACTATCATCGTGAGCACTATCACCCTGAGAATTGTCACCATGAGCACTGTCACCGTCGGTACTGTCACCATGAGCACTGTCACTATGGGCACTGTCACCATGGAACTCTCACCATGAGCACTATCACCGTGAGCACTATCACCATGGGCAGTCTCACCATGAGCAATATCACCATGGGCATTATCACCGTGAGCAATGTCATCGTGTGCGCTGTCCCCATGAGCACTGTCACCATGAGCACTGTCACCATGGGCACTGTCACCATGGAAAATGTCACCTTGGAAACTGTCACCATGGGCACTGTAACCATGGACACTGTCACCAGGAGCACTATCACCATGGACACTGTTTCCATGAGCTTTGTCCCCAAGTACACTGTCAACATTGGAACTGTCATCATGGGCACTGTCACCATGGGCACTGTCACCATGATCACCGTCAATATGGGAACTGCCACCATGAGCACTGTCACCATGGACACTGCCACCATGAGCACTGTCACCGTGAGCACTGTCACCATGATCATTGTCACCAGGAGCATTGTCATCATGGGAAGTGTCACCATGAGTACTGTCATCATGGGCACTGTCACCATGGGCACTCTCAACATGGGCACTCTCACCATGGGCACTCTTGACCATGGACACTGTCACCATGGGCACTGTCACCATGGTAACTCTTACCATGAACACTGTCACCATGGGAAATGTCACTATGGGCACTGTCAGCATGGGCACTGTTACCATGGACACAGTCAACATGAGCACTATCATCATGGGCAGTGCCACCATGAGGAATTTCACCATGGCAACTCCAACCATGTACACCGCCAGCATGAGCACAGTCACCATGGGCAGTGTCACCGTGAGCACTATCACCATGGGCACTTTCAACATGGGCACTGTCACCATGCGAACTGTCACCATGAACACTATCACTATGAGCACTATCACCATGAGCACTCTCCCAAAGGGCACTGTCACCGTGAGCTCTGTCACCATGAGCACTGTCACTGTGGGCAATGTCACCATGAGCACTGTCACCGTGGGCACTCTCACCATGGGAACTGTCACCATGAGCACTATCACCGTGAGCACTAACACCATTTGCAGTGTCACCGTGAGCAATATCACCATGGGAAATGTCAGAGTGAGCACTATTACCATGGGCACTATCACCATGAGCACTCTCACCATGAGCACTGTCACCGTGGGCACTGTCACCGTGTGCCCTGTCACCATGGGCAGTGTCACCATGAGCACTGTCACCCTGGGCTCTGTCATCATGGACACTGTCATCTTAGGAACTGCCACCACGGACACTGCCACCATGAGCACTGTAACCATTGGCACTGCCACAGTGAGCACTCTCACCATGAGCACTCTCACCATGGGAAATGTCACGATGAGCACGGTCACCAGGGACACTGTCACCATGGGCACTATCCATCAGGGCACTGTCACCGTGAGCACTATCACTGTGAGCACTATCACCGTGAGAAGTATCACCAAGGGCACTGTCACCACGAGCACTGTCATCGTGGGCACTGTCACCATGAGCACTGTCATCATGGGCACTGTCACCATGGGAACTCTCACCATTAGCACTGTCACTGTGGGCACTATCTCCGTGAGCACTATCACAATGGACCCTGTCACCATAGGCACTGTCACCATGGACACTGTCACTATGAACACTATCATCATGGGCAGTGCCACCATAAGGAATTTCACCATAGAAACTCCAACCATGGACAATGCCAGCATGAGCACATTCACTATGGGCAGTGACACCATGAGCACTGCCACCATGGGCACTTTCAACATGGGCACTGTCACCATGCGAACCGTCACCATGATCACTATTACCATGAGCACTATCACCAAGGGCACTATCAGCGTGAGCACTATTACCGTGAGCACTATCACCGTGAGCACGGTCACCATGAGCATTTTCACCGTGGGCACTGTCACCATGAGCATAGTCACCATGAGCATTGTCACCATGGGAACTCTCACCATGAGCACTGTCACCATGGGAAATGTCACCATGGACACTGTCACCATAGGCACTGTCACCATGGACACTCTCAGCATGAGCACTATCATCATGTGCATTACCACCATAAAGAATTTCACCATGGGATCTCCAACCATGTACACCGCCAGCATGAGCACCTTCACCATGGGCAGTGTCACCATGAGCACTATCACCATGAGCACTATCACCATGAGCATTATCACCAAGGGAACTGTCACCATGGACACTGTCAAGGTGAGCACTGTCACCGTTGGAATTCTCACCATGAGCATTGTCACCGTGGGCACAGTCAACATGAGCACTGTTACCTTGGACACTGTCACCATGGGCACTCTCACCATGGGCACTGTCACCATGGACACTGTCACCATGGGCACTGTCAAGATGAGCAATGTCACCATGGGAAATGTCACCATGGGCACTGTCACGATGGGCACTGTCACCATGGGCACTGTCACCATGGACACTGTCACCATGAGCACTATCGTCATGGGCAGTGCCACCATAAGGAATTTCACCATGGGAACTCCAACCATATACACCACCAGCATGAGCACAGTCACCATGGGCAGTGTCACCATGAGCACTGTCACCATGGGCACTTTCAACATACACAGTGTCACCATGCGAACTGTCACCATGAGCACTATCACCGTGAGCACTATCACCATGGGCAGTGTCACCGTGAGCAATATCACCATGGGCACAGTTACCGTGAGCACTATTACAATGGGTACTATCACCAAGGGCACTGTCACTGTGAGCACTGTCACCATGAGCACTGTCACCATGGGCACTGTCACCATGAGCACTGTCATCATCGGCACTGTCACCATGGGAACTGTCACCATGGGAACTGTCACCATGAGCACTATCATCGTGAGGACTATAACCATGGGCACTGTCACCGTGAACACTGTCACCATTAGAACTGTCACTGGGGGCACTATCACCGTGAGCACTACCACAATGGGCACTGTCACCATAGGCACTGTCACCATGGACACTGTCACCATGAACACTATCATCATGGGCAGTGCCACCATGAGGAATTTCACCATGGGAACTCCAACCATGTGCATCGGCAGGTTTAGAACAGTCACCATGGGCTGTGTCTCCATGAGCACTGTCACCATGGGCACTATCACCATGCGAACTCTCACCATGAGCACTGTCACCGTTGGCACTGTCACCATGGGCAGTGTCACCATGAGCACTATCACCGTGGGCAGTGTCACCATGAGCAATATCACCATGGGCAGTGTCACCATGAGCACTATCACCATGGACACTGTCACCATGGGCACTCTCACCATGGGAAATGTCATCATGGACACTCTCACCATGAACACTGTCAACATGGGAAATGTCACCATGGTCACTGTCACCATGGGCACTTTCAACATGGGCACTGTCACCGTGTGAAATGTCACCATGGGCAGTTTCACCATGAGCACTGTCACCATTGGCACTGTCACCATGAACAGTATCATCATGGGCTGTGCCACCATGAGGAATTTCAACATGGGAACACCAACCCTGTACACCACCAGCATGAGCATAGTCACCATGGGCATTGTCACCATGAGCACTGTCACCACAGGATCTTTCAACATGGGCAGTATCAGCATGCGAACTGTCACCATGGGCAGTGTCACCATGAGCACTATCACCAAAGGCACTGTCAACGTGAGCACTCTCACCATGAGCACTATTACCATGGGCAGTGTCACCGTGAGCAATATCACCATGGGCAGTGTCACCATGGGCACTATCACCATGAGCACTATCACCAAGGGAACTGTCATCGTGAGCACTATCATCGTGAGCACTATCACCCTGAGCACTGTCACCGTCGGTACTGTCACCATGAGCACTGTCACTATGGGCACTGTCATCATGGGAACTGTCACCATGAGCACTATCACCGTGCGCACTATCACCATGGGCAGTGTCACCATGAGCAATATCACCATGGGCACTGTCAACATGAGCACTATTACCATGGGCAATATCACCATGAGCACTATAACCGTGAGCACTGTCACCGTGGGCACTGTCACCGCGTGCACTGTCCCCATGAGCACTGTCACCATGAGCACTATCACCATGAGCACTGTCACCATGGGCACTGTCACCATGGGAACTCTCACTATGAGCACTGTCACCATGGCCAGTGTCACTATGGCCACTGTCACCTTAAGCACTGTCACCAAGGGAAATGTCAGCATGGGAACTCTCACCATTTGCACTGTCACCGTGGGCACTGTCACCATAAGCACTGTCACCATGAGCACTGTTCAACATGGGCACTGTCACCTAGAGCACTGCCACTGTAGGCACTTTCACCGTGAGCACTGTTCACCATGGGCACTGTAACCATGAGCACTGTCACCATGGACACTGTCACCAGGAACACTATCATCATGGGCAGTGCCACCATGAGGAATTTCAACATGGGAACACCAACCCTGTACACTGCCAGCATGAGCACAGTCACCATGGGCATTATCACCATGAGCACTGTCACCGTGGGAACTTTCAACATGGGCACTATCAGCATGTGAACTGTCACCATGGGCAGTGTCACCATGAGCACTATCACCAAAGGCACTGTCAACGTGAGCACTATCACCATGAGCACTATTACCATGGGCAGTGTCACCGTGAGCAATATCACCATGGGCAGTGTCACCATGGGCACTATCACCATGAGCACTATCACCAAGGGAACTGTCACCGTGAGCACTATCATCGTGAGCACTCTCACCCTGAGCACTGTCACCATGAGCACTGTCACCATGAGCACTGTCACCGTCGGTACTGTCACCATGAGCACTGTCACTATGGGCACTGTCATCATGGGAACTGTCACCATGAGCACTATCACCGTGCGCACTATCACCATGGGCAGTGTCACCATGAGCAATATCACCATGGGCACTGTCAACATGAGCACTATTACCATGGGCAATATCACCATGAGCACTATAACCGTGAGCACTGTCACCGTGGGCACTGTCACCGCGTGCACTGTCCCCATGAGCACTGTCACCATGAGCACTATCACCATGAGCACTGTCACCATGGGCACTGTCACCATGGGAACTCTCACTATGAGCACTGTCACCATGGCCAGTGTCACTATGGCCACTGTCACCTTAAGCACTGTCACCAAGGGAAATGTCAGCATGGGAACTCTCACCATTTGCACTGTCACCGTGGGCACTGTCACCATAAGCACTGTCACCATGAGCACTGTTCAACATGGGCACTGTCACCTAGAGCACTGCCACTGTAGGCACTTTCACCGTGAGCAGTGTTCACCATGGGCACTGTAACCATGAGCACTGTCACCATGGACACTGTCACCAGGAACACTATCATCATGGGCAGTGCCACCATGAGGAATTTCAACATGGGAACACCAACCCTGTACACCGCCAGCATGAGCACAGTCACCATGGGCATTATCACCATGAGCACTGTCACCATGGGAACTTTCAACATGGGCACTATCAGCATGCGAACTGTCACCATGGGCAGTGTCACCATGAGCACTATCACCAAAGACACTGTCAACGTGAGCACTATCACCATGAGCACTATTACCATGGGCAGTGTCACCGTGAGCAATATCACCATGGGCAGTGTCACCATGGGCACTATCACCATGAGCACTATCACCAAGGGAACTGTCACCATGAGCACTATCATCGTGAGCACTATCACCCTGAGAATTGTCACCATGAGCACTGTCACCGTCGGTACTGTCACCATGAGCACTGTCACTATGGGCACTGTCACCATGGAACTCTCACCATGAGCACTATCACCGTGAGCACTATCACCATGGGCAGTCTCACCATGAGCAATATCACCATGGGCATTATCACCGTGAGCAATGTCATCGTGTGCGCTGTCCCCATGAGCACTGTCACCATGAGCACTGTCACCATGGGCACTGTCACCATGGAAAATGTCACCTTGGAAACTGTCACCATGGGCACTGTAACCATGGACACTGTCACCAGGAGCACTATCACCATGGACACTGTTTCCATGAGCTTTGTCCCCAAGTACACTGTCAACATTGGAACTGTCATCATGGGCACTGTCACCATGGGCACTGTCACCATGATCACCGTCAATATGGGAACTGCCACCATGAGCACTGTCACCATGGACACTGCCACCATGAGCACTGTCACCGTGAGCACTGTCACCATGATCATTGTCACCAGGAGCATTGTCATCATGGGAAGTGTCACCATGAGTACTGTCACCATGGGCACTGTCACCATGGGCACTCTCAACATGGGCACTCTCACCATGGGCACTCTTGACCATGGACACTGTCACCATGGGCACTGTGAACATGAGCACTGTCACCATGGTAACTCTTACCATGAACACTGTCACCATGGGAAATGTCACTATGGGCACTGTCAGCATGGGCACTGTTACCATGGACACAGTCAACATGAGCACTATCATCATGGGCAGTGCCACCATGAGGAATTTCACCATGGCAACTCCAACCATGTACACCGCCAGCATGAGCACAGTCACCATGGGCAGTGTCACCGTGAGCACTATCACCATGGGCACTTTCAACATGGGCACTGTCACCATGCGAACTGTCACCATGAACACTATCACTATGAGCACTATCACCATGAGCACTCTCACAAAGGGCACTGTCACCGTGAGCTCTGTCACCATGAGCACTGTCACTGTGGGCAATGTCACCATGAGCACTGTCACCGTGGGCACTCTCACCATGGGAACTGTCACCATGAGCACTATCACCGTGAGCACTAACACCATTTGCAGTGTCACCGTGAGCAATATCACCATGGGAAATGTCAGAGTGAGCACTATTACCATGGGCACTATCACCATGAGCACTCTCACCATGAGCACTGTCACCGTGGGCACTGTCACCATGGGCAGTGTCACCATGAGCACTGTCACCCTGGGCTCTGTCATCATGGACACTGTCATCTTAGGAACTGCCACCACGGACACTGCCACCATGAGCACTGTAACCATTGGCACTGCCACAGTGAGCACTCTCACCATGAGCACTCTCACCATGGGAAATGTCACCATGAGCACGGTCACCAGGGACACTGTCACCATGGGCACTATCCACCAGGGCACTGTCACCGTGAGCACTATCACTGTCAGCACTATCACCGTGAGCACTATCACCATGGGCACTGTCACCGTGAGCCCTATTACCATGGGCACTATCACCAAGGGCACTGTCACTGTGAGCACTATCAACGTGAGCACTGTCACCATGATCACTGTCACCGTGGGCAATGTCACCATGAGCACTGTCACCATGGACACTTTCAACATGGCTACTGTCACCATGGGCACTGTCACCATGGACACTGTCATCATGAGCTCTGTTACCATGGGAAATGTCACCATGAGCACTGTCATCTTGGGAACTGCCACCATGGACACAGCCACCATGAGCAATGTAACCATTGGCACTGCCACAGTGAGCACTGTCACCGTGAGCACTGTCACCATGGGAACTGTCACCATGTGCCCTGTCACCATGGGAACTCTCACCATGAGCACTATCACCATGAGCACTATCACCATGGGCACTGTCACCATGGGCACTGTCACCATGAGCATTATTACCATGGGTACTATCACCAAGGGCACTGTCACCGTGAGCACTGTCACCAAGGGCACTGTCACCGTGAGCACTGTTACCATGAGCACTGTCACCGTGGGCACTGTCACCCTGAGCACTGTCATCATCGGCACTGTCACCATGGGAACTCTCACCATGAGCACTGTCACCATGGGAAATATCACCATGGGCACTATCACTATGGGCACTATCACCATGGGCAGTGTCACTATGAGCACAGTCAACGTGGCCACTGTCACCATGGGAACTGTCACAATGAGCACTATCTCCGTGAGCACTATCACCATGGGCAGTGTCAGCGTGAGCAATATCAACATGGGCAGTGTCACCATTAGCGCTATTACCATGGGCACTATCGCGTTGAGCACTATCACCATGAGCACTGTCACCGTGGGCACTGTCACGGTAGTCACTGTCAACATGAGCACAGTCAGCATAGGAACTCTCACCATGAGCACTGTCACCATGGGAAATGTCACCATGGGCACTATCACTATGGGCACTATCACCATGGGCTGTGTCACCATGAGCACTGTCACCATGGGCACTGTCACCATGCGAACTCTCACCATGAGCACTGTCACCGTGGGCAATGTCACAATGAGCACTGTCACCATGAGCACTATCACCGTGAGCATTCTAACCATGGGCAGTGTCACCGTAAGCAATATCACCGTAAACACTGTCACCGTGTGCACTGTCATCGTGAGCACTGTCACCATAGGAAATGTCACCATGGGCACTATCACCGTGAGCACTATTAACATGGGTACTATCACCAAGGGCATTGTTACCATGAGCAGTGTCACCATGAGCACTGTCACCGTGAGCACGGTCACCATGAGCATTTTCACCGTGGGCACTGTCACCATGAGCATAGTCACCATGAGCATTGTCACCATGGGAACTCTCACCATGAGCACTGTCACCATGGGAAATGTCACCATGGGCACTGTCACCATAGGCACTGTCACCATGGACACTCTCAGCATGAGCACTATCATCATGTGCATTACCACCATAAAGAATTTCACCATGGGATCTCCAACCATGTACACCGCCAGCATGAGCACATTCACCATGGGCAGTGTCACCATGAGCACTATCACCATGAGCACTATCACCATGAGCATTATCACCAAGGGAACTGTCACCATGGACACTGTCAAGGTGAGCACTGTCACCGTTGGAATTCTCACCATGAGCATTGTCACCGTGGGCACAGTCAACATGAGCACTGTTACCTTGGACACTGTCACCATGGGCACTCTCACCATGGGCACTGTCACCATGGACACTGTCACCATGGGCACTGTCAAGATGAGCAATGTCACCATGGGAAATGTCACCATGGGCACTGTCACGATGGGCACTGTCACCATGGGCACTGTCACTATGGGTACTGTCCTCATGGGAACTCTTAGCAAGAGCACAGTCACCATGGGCACTGTCACCATGGACAATGTCACCATGAGCAATGTCAACATGAGCACTCTCACCATGGAAAATGTCACCATGAGCACTATCACCGTGGGCAGTGTCACCATGAGCAATATCACCATGGGCAGTGTCACCATGAGCACTATCACCATGGACACTGTCACCATGGGCACTCTCACCATGGGAAATGTCATCATGGACACTCTCACCATGAACACTGTCAACATGGGAAATGTCACCATGGTCACTGTCACCATGGGCACTTTCAACATGGGCACTGTCACCGTGTGAAATGTCACCATGGGCAGTTTCACCATGAGCACTGTCACCATTGGCACTGTCACCATGAACAGTATCATCATGGGCTGTGCCACCATGAGGAATTTCAACATGGGAACACCAACCCTGTACACCACCAGCATGAGCATAGTCACCATGGGCATTGTCACCATGAGCACTGTCACCACAGGATCTTTCAACATGGGCAGTATCAGCATGCGAACTGTCACCATGGGCAGTGTCACCATGAGCACTATCACCAAAGGCACTGTCAACGTGAGCACTCTCACCATGAGCACTATTACCATGGGCAGTGTCACCGTGAGCAATATCACCATGGGCAGTGTCACCATGGGCACTATCACCATGAGCACTATCACCAAGGGAACTGTCATCGTGAGCACTATCATCGTGAGCACTATCACCCTGAGCACTGTCACCGTCGGTACTGTCACCATGAGCACTGTCACTATGGGCACTGTCATCATGGGAACTGTCACCATGAGCACTATCACCGTGCGCACTATCACCATGGGCAGTGTCACCATGAGCAATATCACCATGGGCACTGTCAACATGAGCACTATTACCATGGGCAATATCACCATGAGCACTATAACCGTGAGCACTGTCACCGTGGGCACTGTCACCGCGTGCACTGTCCCCATGAGCACTGTCACCATGAGCACTATCACCATGAGCACTGTCACCATGGGCACTGTCACCATGGGAACTCTCACTATGAGCACTGTCACCATGGCCAGTGTCACTATGGCCACTGTCACCTTAAGCACTGTCACCAAGGGAAATGTCAGCATGGGAACTCTCACCATTTGCACTGTCACCGTGGGCACTGTCACCATAAGCACTGTCACCATGAGCACTGTTCAACATGGGCACTGTCACCTAGAGCACTGCCACTGTAGGCACTTTCACCGTGAGCACTGTTCACCATGGGCACTGTAACCATGAGCACTGTCACCATGGACACTGTCACCAGGAACACTATCATCATGGGCAGTGCCACCATGAGGAATTTCAACATGGGAACACCAACCCTGTACACCGCCAGCATGAGCACAGTCACCATGGGCATTATCACCATGAGCACTGTCACCATGGGAACTTTCAACATGGGCACTATCAGCATGCGAACTGTCACCATGGGCAGTGTCACCATGAGCACTATCACCAAAGACACTGTCAACGTGAGCACTATCACCATGAGCACTATTACCATGGGCAGTGTCACCGTGAGCAATATCACCATGGGCAGTGTCACCATGGGCACTATCACCATGAGCACTATCACCAAGGGAACTGTCACCGTGAGCACTATCATCGTGAGCACTATCACCCTGAGAATTGTCACCATGAGCACTGTCACCGTCGGTACTGTCACCATGAGCACTGTCACTATGGGCACTGTCACCATGGAACTCTCACCATGAGCACTATCACCGTGAGCACTATCACCATGGGCAGTCTCACCATGAGCAATATCACCATGGGCATTATCACCGTGAGCAATGTCATCGTGTGCGCTGTCCCCATGAGCACTGTCACCATGAGCACTGTCACCATGGGCACTGTCACCATGGAAAATGTCACCTTGGAAACTGTCACCATGGGCACTGTAACCATGGACACTGTCACCAGGAGCACTATCACCATGGACACTGTTTCCATGAGCTTTGTCCCCAAGTACACTGTCAACATTGGAACTGTCATCATGGGCACTGTCACCATGGGCACTGTCACCATGATCACCGTCAATATGGGAACTGCCACCATGAGCACTGTCACCATGGACACTGCCACCATGAGCACTGTCACCGTGAGCACTGTCACCATGATCATTGTCACCAGGAGCATTGTCATCATGGGAAGTGTCACCATGAGTACTGTCACCATGGGCACTGTCACCATGGGCACTCTCAACATGGGCACTCTCACCATGGGCACTCTTGACCATGGACACTGTCACCATGGGCACTGTCACCATGGTAACTCTTACCATGAACACTGTCACCATGGGAAATGTCACTATGGGCACTGTCAGCATGGGCACTGTTACCATGGACACAGTCAACATGAGCACTATCATCATGGGCAGTGCCACCATGAGGAATTTCACCATGGCAACTCCAACCATGTACACCGCCAGCATGAGCACAGTCACCATGGGCAGTGTCACCGTGAGCACTATCACCATGGGCACTTTCAACATGGGCACTGTCACCATGCGAACTGTCACCATGAACACTATCACTATGAGCACTATCACCATGAGCACTCTCCCAAAGGGCACTGTCACCGTGAGCTCTGTCACCATGAGCACTGTCACTGTGGGCAATGTCACCATGAGCACTGTCACCGTGGGCACTCTCACCATGGGAACTGTCACCATGAGCACTATCACCGTGAGCACTAACACCATTTGCAGTGTCACCGTGAGCAATATCACCATGGGAAATGTCAGAGTGAGCACTATTACCATGGGCACTATCACCATGAGCACTCTCACCATGAGCACTGTCACCGTGGGCACTGTCACCGTGTGCCCTGTCACCATGGGCAGTGTCACCATGAGCACTGTCACCCTGGGCTCTGTCATCATGGACACTGTCATCTTAGGAACTGCCACCACGGACACTGCCACCATGAGCACTGTAACCATTGGCACTGCCACAGTGAGCACTCTCACCATGAGCACTCTCACCATGGGAAATGTCACCATGAGCACGGTCACCAGGGACACTGTCACCATGGGCACTATCCATCAGGGCACTGTCACCGTGAGCACTATCACTGTGAGCACTATCACCGTGAGAAGTATCACCAAGGGCACTGTCACCATGAGCACTGTCATCGTGGGCACTGTCACCATGAGCACTGTCATCATGGGCACTGTCACCATGGGAACTCTCACCATTAGCACTGTCACTGTGGGCACTATCTCCGTGAGCACTATCACAATGGACCCTGTCACCATAGGCACTGTCACCATGGACACTGTCACTATGAACACTATCATCATGGGCAGTGCCACCATAAGGAATTTCACCATAGAAACTCCAACCATGGACAATGCCAGCATGAGCACATTCACTATGGGCAGTGACACCATGAGCACTGCCACCATGGGCACTTTCAACATGGGCACTGTCACCATGCGAACCGTCACCATGATCACTATTACCATGAGCACTATCACCAAGGGCACTATCAGCGTGAGCACTATTACCGTGAGCACTATCACCGTGAGCACGGTCACCATGAGCATTTTCACCGTGGGCACTGTCACCATGAGCATAGTCACCATGAGCATTGTCACCATGGGAACTCTCACCATGAGCACTGTCACCATGGGAAATGTCACCATGGGCACTGTCACCATAGGCACTGTCACCATGGACACTCTCAGCATGAGCACTATCATCATGTGCATTACCACCATAAAGAATTTCACCATGGGATCTCCAACCATGTACACCGCCAGCATGAGCACATTCACCATGGGCAGTGTCACCATGAGCACTATCACCATGAGCACTATCACCATGAGCATTATCACCAAGGGAACTGTCACCATGGACACTGTCAAGGTGAGCACTGTGACCGTTGGAATTCTCACCATGAGCATTGTCACCGTGGGCACAGTCACCATGAGCACTGTCACCATGGGCACTGTCACCATGGAAAATGTCACCTTGGAAACTGTCACCATGGGCACTGTAACCATGGACACTGTCACCAGGAGCACTATCACCATGGACACTGTTTCCATGAGCTTTGTCCCCAAGTACACTGTCAACATTGGAACTGTCATCATGGGCACTGTCACCATGGGCACTGTCACCATGATCACCGTCAATATGGGAACTGCCACCATGAGCACTGTCACCATGGACACTGCCACCATGAGCACTGTCACCGTGAGCACTGTCACCATGATCATTGTCACCAGGAGCATTGTCATCATGGGAAGTGTCACCATGAGTACTGTCACCATGGGCACTGTCACCATGGGCACTCTCAACATGGGCACTCTCACCATGGGCACTCTTGACCATGGACACTGTCACCATGGGCACTGTGAACATGAGCACTGTCACCATGGTAACTCTTACCATGAACACTGTCACCATGGGAAATGTCACTATGGGCACTGTCAGCATGGGCACTGTTACCATGGACACAGTCAACATGAGCACTATCATCATGGGCAGTGCCACCATGAGGAATTTCACCATGGCAACTCCAACCATGTACACCGCCAGCATGAGCACAGTCACCATGGGCAGTGTCACCGTGAGCACTATCACCATGGGCACTTTCAACATGGGCACTGTCACCATGCGAACTGTCACCATGAACACTATCACTATGAGCACTATCACCATGAGCACTCTCACAAAGGGCACTGTCACCGTGAGCTCTGTCACCATGAGCACTGTCACTGTGGGCAATGTCACCATGAGCACTGTCACCGTGGGCACTCTCACCATGGGAACTGTCACCATGAGCACTATCACCGTGAGCACTAACACCATTTGCAGTGTCACCGTGAGCAATATCACCATGGGAAATGTCAGAGTGAGCACTATTACCATGGGCACTATCACCATGAGCACTCTCACCATGAGCACTGTCACCGTGGGCACTGTCACCATGTGCACTGTCACCATGGGCAGTGTCACCATGAGCACTGTCACCCTGGGCTCTGTCATCATGGACACTGTCATCTTAGGAACTGCCACCACGGACACTGCCACCATGAGCACTGTAACCATTGGCACTGCCACAGTGAGCACTCTCACCATGAGCACTCTCACCATGGGAAATGTCACCATGAGCACGGTCACCAGGGACACTGTCACCATGGGCACTATCCACCAGGGCACTGTCACCGTGAGCACTATCACTGTGAGCACTATCACCGTGAGAAGTATCACCAAGGGCACTGTCACCATGAGCACTGTCATCGTGGGCACTGTCACCATGAGCACTGTCATCATGGGCACTGTCACCATGGGAACTCTCACCATTAGCACTGTCACTGTGGGCACTATCACCGTGAGCACTATCACAATGGACCCTGTCACCATAGGCACTGTCACCATGGACACTGTCACTATGAACACTATCATCATGGGCAGTGCCACCATAAGGAATTTCACCATAGAAACTCCAACCATGGACAATGCCAGCATGAGCACATTCACTATGGGCAGTGACACCATGAGCACTGCCACCATGGGCACTTTCAACATGGGCACTGTCACCATGCGAACCGTCACCATGAGCACTATCACCAAGGGCACTGTCAGCGTGAGCACTATTACCGTGAGCACTATCACCGTGAGCACGGTCACCATGAGCATTTTTACCGTGGGCACTGTCACCATAGGCACTGTCACCATGGACACTCTCAGCATGAGCACTATCATCATGTGCATTACCACCATAAAGAATTTCACCATGGGATCTCCAACCATGTACACCGCCAGCATGAGCACATTCACCATGGGCAGTGTCACCATGAGCACTATCACCATGAGCACTATCACCATGAGCATTATCACCAAGGGAACTGTCACCATGGACACTGTCAAGGTGAGCACTGTCACCGTTGGAATTCTCACCATGAGCATTGTCACCGTGGGCACAGTCAACATGAGCACTGTTACCTTGGACACTGTCACCATGGGCACTCTCACCATGGGCACTGTCACCATGGACACTGTCACCATGGGCACTGTCAAGATGAGCAATGTCACCATGGGAAATGTCACCATGGGCACTGTCACGATGGGCACTGTCACCATGGGCACTGTCACCATGGACACTGTCACCATGAGCACTATCGTCATGGGCAGTGCCACCATAAGGAATTTCACCATGGGAACTCCAACCATATACACCACCAGCATGAGCACAGTCACCATGGGCAGTGTCACCATGAGCACTGTCACCATGGGCACTTTCAACATACACAGTGTCACCATGCGAACTGTCACCATGAGCACTATCACCGTGAGCACTATCACCATGGGCAGTGTCACCGTGAGCAATATCACCATGGGCACAGTTACCGTGAGCACTATTACAATGGGTACTATCACCAAGGGCACTGTCACTGTGAGCACTGTCACCATGAGCACTGTCACCATGGGCACTGTCACCATGAGCACTGTCATCATCGGCACTGTCACCATGGGAACTGTCACCATGGGAACTGTCACCATGAGCACTATCATCGTGAGGACTATAACCATGGGCACTGTCACCGTGAACACTGTCACCATTAGAACTGTCACTGGGGGCACTATCACCGTGAGCACTACCACAATGGGCACTGTCACCATAGGCACTGTCACCATGGACACTGTCACCATGAACACTATCATCATGGGCAGTGCCACCATGAGGAATTTCACCATGGGAACTCCAACCATGAGCATCGGCAGGTTTAGAACAGTCACCATGGGCTGTGTCTCCATGAGCACTGTCACCATGGGCACTATCACCATGCGAACTCTCACCATGAGCACTGTCACCGTGGGCACTGTCACCATGGGCAGTGTCACCATGAGCACTATCACCGTGAGGACTATGACCATGGGCACTGTCACTGTGAGCAATATCACCATGAACACTGTCACCATGGGAAATGTGACCGTGGGCACTGTCACCGTGTGCACTGTCAACATAAGCACTGTCACCATGGGAAATGTCATCATGGGCACTGTCACCATGGGCAGTGTCACCATGAGCCCTGTCACCGTGGGCCATGTCACCATGAGCACTGTCACCGTGGGCACTGTCACCATGGGAACTGTCACCATGAGCACTATCACCGTGAGGACTATAACCATGGGCACTGTCACCGTGAGCAATATCACGATGATCACTGTCACCATAGGAAATGTCACCGTGGGCACGGTCATCGTCTGCACTGTCAACATAAGCACTGTCACCATGGGAAATGTCACCATGGGCCCTGTCACCATGGGCAGTGTCACCATGAGCACTGTCACCATGGGAACTCTCACAATGGTCACTGTCACCATGAGCACTATCATCATGGGCAGTGCCACCATGAGGAATTTCACCATGGGAATTCCAAACATGTACACCGCCAGAATGAGCACAGTCACCATGGACAGTGTCACCATGAGCAATGTCACCATGGGCACTTTCAACATGGGCACTGTCACCATGGACACTGTCATCATGAGCTCTGTTACCATGGGAAATGTCACCATGGGCACTGTCACCATAGGCACTGTCACCATGATCTCTGTCACCATGAGCACTATCACCATTAGCACTATCACCATGGGCACTATCACCAAGGGCGCTGTCACCAAGAGAACTATCACTGTGAGCACTGTCACCATGAGCACTGTCACCGTGAGCACTGTCACCATGAGCACTGTCACCATGGGCACTGTAACCATGGGAATTGTCACCATGAGCACTATCACTGTGAGCACTATCAACATGGGCAGTGTCACCGTGAGCACTGTCACCATGAGCACTGTCATCATGAGCACTGTCACCATGTGAATTGTCACCATGAGCACTTTCACCATGAGCACTATCACCATGAGCAGTATCACCAAGGGAACTGTCACCGTGAGCACTATCACCATGAGCACTATCACCATGGGCACTGTCACCGTGAGCACTATTACCATGGGTACTATCACCAAGGGCACTGTTAAGGTGAGCACTGTCACCATGGGAACTCTCACCATGAGCACTGTCACCATGGACACTGTCACGATGGGCACTGTCACCATGGGCACACTCATCATGGTCAATGTCACCATGGACACTGTCACCATGGGCACTGTCAACTTGAGCACTATTACCATGAGCACTATCACCATGAGCACTATCACCAAGGGAAGTGTCACCATGAGCACTATCACCGTGAGCAGTATCACCATGGGCAGTGTCACCTTGAGCAATATCAACATGGGCACTGTCACCGTGAGCATTATTACAATAGGCACTATCACCATGAGCACTAACACCATGAGCAATGTCACCGTTGGCATTATCACCGTGTGCACAGTCACCATGAGCACTGTCACCATGAACACTGTAATCATCGGCACTGTCACCATAGGAAATGTCACCATGAGCACTTTCACTGTGGGCACTATCACCCTGAGCACTATCACAATGGGCACTGTCACCATGGACACTGTCACCATGAGCACTATCATCATAGGCAATGTCACCATGGGCACTCTCACCATGGGCAATGTCATCATGGACACTCTCACCGTGAACACTGTCAACATGGGAAATGTCACCATGGTCACTGTCACCATGGGCACTTTCAACATGGGCACTGTCACCGTGCGAAATGTCACCATGGGCAGTGTCACCATGAGCACTGTCACCATTGGCACTGTCACCATGGACACTGTCACCATGAACACTATCATCATAAGGAATTTCAACATGGGAACATCCAACCCTGTATACCGCCAGCATGAGCACAGTCACCATGGGCATTGTCACCATGGGAACTTTCAACATGGGCACTGTCAGCATGCGAACTGTCACCATGGGCAGTGTCACCATGAGCACTATCACCAAAGGCACTGTCAATGTGAGCACTATCACCATGAGCACTATTACCATGGGCAGTGTCACCATGAGCAATATCACCATGGGCAGTGTCACCATGGGCACTATCACCTTGAGCACTATCACCAAGGGAACTGTCACCATGAGCACTATCATCGTGAGCACTATCACCCTGAACACTGTCACCATGAGCACTGTCACCGTCGGTACTGTCACCATGAGCACTGTCACTATGGGCACTGTCACCATGGGAACTGTCACCATGAGCACTATCACCGTGAGCTCTATCACCATGGGCAGTGTCACCATGAGCAATATCACCATGGGCACTGTCAACATGAGCACTATTACCATGGGCAATATCACCATGAGCACTATCACCGTGAGCACTGTCACCATGGGCACTGTCACTATGGGCACTGTGACCATGGGAACTGTCACCATGGACACTGTCACCATGAGCACTATCTTCATGGGCAGTGCTACCATGAGGCATTTCACCATGGGAACTCCAACCAGGTACACTGCCAGCATGAGCACATTCACCATGGGCAGTGCCACCACGAGCACTGTCCCCATGGGCACTTTCAACATGGGCCCTATCACCATTCGAACTGTCACCATGAGCACTATCACCGTGAGCACTGTCTCTATGAGCATAGTCACCGTGGGCACTGTCACCATGAGCACTGTCACCATGGGCAGTGTAACCGTGGGAACTGTCACCATGAGCACTATCACCGTGAGCACTATCACCATGGGCAGTGTCACTGTGAGCAATATCACCATCGCACTGTCACCGTGAGCACTATTAACAAGGGTACTATCACCAAGGGCACTGTCACCATGAGCACTGTCATCATGGGCACTGTCACCATAGGAACTGTCACCATGAGCACTGTCACTGTGGGCACTATCACCCTGAGCACTATCAAAATGGGCACTGTCACCATAGGCACTGTCACCATGGACACTGTCACCATGAGCACTATCATCATGGGCAGTGCCACCATGAGCAATTTCACCATCGGAACTCCATCCATGTACACCGCCAGCATGAGCACCGTCAACATGGGCAGTGTCACCATGAGCACTGTCACCATGGGCACTGTCACCATGCGAACTGTCACCGTGAGCACTGTCACCCTGGGCAATGTCACAATGAGCACTGTTCACCATGGGAACTGTCACCATGGACCCTGTCGCCATGGGTACTGTCACCATGTGTACTGTCCTCATGGGAACTCTTAGCAAGAGCACAGTCACCATGGACAATGTCACCATGGGCAATGTCAACATGAGCACGCTCACCATGGAAAATGTCACCATGAGCACTATCACCGTGGGCAGTGTCACCGTGAGCAATATCACCATGGGTAGTGTCACCATGAGCACTATCACCATGGACACTCTCACCATGGGCACTCTCACCATGGGCAATGTCATCATGGACACTCTCACCATGAACACTGTCAACATGGGAAATGTCACCATGGTCACTGTCACCATGGGCACTTTCAACATGGGCACTGGCACCGTGCGAAATGTCACCATGGGCAGTTTCACCATGAGCACTGTCACCATTGGCACTATCACCATGGACACTGTCACCAGGAACACTATCATCATGGGCAGTGCCACCATGAGGAATTTCAACATGGGAACACCAACCCTGTACACGGCCAGCATGAGCACAGTCACCATGGTCATTATCACCATGAGCACTGTCACCATGGGAACTTTCAATATGGGCACTATCAGCATGTGAGCTATCACCATGGGCAGTGTCACCATGAGCACTATCACCAAAGACACTGTCAACGTGAGCACTATCACCATGAGCACTATTACCATGGGCAGTGTCACCGTGAGCAATATCACCATGGGCAGTGTCACCATGGGCACTATCACCATGAGCACTATCACCAAGGGAACTGTCATCGTGAGCACTATCATCATGAGCACTATCACCCTGAGCATTGTCACCATGAGCACTGTCACCGTCGGTACTGTCACCATGAGCACTGTCACTATGGGCACTGTCACCATGGGAACTCTCACCATGAGCACTATCACCGTGAGCACTATCACCATGGGCAGTCTCACCATGAGCAATATCACCATGGGCATTATCACCGTGAGCACTGTCACCGTGTGCACTGTCCCCATGAGCACTGTCACCATGAGGACTATCACCATGGGAACTGTCAACATGGGAACGGTCACCATGGGCACTGTCAATATGAGCACTGTCACCATGGGAACTCTCACCATGAGCACTGTCACCATGGCCAGTGTCACCATGGTCACTGTCACCATAAGCACTGTCACCATGAGCACTGTTCAACATGAGCACTGTCACCGAGAGCACTGCCACTGTGGGCACTATCACCGTGAGCACTGTCACCATGAGCATTGTCACCTTGAGCACTGTCACCATGGGAACATTCACCATGGGCACTGTCACCATGGGCACTGTCACCATGGAAAATGTCACCTTGGAAACTGTCACCATGGGCACTGTAACCATGGACACTGTCACCAGGAGCACTATCACCATGGACACTGTTTCCATGAGCTTTGTCCCCAAGTACACTGTCAACATTGGAACTGTCATCATGGGCACTGTCACCATGGGCACTGTCACCATGATCACCGTCAATATGGGAACTGCCACCATGAGCACTGTCACCATGGACACTGCCACCATGAGCACTGTCACCGTGAGCACTGTCACCATGATCATGGTCACCAGGAGCATTGTCATCATGGGAAGTGTCACCATGAGTACTGTCACCATGGGCACTGTCACCATGGGCATTCTCACCATGGGCACTCTCACCATGGGCACTGTTGACCATGGACACTGTCACCATGGGCACTGTGAACATGAGCACTGTCACCATGGTAACTCTTACCATGAACACTGTCACCATGGAAAATGTCACTATGGGCACTGTCAGCATGGGCACTGTTACCATGGACACAGTCAACATGAGCACTATCATCATGGGCAGTGCCACCATGAGGAATTTCACGATGGCAACTCCAACCATGTACACCGCCAGCATGAGCACATTCACCATGGGCAGTGTCACCATGAGCACTATCACCATGAGCACTATCACCATGAGCATTATCACCAAGGGAACTGTCACCATGGACACTCTCAAGGTGAGCACTGTCACCGTTGGAATTCTCACCATGAGCATTGTCACCGTGGGCACAGTCAACATGAGCACTGTCACCTTGGACGCTGTCACCATGGGCACTCTCACCATGGGCACTGTCACCATGGACACTGTCACCATGGGCACTGTCAAGATGAGCACTGTCACCATGGGAACTCTCACCATAAGCACTGTCACCATGGGAAATGTCACCATGGGCACTGTCACGATGGGCACTGTCACCATGGGCACTGTCACCATGGACACTGTCACCATGAGCACTATCGTCATGGGCAGTGCCACCATAAGGAATTTCACCATGGGAACTCCAACCATATACACCACCAGCATGAGCACAGTCACCATGGGCAGTGTCACCATGAGCACTGTCACCATGGGCACTTTCAACATACACAGTGTCACCATGCGAACTGTCATCATGAGCACTATCACCATGAGCACTATCACCATGGGCAGTGTCACCGTGAGCAATATCACCATGGGCACAGTTACCGTGAGCACTATTACAATGGGTACTATCACCGAGGGCACTGTCACCGTGAGCACTGTCACCATGAGCACTGTCACCATGGGCACTGTCACCATGAGCACTGTCATCATCAGCATTGTCACCATGGGAACTGTCACCATGGGAACTGTCACCATGAGCACTATCATCGTGAGGACTATAACCATGGGCACTGTCACCGTGAGCACTGTCACCATTAGAACTGTCACTGTGGGCACTATCACCGTGAGCACTATCACAATGGGCACTGTCACCATAGGCACTGTCACCATGGACACTGTCACCATGAACACTATCATCATGGGCAGTGCCACCATGAGGAATTTCACCATGGGAACTCCAACCATGTACATCGGCAGGTTTAGAACAGTCACCATGGGCTGTGTCACCATGAGCACTGTCACCATGGGCACTATCACCATGAGAACTCTCACCATGAGCACTGTCACCGTGGGCAATGTCACCATGAGCACTGTCACCGTGGGCACTGTCACCATGGGAACTCTCACCATGAGCACTATCACCATGAGCACTATCACCATGGGCAGTCTCACCATGAGCAATATCACCATGGGCATTATCACCGTGAGCACTGTCACCGTGTGCACTGTCCCCATGAGCACTGTCACCATGAGGACTATCACCATGGGAACTGTCAACATGGGAACGGTCACCATGGGCACTGTCAATATGAGCACTGTCACCATGGGAACTCTCACCATGAGCACTGTCACCATGGCCAGTGTCACCATGGTCACTGTCACCATAAGCACTGTCACCAAGGGAAATGTCACCATGGGCACTCTCACCATTTTCACTGTCACCGTGGGCACTGTCACCATAAGCACTGTCACCATGAGCACTGTTCAACATGAGCACTGTCACCGAGAGCACTGCCACTGTGGGCACTATCACCGTGAGCACTGTCACCATGGGCACTGTCACCATGGGCACTGTCACCGTGTGCACTGTCACCATGGGCAGTGTCACCATGAGCACTGTCACCCTGGGCTCTGTCATCATGGACACTGTCATCTTAGGAACTGCCACCACGGACACTGCCACCATGAGCACTGTAACCATTGGCACTGCCACAGTGAGCACTCTCACCATGAGCACTCTCACCATGGGAAATGTCACCATGAGCACGGTCACCAGGGACACTGTCACCATGGGCACTATCCACCAGGGCACTGTCACCGTGAGCACTATCACTGTCAGCACTATCACCGTGAGCACTATCACCATGGGCACTGTCACCGTGAGCCCTATTACCATGGGCACTATCACCAAGGGCACTGTCACTGTGAGCACTATCAACGTGAGCACTGTCACCATGATCACTGTCACCGTGGGCAATGTCACCATGAGCACTGTCACCATGGACACTTTCAACATGGCTACTGTCACCATGGGCACTGTCACCATGGACACTGTCATCATGAGCTCTGTTACCATGGGAAATGTCACCATGAGCACTGTCATCTTGGGAACTGCCACCATGGACACAGCCACCATGAGCAATGTAACCATTGGCACTGCCACAGTGAGCACTGTCACCGTGAGCACTGTCACCATGGGAACTGTCACCATGTGCCCTGTCACCATGGGAACTCTCACCATGAGCACTATCACCATGAGCACTATCACCATGGGCACTGTCACCATGGGCACTGTCACCATGAGCATTATTACCATGGGTACTATCACCAAGGGCACTGTCACCGTGAGCACTGTCACCAAGGGCACTGTCACCGTGAGCACTGTTACCATGAGCACTGTCACCGTGGGCACTGTCACCCTGAGCACTGTCATCATCGGCACTGTCACCATGGGAACTCTCACCATGAGCACTGTCACCATGGGAAATATCACCATGGGCACTATCACTATGGGCACTATCACCATGGGCAGTGTCACTATGAGCACAGTCAACGTGGCCACTGTCACCATGGGAACTGTCACAATGAGCACTAACTCCGTGAGCACTATCACCATGGGCAGTGTCAGCGTGAGCAATATCAACATGGGCAGTGTCACCATTAGCGCTATTACCATGGGCACTATCGCGTTGAGCACTATCACCATGAGCACTGTCACCGTGGGCACTGTCACCGTAGTCACTGTCAACATGAGCACAGTCAGCATAGGAACTCTCACCATGAGCACTGTCACCATGGGAAATGTCACCATGGGCACTATCACTATGGGCACTATCACCATGGGCTGTGTCACCATGAGCACTGTCACCATGGGCACTGTCACCATGCGAACTCTCACCATGAGCACTGTCACCGTGGGCAATGTCACAATGAGCACTGTCACCATGAGCACTATCACCGTGAGCATTCTAACCATGGGCAGTGTCACCGTAAGCAATATCACCGTAAACACTGTCACCGTGTGCACTGTCATCGTGAGCACTGTCACCATAGGAAATGTCACCATGGGCACTATCACCGTGAGCACTATTAACATGGGTACTATCACCAAGGGCATTGTTACCATGAGCAGTGTCACCATGAGCACTGTCACCGTGGGCACTGTCACCATGAGCACTGTCATCATGGGCACTGTCACCATGGGAACTGTCACCATTAGAACTGTCACTGTGGGTACTATCACCGTGAGCACTATCACAATGGGCACTGTCACCATGAGCACTATCATCTTGGGCAGTGCAACCATGAGCACTGTAACCATTGGCACTGTCACCATGGACACTGTCGCCATGGGTACTGTCACTATGGGTACTGTCCTCATGGGAACTCTTAGCAAGAGCACAGTCACCATGGGCACTGTCACCATGGACAATGTCACCATGAGCAATGTCAACATGAGCACTCTCACCATGGAAAATGTCACCATGAGCACTATCACCGTGGGCAGTGTCACCATGAGCAATATCACCATGGGCAGTGTCACCATGAGCACTATCACCATGGACACTGTCACCATGGGCACTCTCACCATGGGAAATGTCATCATGGACACTCTCACCATGAACACTGTCAACATGGGAAATGTCACCATGGTCACTGTCACCATGGGCACTTTCAACATGGGCACTGTCACCGTGCGAAATGTCACCATGGGCAGTTTCACCATGAGCACTGTCACCATTGGCACTGTCACCATGAACAGTATCATCATGGGCTGTGCCACCATGAGGAATTTCAACATGGGAACACCAACCCTGTACACCACCAGCATGAGCATAGTCACCATGGGCATTGTCACCATGAGCACTGTCACCACAGGATCTTTCAACATGGGCAGTATCAGCATGCGAACTGTCACCATGGGCAGTGTCACCATGAGCACTATCACCAAAGGCACTGTCAACGTGAGCACTCTCACCATGAGCACTATTACCATGGGCAGTGTCACCGTGAGCAATATCACCATGGGCAGTGTCACCATGGGCACTATCACCATGAGCACTATCACCAAGGGAACTGTCATCGTGAGCACTATCATCGTGAGCACTATCACCCTGAGCACTGTCACCGTCGGTACTGTCACCATGAGCACTGTCACTATGGGCACTGTCATCATGGGAACTGTCACCATGAGCACTATCACCGTGCGCACTATCACCATGGGCAGTGTCACCATGAGCAATATCACCATGGGCACTGTCAACATGAGCACTATTACCATGGGCAATATCACCATGAGCACTATAACCGTGAGCACTGTCACCGTGGGCACTGTCACCGCGTGCACTGTCCCCATGAGCACTGTCACCATGAGCACTATCACCATGAGCACTGTCACCATGGGCACTGTCACCATGGGAACTCTCACTATGAGCACTGTCACCATGGCCAGTGTCACTATGGCCACTGTCACCTTAAGCACTGTCACCAAGGGAAATGTCAGCATGGGAACTCTCACCATTTGCACTGTCACCGTGGGCACTGTCACCATAAGCACTGTCACCATGAGCACTGTTCAACATGGGCACTGTCACCTACAGCACTGCCACTGTAGGCACTTTCACCGTGAGCACTGTTCACCATGGGCACTGTAACCATGAGCACTGTCACCATGGACACTGTCACCAGGAACACTATCATCATGGGCAGTGCCACCATGAGGAATTTCAACATGGGAACACCAACCCTGTACACCGCCAGCATGAGCACAGTCACCATGGGCATTATCACCATGAGCACTGTCACCATGGGAACTTTCAACATGGGCACTATCAGCATGCGAACTGTCACCATGGGCAGTGTCACCATGAGCACTATCACCAAAGACACTGTCAACGTGAGCACTATCACCATGAGCACTATTACCATGGGCAGTGTCACCGTGAGCAATATCACCATGGGCAGTGTCACCATGGGCACTATCACCATGAGCACTATCACCAAGGGAACTGTCACCGTGAGCACTATCATCGTGAGCACTATCACCCTGAGAATTGTCACCATGAGCACTGTCACCGTCGGTACTGTCACCATGAGCACTGTCACTATGGGCACTGTCACCATGGAACTCTCACCATGAGCACTATCACCGTGAGCACTATCACCATGGGCAGTCTCACCATGAGCAATATCACCATGGGCATTATCACCGTGAGCAATGTCATCGTGTGCGCTGTCCCCATGAGCACTGTCACCATGAGCACTGTCACCATGGGCACTGTCACCATGGAAAATGTCACCTTGGAAACTGTCACCATGGGCACTGTAACCATGGACACTGTCACCAGGAGCACTATCACCATGGACACTGTTTCCATGAGCTTTGTCCCCAAGTACACTGTCAACATTGGAACTGTCATCATGGGCACTGTCACCATGGGCACTGTCACCATGATCACCGTCAATATGGGAACTGCCACCATGAGCACTGTCACCATGGACACTGCCACCATGAGCACTGTCACCGTGAGCACTGTCACCATGATCATTGTCACCAGGAGCATTGTCATCATGGGAAGTGTCACCATGAGTACTGTCACCATGGGCACTGTCACCATGGGCACTCTCAACATGGGCACTCTCACCATGGGCACTCTTGACCATGGACACTGTCACCATGGGCACTGTGAACATGAGCACTGTCACCATGGTAACTCTTACCATGAACACTGTCACCATGGGAAATGTCACTATGGGCACTGTCAGCATGGGCACTGTTACCATGGACACAGTCAACATGAGCACTATCATCATGGGCAGTGCCACCATGAGGAATTTCACCATGGCAACTCCAACCATGTACACCGCCAGCATGAGCACAGTCACCATGGGCAGTGTCACCGTGAGCACTATCACCATGGGCACTTTCAACATGGGCACTGTCACCATGCGAACTGTCACCATGAACACTATCACTATGAGCACTATCACCATGAGCACTCTCCCAAAGGGCACTGTCACCGTGA
Source organism: Balaenoptera borealis (assembly GCF_965194805.1). Classification (NCBI taxonomy): domain Eukaryota; kingdom Metazoa; phylum Chordata; class Mammalia; order Artiodactyla; family Balaenopteridae; genus Balaenoptera; species Balaenoptera borealis. The sequence goes on from NC_138874.1 coordinate 24,293,933, forward strand.
GCTCTGTCACCATGAGCACTGTCACTGTGGGCAATGTCACCATGAGCACTGTCACCGTGGGCACTCTCACCATGGGAACTGTCACCATGAGCACTATCACCGTGAGCACTAACACCATTTGCAGTGTCACCGTGAGCAATATCACCATGGGAAATGTGAGAGTGAGCACTATTACCATGGGCACTATCACCATGAGCACTCTCACCATGAGCACTGTCACCGTGGGCACTGTCACCATGGGCAGTGTCACCATGAGCACTGTCACCCTGGGCTCTGTCATCATGGACACTGTCATCTTAGGAACTGCCACCACGGACACTGCCACCATGAGCACTGTAACCATTGGCACTGCCACAGTGAGCACTCTCACCATGAGCACTCTCACCATGGGAAATGTCACCATGAGCACGGTCACCAGGGACACTGTCACCATGGGCACTATCCACCAGGGCACTGTCACCGTGAGCACTATCACTGTCAGCACTATCACCGTGAGCACTATCACCATGGGCACTGTCACCGTGAGCCCTATTACCATGGGCACTATCACCAAGGGCACTGTCACTGTGAGCACTATCAACGTGAGCACTGTCACCATGATCACTGTCACCGTGGGCAATGTCACCATGAGCACTGTCACCATGGACACTTTCAACATGGCTACTGTCACCATGGGCACTGTCACCATGGACACTGTCATCATGAGCTCTGTTACCATGGGAAATGTCACCATGAGCACTGTCATCTTGGGAACTGCCACCATGGACACAGCCACCATGAGCAATGTAACCATTGGCACTGCCACAGTGAGCACTGTCACCGTGAGCACTGTCACCATGGGAACTGTCACCATGTGCCCTGTCACCATGGGAACTCTCACCATGAGCACTATCACCATGAGCACTATCACCATGGGCACTGTCACCAAGGGCACTGTCACCGTGAGCACTGTCACCAAGGGCACTGTCACCGTGAGCACTGTTACCATGAGCACTGTCACCGTGGGCACTGTCACCCTGAGCACTGTCATCATCGGCACTGTCACCATGGGAACTCTCACCATGAGCACTGTCACCATGGGAAATATCACCATGGGCACTATCACTATGGGCACTATCACCATGGGCAGTGTCACTATGAGCACAGTCAACATGGCCACTGTCACCATGGGAACTGTCACAATGAGCACTAACTCCGTGAGCACTATCACCATGGGCAGTGTCAGCGTGAGCAATATCAACATGGGCAGTGTCACCATTAGCGCTATTACCATGGGCACTATCGCGTTGAGCACTATCACCATGAGCACTGTCACCGTGGGCACTGTCACCGTAGTCACTGTCAACATGAGCACAGTCAGCATAGGAACTCTCACCATGAGCACTGTCACCATGGGAAATGTCACCATGGGCACTATCACTATGGGCACTATCACCATGGGCTGTGTCACCATGAGCACTGTCACCATGGGCACTGTCACCATGCGAACTCTCACCATGAGCACTGTCACCGTGGGCAATGTCACAATGAGCACTGTCACCATGAGCACTATCACCGTGAGCATTCTAACCATGGGCAGTGTCACCGTAAGCAATATCACCGTAAACACTGTCACCGTGTGCACTGTCATCGTGAGCACTGTCACCATAGGAAATGTCACCATGGGCACTATCACCGTGAGCACTATTAACATGGGTACTATCACCAAGGGCATTGTTACCATGAGCAGTGTCACCATGAGCACTGTCACCGTGGGCACTGTCACCATGAGCACTGTCATCATGGGCACTGTCACCATGGGAACTGTCACCATTAGAACTGTCACTGTGGGTACTATCACCGTGAGCACTATCACAATGGGCACTGTCACCATGAGCACTATCATCTTGGGCAGTGCAACCATGAGCACTGTAACCATTGGCACTGTCACCATGGACACTGTCGCCATGGGTACTGTCACTATGGGTACTGTCCTCATGGGAACTCTTAGCAAGAGCACAGTCACCATGGGCACTGTCACCATGGACAATGTCACCATGAGCAATGTCAACATGAGCACTCTCACCATGGAAAATGTCACCATGAGCACTATCACCGTGGGCAGTGTCACCATGAGCAATATCACCATGGGCAGTGTCACCATGAGCACTATCACCATGGACACTGTCACCATGGGCACTCTCACCATGGGAAATGTCATCATGGACACTCTCACCATGAACACTGTCAACATGGGAAATGTCACCATGGTCACTGTCACCATGGGCACTTTCAACATGGGCACTGTCACCGTGCGAAATGTCACCATGGGCAGTTTCACCATGAGCACTGTCACCATTGGCACTGTCACCATGAACAGTATCATCATGGGCTGTGCCACCATGAGGAATTTCAACATGGGAACACCAACCCTGTACACCACCAGCATGAGCATAGTCACCATGGGCATTGTCACCATGAGCACTGTCACCACAGGATCTTTCAACATGGGCAGTATCAGCATGCGAACTGTCACCATGGGCAGTGTCACCATGAGCACTATCACCAAAGGCACTGTCAACGTGAGCACTCTCACCATGAGCACTATTACCATGGGCAGTGTCACCGTGAGCAATATCACCATGGGCAGTGTCACCATGGGCACTATCACCATGAGCACTATCACCAAGGGAACTGTCATCGTGAGCACTATCATCGTGAGCACTATCACCCTGAGCACTGTCACCGTCGGTACTGTCACCATGAGCACTGTCACTATGGGCACTGTCATCATGGGAACTGTCACCATGAGCACTATCACCGTGCGCACTATCACCATGGGCAGTGTCACCATGAGCAATATCACCATGGGCACTGTCAACATGAGCACTATTACCATGGGCAATATCACCATGAGCACTATAACCGTGAGCACTGTCACCATGGGCACTGTCACCGCGTGCACTGTCCCCATGAGCACTGTCACCATGAGCACTATCACCATGAGCACTGTCACCATGGGCACTGTCACCATGGGAACTCTCACTATGAGCACTGTCACCATGGCCAGTGTCACTATGGCCACTGTCACCTTAAGCACTGTCACCAAGGGAAATGTCAGCATGGGAACTCTCACCATTTGCACTGTCACCGTGGGCACTGTCACCATAAGCACTGTCACCATGAGCACTGTTCAACATGGGCACTGTCACCTAGAGCACTGCCACTGTAGGCACTTTCACCGTGAGCACTGTTCACCATGGGCACTGTAACCATGAGCACTGTCACCATGGACACTGTCACCAGGAACACTATCATCATGGGCAGTGCCACCATGAGGAATTTCAACATGGGAACACCAACCCTGTACACCGCCAGCATGAGCACAGTCACCATGGGCATTATCACCATGAGCACTGTCACCATGGGAACTTTCAACATGGGCACTATCAGCATGCGAACTGTCACCATGGGCAGTGTCACCATGAGCACTATCACCAAAGACACTGTCAACGTGAGCACTATCACCATGAGCACTATTACCATGGGCAGTGTCACCGTGAGCAATATCACCATGGGCAGTGTCACCATGGGCACTATCACCATGAGCACTATCACCAAGGGAACTGTCACCGTGAGCACTATCATCGTGAGCACTATCACCCTGAGAATTGTCACCATGAGCACTGTCACCGTCGGTACTGTCACCATGAGCACTGTCACTATGGGCACTGTCACCATGGAACTCTCACCATGAGCACTATCACCGTGAGCACTATCACCATGGGCAGTCTCACCATGAGCAATATCACCATGGGCATTATCACCGTGAGCAATGTCATCGTGTGCGCTGTCCCCATGAGCACTGTCACCATGAGCACTGTCACCATGGGCACTGTCACCATGGAAAATGTCACCTTGGAAACTGTCACCATGGGCACTGTAACCATGGACACTGTCACCAGGAGCACTATCACCATGGACACTGTTTCCATGAGCTTTGTCCCCAAGTACACTGTCAACATTGGAACTGTCATCATGGGCACTGTCACCATGGGCACTGTCACCATGATCACCGTCAATATGGGAACTGCCACCATGAGCACTGTCACCATGGACACTGCCACCATGAGCACTGTCACCGTGAGCACTGTCACCATGATCATTGTCACCAGGAGCATTGTCATCATGGGAAGTGTCACCATGAGTACTGTCATCATGGGCACTGTCACCATGGGCACTCTCAACATGGGCACTCTCACCATGGGCACTCTTGACCATGGACACTGTCACCATGGGCACTGTCACCATGGTAACTCTTACCATGAACACTGTCACCATGGGAAATGTCACTATGGGCACTGTCAGCATGGGCACTGTTACCATGGACACAGTCAACATGAGCACTATCATCATGGGCAGTGCCACCATGAGGAATTTCACCATGGCAACTCCAACCATGTACACCGCCAGCATGAGCACAGTCACCATGGGCAGTGTCACCGTGAGCACTATCACCATGGGCACTTTCAACATGGGCACTGTCACCATGCGAACTGTCACCATGAACACTATCACTATGAGCACTATCACCATGAGCACTCTCCCAAAGGGCACTGTCACCGTGAGCTCTGTCACCATGAGCACTGTCACTGTGGGCAATGTCACCATGAGCACTGTCACCGTGGGCACTCTCACCATGGGAACTGTCACCATGAGCACTATCACCGTGAGCACTAACACCATTTGCAGTGTCACCGTGAGCAATATCACCATGGGAAATGTCAGAGTGAGCACTATTACCATGGGCACTATCACCATGAGCACTCTCACCATGAGCACTGTCACCGTGGGCACTGTCACCGTGTGCCCTGTCACCATGGGCAGTGTCACCATGAGCACTGTCACCCTGGGCTCTGTCATCATGGACACTGTCATCTTAGGAACTGCCACCACGGACACTGCCACCATGAGCACTGTAACCATTGGCACTGCCACAGTGAGCACTCTCACCATGAGCACTCTCACCATGGGAAATGTCACCATGAGCACGGTCACCAGGGACACTGTCACCATGGGCACTATCCATCAGGGCACTGTCACCGTGAGCACTATCACTGTGAGCACTATCACCGTGAGAAGTATCACCAAGGGCACTGTCACCACGAGCACTGTCATCGTGGGCACTGTCACCATGAGCACTGTCATCATGGGCACTGTCACCATGGGAACTCTCACCATTAGCACTGTCACTGTGGGCACTATCTCCGTGAGCACTATCACAATGGACCCTGTCACCATAGGCACTGTCACCATGGACACTGTCACTATGAACACTATCATCATGGGCAGTGCCACCATAAGGAATTTCACCATAGAAACTCCAACCATGGACAATGCCAGCATGAGCACATTCACTATGGGCAGTGACACCATGAGCACTGCCACCATGGGCACTTTCAACATGGGCACTGTCACCATGCGAACCGTCACCATGATCACTATTACCATGAGCACTATCACCAAGGGCACTATCAGCGTGAGCACTATTACCGTGAGCACTATCACCGTGAGCACGGTCACCATGAGCATTTTCACCGTGGGCACTGTCACCATGAGCATAGTCACCATGAGCATTGTCACCATGGGAACTCTCACCATGAGCACTGTCACCATGGGAAATGTCACCATGGACACTGTCACCATAGGCACTGTCACCATGGACACTCTCAGCATGAGCACTATCATCATGTGCATTACCACCATAAAGAATTTCACCATGGGATCTCCAACCATGTACACCGCCAGCATGAGCACCTTCACCATGGGCAGTGTCACCATGAGCACTATCACCATGAGCACTATCACCATGAGCATTATCACCAAGGGAACTGTCACCATGGACACTGTCAAGGTGAGCACTGTCACCGTTGGAATTCTCACCATGAGCATTGTCACCGTGGGCACAGTCAACATGAGCACTGTTACCTTGGACACTGTCACCATGGGCACTCTCACCATGGGCACTGTCACCATGGACACTGTCACCATGGGCACTGTCAAGATGAGCAATGTCACCATGGGAAATGTCACCATGGGCACTGTCACGATGGGCACTGTCACCATGGGCACTGTCACCATGGACACTGTCACCATGAGCACTATCGTCATGGGCAGTGCCACCATAAGGAATTTCACCATGGGAACTCCAACCATATACACCACCAGCATGAGCACAGTCACCATGGGCAGTGTCACCATGAGCACTGTCACCATGGGCACTTTCAACATACACAGTGTCACCATGCGAACTGTCACCATGAGCACTATCACCGTGAGCACTATCACCATGGGCAGTGTCACCGTGAGCAATATCACCATGGGCACAGTTACCGTGAGCACTATTACAATGGGTACTATCACCAAGGGCACTGTCACTGTGAGCACTGTCACCATGAGCACTGTCACCATGGGCACTGTCACCATGAGCACTGTCATCATCGGCACTGTCACCATGGGAACTGTCACCATGGGAACTGTCACCATGAGCACTATCATCGTGAGGACTATAACCATGGGCACTGTCACCGTGAACACTGTCACCATTAGAACTGTCACTGGGGGCACTATCACCGTGAGCACTACCACAATGGGCACTGTCACCATAGGCACTGTCACCATGGACACTGTCACCATGAACACTATCATCATGGGCAGTGCCACCATGAGGAATTTCACCATGGGAACTCCAACCATGTGCATCGGCAGGTTTAGAACAGTCACCATGGGCTGTGTCTCCATGAGCACTGTCACCATGGGCACTATCACCATGCGAACTCTCACCATGAGCACTGTCACCGTTGGCACTGTCACCATGGGCAGTGTCACCATGAGCACTATCACCGTGAGGACTATAACCATGGGCACTGTCACTGTGAGCAATATCACCATGAACACTGTCACCATGGGAAATGTGACCGTGGGCACTGTCACCGTGTGCACTGTCAACATAAGCACTGTCACCATGGGAAATGTCATCATGGGCACTGTCACCATGGGCAGTGTCACCATGAGCCCTGTCACCATGGGCCATGTCACCATGAGCACTGTCACCGTGGGCACTGTCACCATGGGAACTGTCACCATGAGCACTATCACCGTGAGGACTATAACCATGGGCACTGTCACCGTGAGCAATATCACGATGATCACTGTCACCATAGGAAATGTCACCGTGGGCACGGTCATCGTCTGCACTGTCAACATAAGCACTGTCACCATGGGAAATGTCACCATGGGCCCTGTCACCATGGGCAGTGTCACCATGAGCACTGTCACCATGGGAACTCTCACAATGGTCACTGTCACCATGAGCACTATCATCATGGGCAGTGCCACCATGAGGAATTTCACCATGGGAATTCCAAACATGTACACCGCCAGAATGAGCACAGTCACCATGGACAGTGTCACCATGAGCAATGTCACCATGGGCACTTTCAACATGGGCACTGTCACCATGGACACTGTCATCATGAGCTCTGTTACCATGGGAAATGTCACCATGGGCACTGTCATCATAGGCACTGTCACCATGATCTCTGTCACCATGAGCACTATCACCATTAGCACTATCACCATGGGCACTATCACCAAGGGCGCTGTCACCAAGAGAACTATCACTGTGAGCACTGTCACCATGAGCACTGTCACCGTGAGCACTGTCACCATGAGCACTGTCACCATGGGCACTGTAACCATGGGAATTGTCACCATGAGCACTATCACTGTGAGCACTATCAACATGGGCAGTGTCACCGTGAGCACTGTCACCATGAGCACTGTCATCATGAGCACTGTCACCATGTGAATTGTCACCATGAGCACTTTCACCATGAGCACTATCACCATGAGCAGTATCACCAAGGGAACTGTCACCGTGAGCACTATCACCATGAGCACTATCACCATGGGCACTGTCACCGTGAGCACTATTACCATGGGTACTATCACCAAGGGCACTGTTAAGGTGAGCACTGTCACCATGGGAACTCTCACCATGAGCACTGTCACCATGGACACTGTCACGATGGGCACTGTCACCATGGGCACACTCATCATGGTCAATGTCACCATGGACACTGTCACCATGGGCACTGTCAACTTGAGCACTATTACCATGAGCACTATCACCATGAGCACTATCACCAAGGGAAGTGTCACCATGAGCACTATCACCGTGAGCAGTATCACCATGGGCAGTGTCACCTTGAGCAATATCAACATGGGCACTGTCACCGTGAGCATTATTACAATAGGCACTATCACCATGAGCACTAACACCATGAGCAATGTCACCGTTGGCATTATCACCGTGTGCACAGTCACCATGAGCACTGTCACCATGAACACTGTAATCATCGGCACTGTCACCATAGGAAATGTCACCATGAGCACTTTCACTGTGGGCACTATCACCCTGAGCACTATCACAATGGGCACTGTCACCATGGACACTGTCACCATGAGCACTATCATCATAGGCAATGTCACCATGGGCACTCTCACCATGGGCAATGTCATCATGGACACTCTCACCGTGAACACTGTCAACATGGGAAATGTCACCATGGTCACTGTCACCATGGGCACTTTCAACATGGGCACTGTCACTGTGCGAAATGTCACCATGGGCAGTGTCACCATGAGCACTGTCACCATTGGCACTGTCACCATGGACACTGTCACCATGAACACTATCATCATAAGGAATTTCAACATGGGAACATCCAACCCTGTATACCGCCAGCATGAGCACAGTCACCATGGGCATTGTCACCATGGGAACTTTCAACATGGGCACTGTCAGCATGCGAACTGTCACCATGGGCAGTGTCACCATGAGCACTATCACCAAAGGCACTGTCAATGTGAGCACTATCACCATGAGCACTATTACCATGGGCAGTGTCACCATGAGCAATATCACCATGGGCAGTGTCACCATGGGCACTATCACCTTGAGCACTATCACCAAGGGAACTGTCACCGTGAGCACTATCATCGTGAGCACTATCACCCTGAACACTGTCACCATGAGCACTGTCACCGTCGGTACTGTCACCATGAGCACTGTCACTATGGGCACTGTCACCATGGGAACTGTCACCATGAGCACTATCACCGTGAGCTCTATCACCATGGGCAGTGTCACCATGAGCAATATCACCATGGGCACTGTCAACATGAGCACTATTACCATGGGCAATATCACCATGAGCACTATCACCGTGAGCACTGTCACCATGGGCACTGTCACTATGGGCACTGTGACCATGGGAACTGTCACCATGGACACTGTCACCATGAGCACTATCTTCATGGGCAGTGCTACCATGAGGCATTTCACCATGGGAACTCCAACCAGGTACACTGCCAGCATGAGCACATTCACCATGGGCAGTGCCACCACGAGCACTGTCCCCATGGGCACTTTCAACATGGGCCCTATCACCATTCGAACTGTCACCATGAGCACTATCACCGTGAGCACTGTCTCTATGAGCATAGTCACCGTGGGCACTGTCACCATGAGCACTGTCACCATGGGCAGTGTAACCGTGGGAACTGTCACCATGAGCACTATCACCGTGAGCACTATCACCATGGGCAGTGTCACTGTGAGCAATATCACCATCGCACTGTCACCGTGAGCACTATTAACAAGGGTACTATCACCAAGGGCACTGTCACCATGAGCACTGTCATCATGGGCACTGTCACCATAGGAACTGTCACCATGAGCACTGTCACTGTGGGCACTATCACCCTGAGCACTATCAAAATGGGCACTGTCACCATAGGCACTGTCACCATGGACACTGTCACCATGAGCACTATCATCATGGGCAGTGCCACCATGAGCAATTTCACCATCGGAACTCCATCCATGTACACCGCCAGCATGAGCACCGTCAACATGGGCAGTGTCACCATGAGCACTGTCACCATGGGCACTGTCACCATGCGAACTGTCACCGTGAGCACTGTCACCCTGGGCAATGTCACAATGAGCACTGTTCACCATGGGAACTGTCACCATGGACCCTGTCGCCATGGGTACTGTCACCATGTGTACTGTCCTCATGGGAACTCTTAGCAAGAGCACAGTCACCATGGACAATGTCACCATGGGCAATGTCAACATGAGCACGCTCACCATGGAAAATGTCACCATGAGCACTATCACCGTGGGCAGTGTCACCGTGAGCAATATCACCATGGGTAGTGTCACCATGAGCACTATCACCATGGACACTCTCACCATGGGCACTCTCACCATGGGCAATGTCATCATGGACACTCTCACCATGAACACTGTCAACATGGGAAATGTCACCATGGTCACTGTCACCATGGGCACTTTCAACATGGGCACTGGCACCGTGCGAAATGTCACCATGGGCAGTTTCACCATGAGCACTGTCACCATTGGCACTATCACCATGGACACTGTCACCAGGAACACTATCATCATGGGCAGTGCCACCATGAGGAATTTCAACATGGGAACACCAACCCTGTACACGGCCAGCATGAGCACAGTCACCATGGTCATTATCACCATGAGCACTGTCACCATGGGAACTTTCAATATGGGCACTATCAGCATGTGAGCTATCACCATGGGCAGTGTCACCATGAGCACTATCACCAAAGACACTGTCAACGTGAGCACTATCACCATGAGCACTATTACCATGGGCAGTGTCACCGTGAGCAATATCACCATGGGCAGTGTCACCATGGGCACTATCACCATGAGCACTATCACCAAGGGAACTGTCATCGTGAGCACTATCATCATGAGCACTATCACCCTGAGCATTGTCACCATGAGCACTGTCACCGTCGGTACTGTCACCATGAGCACTGTCACTATGGGCACTGTCACCATGGGAACTCTCACCATGAGCACTATCACCGTGAGCACTATCACCATGGGCAGTCTCACCATGAGCAATATCACCATGGGCATTATCACCGTGAGCACTGTCACCGTGTGCACTGTCCCCATGAGCACTGTCACCATGAGGACTATCACCATGGGAACTGTCAACATGGGAACGGTCACCATGGGCACTGTCAATATGAGCACTGTCACCATGGGAACTCTCACCATGAGCACTGTCACCATGGCCAGTGTCACCATGGTCACTGTCACCATAAGCACTGTCACCATGAGCACTGTTCAACATGAGCACTGTCACCGAGAGCACTGCCACTGTGGGCACTATCACCGTGAGCACTGTCACCATGAGCATTGTCACCTTGAGCACTGTCACCATGGGAACATTCACCATGGGCACTGTCACCATGGGCACTGTCACCATGGAAAATGTCACCTTGGAAACTGTCACCATGGGCACTGTAACCATGGACACTGTCACCAGGAGCACTATCACCATGGACACTGTTTCCATGAGCTTTGTCCCCAAGTACACTGTCAACATTGGAACTGTCATCATGGGCACTGTCACCATGGGCACTGTCACCATGATCACCGTCAATATGGGAACTGCCACCATGAGCACTGTCACCATGGACACTGCCACCATGAGCACTGTCACCGTGAGCACTGTCACCATGATCATGGTCACCAGGAGCATTGTCATCATGGGAAGTGTCACCATGAGTACTGTCACCATGGGCACTGTCACCATGGGCATTCTCACCATGGGCACTCTCACCATGGGCACTGTTGACCATGGACACTGTCACCATGGGCACTGTGAACATGAGCACTGTCACCATGGTAACTCTTACCATGAACACTGTCACCATGGAAAATGTCACTATGGGCACTGTCAGCATGGGCACTGTTACCATGGACACAGTCAACATGAGCACTATCATCATGGGCAGTGCCACCATGAGGAATTTCACGATGGCAACTCCAACCATGTACACCGCCAGCATGAGCACATTCACCATGGGCAGTGTCACCATGAGCACTATCACCATGAGCACTATCACCATGAGCATTATCACCAAGGGAACTGTCACCATGGACACTCTCAAGGTGAGCACTGTCACCGTTGGAATTCTCACCATGAGCATTGTCACCGTGGGCACAGTCAACATGAGCACTGTCACCTTGGACGCTGTCACCATGGGCACTCTCACCATGGGCACTGTCACCATGGACACTGTCACCATGGGCACTGTCAAGATGAGCACTGTCACCATGGGAACTCTCACCATAAGCACTGTCACCATGGGAAATGTCACCATGGGCACTGTCACGATGGGCACTGTCACCATGGGCACTGTCACCATGGACACTGTCACCATGAGCACTATCGTCATGGGCAGTGCCACCATAAGGAATTTCACCATGGGAACTCCAACCATATACACCACCAGCATGAGCACAGTCACCATGGGCAGTGTCACCATGAGCACTGTCACCATGGGCACTTTCAACATACACAGTGTCACCATGCGAACTGTCATCATGAGCACTATCACCATGAGCACTATCACCATGGGCAGTGTCACCGTGAGCAATATCACCATGGGCACAGTTACCGTGAGCACTATTACAATGGGTACTATCACCGAGGGCACTGTCACCGTGAGCACTGTCACCATGAGCACTGTCACCATGGGCACTGTCACCATGAGCACTGTCATCATCAGCATTGTCACCATGGGAACTGTCACCATGGGAACTGTCACCATGAGCACTATCATCGTGAGGACTATAACCATGGGCACTGTCACCGTGAGCACTGTCACCATTAGAACTGTCACTGTGGGCACTATCACCGTGAGCACTATCACAATGGGCACTGTCACCATAGGCACTGTCACCATGGACACTGTCACCATGAACACTATCATCATGGGCAGTGCCACCATGAGGAATTTCACCATGGGAACTCCAACCATGTACATCGGCAGGTTTAGAACAGTCACCATGGGCTGTGTCACCATGAGCACTGTCACCATGGGCACTATCACCATGCGAACTCTCACCATGAGCACTGTCACCGTGGGCAATGTCACCATGAGCACTGTCACCGTGGGCACTGTCACCATGGGAACTCTCACCATGAGCACTATCACCATGAGCACTATCACCATGGGCAGTCTCACCATGAGCAATATCACCATGGGCATTATCACCGTGAGCACTGTCACCGTGTGCACTGTCCCCATGAGCACTGTCACCATGAGGACTATCACCATGGGAACTGTCAACATGGGAACGGTCACCATGGGCACTGTCAATATGAGCACTGTCACCATGGGAACTCTCACCATGAGCACTGTCACCATGGCCAGTGTCACCATGGTCACTGTCACCATAAGCACTGTCACCAAGGGAAATGTCACCATGGGCACTCTCACCATTTTCACTGTCACCGTGGGCACTGTCACCATAAGCACTGTCACCATGAGCACTGTTCAACATGAGCACTGTCACCGAGAGCACTGCCACTGTGGGCACTATCACCGTGAGCACTGTCACCATGGGCACTGTCACCATGGGCACTGTCACCATGGACACTGTCACCATGAGCATTGTCACCTTGAGCACTGTCACCATGGGAACATTCACCATGGGCACTGTCACCATGGGCACTGTCACCATGGAAAATGTCACCTTGGAAACTGTCACCATGGGCACTGTAACCATGGACACTGTCACCAGGAGCACTATCACCATGGACACTGTTTCCATGAGCATTATCCCCAAGTACACTGTCAACATTGGAACTGTCATCATGGGCACTGTCACCATGGGCACTGTCACCATGATCACCGTCAATATGGGAACTGCCACCATGAGCACTGTCACCATGGACACTGCCACCATGAGCACTGTCACCGTGAGCACTGTCACCATGATCATTGTCACCAGGAGCATTGTCATTATGGGAAGTGTCACCATGAGTACTGTCACCATGGGCACTGTCACCATGGGCACTCTCAACATGGGCACTCTCACCATGGGCACTCTTGACCATGGACACTGTCACCATGGGCACTGTGAACATGAGCACTGTCACCATGGTATCTCTTACCATGAACACTGTCACCATGGGAAATGTCACTATGGGCACTGTCAGCATGGGCACTGTTACCATGGACACAGTCAACATGAGCACTATCATCATGGGCAGTGCCACCATGAGGAATTTCACCATGGCAACTCCAACCATGTACACCGCCAGCATGAGCACAGTCACCATGGGCAGTGTCACCGTGAGCACTATCACCATGGGCACTTTCAACATGGGCACTGTCACCATGCGAACTGTCACCATGAACACTATCACTATGAGCACTATCACCATGAGCACTCTCACAAAGGGCACTGTCACCGTGAGCTCTGTTACCATGAGCACTGTCACTGTGGGCAATGTCACCATGAGCACTGTCACCGTGGGCACTCTCACCATGGGAACTGTCACCATGAGCACTATCACCGTGAGCACTAACACCATTTGCAGTGTCACCGTGAGCAATATCACCATGGGAAATGTGAGAGTGAGCACTATTACCATGGGCACTATCACCATGAGCACTCTCACCATGAGCACTGTCACCGTGGGCACTGTCACCGTGTGCACTGTCACCATGGGCAGTGTCACCATGAGCACTGTCACCCTGGGCTCTGTCATCATGGACACTGTCATCTTAGGAACTGCCACCACGGACACTGCCACCATGAGCACTGTAACCATTGGCACTGCCACAGTGAGCACTCTCACCATGAGCACTCTCACCATGGGAAATGTCACCATGAGCACGGTCACCAGGGACACTGTCACCATGGGCACTATCCACCAGGGCACTGTCACCGTGAGCACTATCACTGTCAGCACTATCACCGTGAGCACTATCACCATGGGCACTGTCACCGTGAGCCCTATTACCATGGGCACTATCACCAAGGGCACTGTCACTGTGAGCACTATCAACGTGAGCACTGTCACCATGATCACTGTCACCGTGGGCAATGTCACCATGAGCACTGTCACCATGGACACTTTCAACATGGCTACTGTCACCATGGGCACTGTCACCATGGACACTGTCATCATGAGCTCTGTTACCATGGGAAATGTCACCATGAGCACTGTCATCTTGGGAACTGCCACCATGGACACAGCCACCATGAGCAATGTAACCATTGGCACTGCCACAGTGAGCACTGTCACCGTGAGCACTGTCACCATGGGAACTGTCACCATGTGCCCTGTCACCATGGGAACTCTCACCATGAGCACTATCACCATGAGCACTATCACCATGGGCACTGTCACCAAGGGCACTGTCACCGTGAGCACTGTCACCAAGGGCACTGTCACCGTGAGCACTGTTACCATGAGCACTGTCACCGTGGGCACTGTCACCCTGAGCACTGTCATCATCGGCACTGTCACCATGGGAACTCTCACCATGAGCACTGTCACCATGGGAAATATCACCATGGGCACTATCACTATGGGCACTATCACCATGGGCAGTGTCACTATGAGCACAGTCAACGTGGCCACTGTCACCATGGGAACTGTCACAATGAGCACTAACTCCGTGAGCACTATCACCATGGGCAGTGTCAGCGTGAGCAATATCAACATGGGCAGTGTCACCATTAGCGCTATTACCATGGGCACTATCGCGTTGAGCACTATCACCATGAGCACTGTCACCGTGGGCACTGTCACCGTAGTCACTGTCAACATGAGCACAGTCAGCATAGGAACTCTCACCATGAGCACTGTCACCATGGGAAATGTCACCATGGGCACTATCACTATGGGCACTATCACCATGGGCTGTGTCACCATGAGCACTGTCACCATGGGCACTGTCACCATGCGAACTCTCACCATGAGCACTGTCACCGTGGGCAATGTCACAATGAGCACTGTCACCATGAGCACTATCACCGTGAGCATTCTAACCATGGGCAGTGTCACCGTAAGCAATATCACCGTAAACACTGTCACCGTGTGCACTGTCATCGTGAGCACTGTCACCATAGGAAATGTCACCATGGGCACTATCACCGTGAGCACTATTAACATGGGTACTATCACCAAGGGCATTGTTACCATGAGCAGTGTCACCATGAGCACTGTCACCGTGGGCACTGTCACCATGAGCACTGTCATCATGGGCACTGTCACCATGGGAACTGTCACCATTAGAACTGTCACTGTGGGTACTATCACCGTGAGCACTATCACAATGGGCACTGTCACCATGAGCACTATCATCTTGGGCAGTGCAACCATGAGCACTGTAACCATTGGCACTGTCACCATGGACACTGTCGCCATGGGTACTGTCACTATGGGTACTGTCCTCATGGGAACTCTTAGCAAGAGCACAGTCACCATGGGCACTGTCACCATGGACAATGTCACCATGAGCAATGTCAACATGAGCACTCTCACCATGGAAAATGTCACCATGAGCACTATCACCGTGGGCAGTGTCACCATGAGCAATATCACCATGGGCAGTGTCACCATGAGCACTATCACCATGGACACTGTCACCATGGGCACTCTCACCATGGGAAATGTCATCATGGACACTCTCACCATGAACACTGTCAACATGGGAAATGTCACCATGGTCACTGTCACCATGGGCACTTTCAACATGGGCACTGTCACCGTGCGAAATGTCACCATGGGCAGTTTCACCATGAGCACTGTCACCATTGGCACTGTCACCATGAACAGTATCATCATGGGCTGTGCCACCATGAGGAATTTCAACATGGGAACACCAACCCTGTACACCACCAGCATGAGCATAGTCACCATGGGCATTGTCACCATGAGCACTGTCACCACAGGATCTTTCAACATGGGCAGTATCAGCATGCGAACTGTCACCATGGGCAGTGTCACCATGAGCACTATCACCAAAGGCACTGTCAACGTGAGCACTCTCACCATGAGCACTATTACCATGGGCAGTGTCACCGTGAGCAATATCACCATGGGCAGTGTCACCATGGGCACTATCACCATGAGCACTATCACCAAGGGAACTGTCATCATGAGCACTATCATCGTGAGCACTATCACCCTGAGCACTGTCACCGTCGGTACTGTCACCATGAGCACTGTCACTATGGGCACTGTCATCATGGGAACTGTCACCATGAGCACTATCACCGTGCGCACTATCACCATGGGCAGTGTCACCATGAGCAATATCACCATGGGCACTGTCAACATGAGCACTATTACCATGGGCAATATCACCATGAGCACTATAACCGTGAGCACTGTCACCGTGGGCACTGTCACCGCGTGCACTGTCCCCATGAGCACTGTCACCATGAGCACTATCACCATGAGCACTGTCACCATGGGCACTGTCACCATGGGAACTCTCACTATGAGCACTGTCACCATGGCCAGTGTCACTATGGCCACTGTCACCTTAAGCACTGTCACCAAGGGAAATGTCAGCATGGGAACTCTCACCATTTGCACTGTCACCGTGGGCACTGTCACCATAAGCACTGTCACCATGAGCACTGTTCAACATGGGCACTGTCACCTAGAGCACTGCCACTGTAGGCACTTTCACCGTGAGCACTGTTCACCATGGGCACTGTAACCATGAGCACTGTCACCATGGACACTGTCACCAGGAACACTATCATCATGGGCAGTGCCACCATGAGGAATTTCAACATGGGAACACCAACCCTGTACACTGCCAGCATGAGCACAGTCACCATGGGCATTATCACCATGAGCACTGTCACCGTGGGAACTTTCAACATGGGCACTATCAGCATGTGAACTGTCACCATGGGCAGTGTCACCATGAGCACTATCACCAAAGGCACTGTCAACGTGAGCACTATCACCATGAGCACTATTACCATGGGCAGTGTCACCGTGAGCAATATCACCATGGGCAGTGTCACCATGGGCACTATCACCATGAGCACTATCACCAAGGGAACTGTCACCGTGAGCACTATCATCGTGAGCACTCTCACCCTGAGCACTGTCACCATGAGCACTGTCACCATGAGCACTGTCACCGTCGGTACTGTCACCATGAGCACTGTCACTATGGGCACTGTCATCATGGGAACTGTCACCATGAGCACTATCACCGTGCGCACTATCACCATGGGCAGTGTCACCATGAGCAATATCACCATGGGCACTGTCAACATGAGCACTATTACCATGGGCAATATCACCATGAGCACTATAACCGTGAGCACTGTCACCGTGGGCACTGTCACCGCGTGCACTGTCCCCATGAGCACTGTCACCATGAGCACTATCACCATGAGCACTGTCACCATGGGCACTGTCACCATGGGAACTCTCACTATGAGCACTGTCACCATGGCCAGTGTCACTATGGCCACTGTCACCTTAAGCACTGTCACCAAGGGAAATGTCAGCATGGGAACTCTCACCATTTGCACTGTCACCGTGGGCACTGTCACCATAAGCACTGTCACCATGAGCACTGTTCAACATGGGCACTGTCACCTAGAGCACTGCCACTGTAGGCACTTTCACCGTGAGCACTGTTCACCATGGGCACTGTAACCATGAGCACTGTCACCATGGACACTGTCACCAGGAACACTATCATCATGGGCAGTGCCACCATGAGGAATTTCAACATGGGAACACCAACCCTGTACACCGCCAGCATGAGCACAGTCACCATGGGCATTATCACCATGAGCACTGTCACCATGGGAACTTTCAACATGGGCACTATCAGCATGCGAACTGTCACCATGGGCAGTGTCACCATGAGCACTATCACCAAAGACACTGTCAACGTGAGCACTATCACCATGAGCACTATTACCATGGGCAGTGTCACCGTGAGCAATATCACCATGGGCAGTGTCACCATGGGCACTATCACCATGAGCACTATCACCAAGGGAACTGTCACCGTGAGCACTATCATCGTGAGCACTATCACCCTGAGAATTGTCACCATGAGCACTGTCACCATCGGTACTGTCACCATGAGCACTGTCACTATGGGCACTGTCACCATGGAACTCTCACCATGAGCACTATCACCGTGAGCACTATCACCATGGGCAGTCTCACCATGAGCAATATCACCATGGGCATTATCACCGTGAGCAATGTCATCGTGTGCGCTGTCCCCATGAGCACTGTCACCATGAGCACTGTCACCATGGGCACTGTCACCATGGAAAATGTCACCTTGGAAACTGTCACCATGGGCACTGTAACCATGGACACTGTCACCAGGAGCACTATCACCATGGACACTGTTTCCATGAGCTTTGTCCCCAAGTACACTGTCAACATTGGAACTGTCATCATGGGCACTGTCACCATGGGCACTGTCACCATGATCACCGTCAATATGGGAACTGCCACCATGAGCACTGTCACCATGGACACTGCCACCATGAGCACTGTCACCGTGAGCACTGTCACCATGATCATTGTCACCAGGAGCATTGTCATCATGGGAAGTGTCACCATGAGTACTGTCACCATGGGCACTGTCACCATGGGCACTCTCAACATGGGCACTCTCACCATGGGCACTCTTGACCATGGACACTGTCACCATGGGCACTGTGAACATGAGCACTGTCACCATGGTAACTCTTACCATGAACACTGTCACCATGGGAAATGTCACTATGGGCACTGTCAGCATGGGCACTGTTACCATGGACACAGTCAACATGAGCACTATCATCATGGGCAGTGCCACCATGAGGAATTTCACCATGGCAACTCCAACCATGTACACCGCCAGCATGAGCACAGTCACCATGGGCAGTGTCACCGTGAGCACTATCACCATGGGCACTTTCAACATGGGCACTGTCACCATGCGAACTGTCACCATGAACACTATCACTATGAGCACTATCACCATGAGCACTCTCCCAAAGGGCACTGTCACCGTGAGCTCTGTCACCATGAGCACTGTCACTGTGGGCAATGTCACCATGAGCACTGTCACCGTGGGCACTCTCACCATGGGAACTGTCACCATGAGCACTATCACCGTGAGCACTAACACCATTTGCAGTGTCACCGTGAGCAATATCACCATGGGAAATGTCAGAGTGAGCACTATTACCATGGGCACTATCACCATGAGCACTCTCACCATGAGCACTGTCACCGTGGGCACTGTCACCATGGGCAGTGTCACCATGAGCACTGTCACCCTGGGCTCTGTCATCATGGACACTGTCATCTTAGGAACTGCCACCACGGACACTGCCACCATGAGCACTGTAACCATTGGCACTGCCACAGTGAGCACTCTCACCATGAGCACTCTCACCATGGGAAATGTCACCATGAGCACGGTCACCAGGGACACTGTCACCATGGGCACTATCCACCAGGGCACTGTCACCGTGAGCACTATCACTGTCAGCACTATCACCGTGAGCACTATCACCATGGGCACTGTCACCGTGAGCCCTATTACCATGGGCACTATCACCAAGGGCACTGTCACTGTGAGCACTATCAACGTGAGCACTGTCACCATGATCACTGTCACCGTGGGCAATGTCATCATGAGCACTGTCACCATGGACACTTTCAACATGGCTACTGTCACCATGGGCACTGTCACCATGGACACTGTCATCATGAGCTCTGTTACCATGGGAAATGTCACCATGAGCACTGTCATCTTGGGAACTGCCACCATGGACACAGCCACCATGAGCAATGTAACCATTGGCACTGCCACAGTGAGCACTGTCACCGTGAGCACTGTCACCATGGGAACTGTCACCATGTGCCCTGTCACCATGGGAACTCTCACCATGAGCACTATCACCATGAGCACTATCACCATGGGCACTGTCACCATGCGCACTGTCACCATGAGCATTATTACCATGGGTACTATCACCAAGGGCACTGTCACCGTGAGCACTGTCACCAAGGGCACTGTCACCGTGAGCACTGTTACCATGAGCACTGTCACCGTGGGCACTGTCACCCTGAGCACTGTCATCATCGGCACTGTCACCATGGGAACTCTCACCATGAGCACTGTCACCATGGGAAATATCACCATGGGCACTATCACTATGGGCACTATCACCATGGGCAGTGTCACTATGAGCACAGTCAACGTGGCCACTGTCACCATGGGAACTGTCACAATGAGCACTAACTCCGTGAGCACTATCACCATGGGCAGTGTCAGCGTGAGCAATATCAACATGGGCAGTGTCACCATTAGCGCTATTACCATGGGCACTATCGCGTTGAGCACTATCACCATGAGCACTGTCACCGTGGGCACTGTCACCGTAGTCACTGTCAACATGAGCACAGTCAGCATAGGAACTCTCACCATGAGCACTGTCACCATGGGAAATGTCACCATGGGCACTATCACTATGGGCACTATCACCATGGGCTGTGTCACCATGAGCACTGTCACCATGGGCACTGTCACCATGCGAACTCTCACCATGAGCACTGTCACCGTGGGCAATGTCACAATGAGCACTGTCACCATGAGCACTATCACCGTGAGCATTCTAACCATGGGCAGTGTCACCGTAAGCAATATCACCGTAAACACTGTCACCGTGTGCACTGTCATCGTGAGCACTGTCACCATAGGAAATGTCACCATGGGCACTATCACCGTGAGCACTATTAACATGGGTACTATCACCAAGGGCATTGTTACCATGAGCAGTGTCACCATGAGCACTGTCACCGTGGGCACTGTCACCATGAGCACTGTCATCATGGGCACTGTCACCATGGGAACTGTCACCATTAGAACTGTCACTGTGGGTACTATCACCGTGAGCACTATCACAATGGGCACTGTCACCATGAGCACTATCATCTTGGGCAGTGCAACCATGAGCACTGTCACCATGGACACTGTCGCCATGGGTACTGTCACTATGGGTACTGTCCTCATGGGAACTCTTAGCAAGAGCACAGTCACCATGGGCACTGTCACCATGGACAATGTCACCATGAGCAATGTCAACATGAGCACTCTCACCATGGAAAATGTCACCATGAGCACTATCACCGTGGGCAGTGTCACCATGAGCAATATCACCATGGGCAGTGTCACCATGAGCACTATCACCATGGACACTGTCACCATGGGCACTCTCACCATGGGAAATGTCATCATGGACACTCTCACCATGAACACTGTCAACATGGGAAATGTCACCATGGTCACTGTCACCATGGGCACTTTCAACATGGGCACTGTCACCGTGCGAAATGTCACCATGGGCAGTTTCACCATGAGCACTGTCACCATTGGCACTGTCACCATGAACAGTATCATCATGGGCTGTGCCACCATGAGGAATTTCAACATGGGAACACCAACCCTGTACACCACCAGCATGAGCATAGTCACCATGGGCATTGTCACCATGAGCACTGTCACCACAGGATCTTTCAACATGGGCAGTATCAGCATGCGAACTGTCACCATGGGCAGTGTCACCATGAGCACTATCACCAAAGGCACTGTCAACGTGAGCACTCTCACCATGAGCACTATTACCATGGGCAGTGTCACCGTGAGCAATATCACCATGGGCAGTGTCACCATGGGCACTATCACCATGAGCACTATCACCAAGGGAACTGTCATCGTGAGCACTATCATCGTGAGCACTATCACCCTGAGCACTGTCACCGTCGGTACTGTCACCATGAGCACTGTCACTATGGGCACTGTCATCATGGGAACTGTCACCATGAGCACTATCACCGTGCGCACTATCACCATGGGCAGTGTCACCATGAGCAATATCACCATGGGCACTGTCAACATGAGCACTATTACCATGGGCAATATCACCATGAGCACTATAACCGTGAGCACTGTCACCGTGGGCACTGTCACCGCGTGCACTGTCCCCATGAGCACTGTAACCATGAGCACTATCACCATGAGCACTGTCACCATGGGCACTGTCACCATGGGAACTCTCACTATGAGCACTGTCACCATGGCCAGTGTCACTATGGCCACTGTCACCTTAAGCACTGTCACCAAGGGAAATGTCAGCATGGGAACTCTCACCATTTGCACTGTCACCGTGGGCACTGTCACCATAAGCACTGTCACCATGAGCACTGTTCAACATGGGCACTGTCACCTAGAGCACTGCCACTGTAGGCACTTTCACCGTGAGCACTGTTCACCATGGGCACTGTAACCATGAGCACTGTCACCATGGACACTGTCACCAGGAACACTATCATCATGGGCAGTGCCACCATGAGGAATTTCAACATGGGAACACCAACCCTGTACACCGCCAGCATGAGCACAGTCACCATGGGCATTATCACCATGAGCACTGTCACCATGGGAACTTTCAACATGGGCACTATCAGCATGCAAACTGTCACCATGGGCAGTGTCACCATGAGCACTATCACCAAAGACACTGTCAACGTGAGCACTATCACCATGAGCACTATTACCATGGGCAGTGTCACCGTGAGCAATATCACCATGGGCAGTGTCACCATGGGCACTATCACCATGAGCACTATCACCAAGGGAACTGTCACCGTGAGCACTATCATCGTGAGCACTATCACCCTGAGAATTGTCACCATGAGCACTGTCACCGTCGGTACTGTCACCATGAGCACTGTCACTATGGGCACTGTCACCATGGAACTCTCACCATGAGCACTATCACCGTGAGCACTATCACCATGGGCAGTCTCACCATGAGCAATATCACCATGGGCATTATCACCGTGAGCAATGTCATCGTGTGCGCTGTCCCCATGAGCACTGTCACCATGAGCACTGTCACCATGGGCACTGTCACCTTGGAAACTGTCACCATGGGCACTGTAACCATGGACACTGTCACCAGGAGCACTATCACCATGGACACTGTTTCCATGAGCTTTGTCCCCAAGTACACTGTCAACATTGGAACTGTCATCATGGGCACTGTCACCATGGGCACTGTCACCATGATCACCGTCAATATGGGAACTGCCACCATGAGCACTGTCACCATGGACACTGCCACCATGAGCACTGTCACCGTGAGCACTGTCACCATGATCATTGTCACCAGGAGCATTGTCATCATGGGAAGTGTCACCATGAGTACTGTCACCATGGGCACTGTCACCATGGGCACTCTCAACATGGGCACTCTCACCATGGGCACTCTTGACCATGGACACTGTCACCATGGGCACTGTGAACATGAGCACTGTCACCATGGTAACTCTTACCATGAACACTGTCACCATGGGAAATGTCACTATGGGCACTGTCAGCATGGGCACTGTTACCATGGACACAGTCAACATGAGCACTATCATCATGGGCAGTGCCACCATGAGGAATTTCACCATGGCAACTCCAACCATGTACACCGCCAGCATGAGCACAGTCACCATGGGCAGTGTCACCGTGAGCACTATCACCATGGGCACTTTCAACATGGGCACTGTCACCATGCGAACTGTCACCATGAACACTATCACTATGAGCACTATCACCATGAGCACTCTCCCAAAGGGCACTGTCACCGTGAGCTCTGTCACCATGAGCACTGTCACTGTGGGCAATGTCACCATGAGCACTGTCACCGTGGGCACTCTCACCATGGGAACTGTCACCATGAGCACTATCACCGTGAGCACTAACACCATTTGCAGTGTCACCGTGAGCAATATCACCATGGGAAATGTCAGAGTGAGCACTATTACCATGGGCACTATCACCATGAGCACTCTCACCATGAGCACTGTCACCGTGGGCACTGTCACCATGGGCAGTGTCACCATGAGCACTGTCACCCTGGGCTCTGTCATCATGGACACTGTCATCTTAGGAACTGCCACCACGGACACTGCCACCATGAGCACTGTAACCATTGGCACTGCCACAGTGAGCACTCTCACCATGAGCACTCTCACCATGGGAAATGTCACCATGAGCACGGTCACCAGGGACACTGTCACCATGGGCACTATCCACCAGGGCACTGTCACCGTGAGCACTATCACTGTCAGCACTATCACCGTGAGCACTATCACCATGGGCACTGTCACCGTGAGCCCTATTACCATGGGCACTATCACCAAGGGCACTGTCACTGTGAGCACTATCAACGTGAGCACTGTCACCATGATCACTGTCACCGTGGGCAATGTCACCATGAGCACTGTCACCATGGACACTTTCAACATGGCTACTGTCACCATGGGCACTGTCACCATGGACACTGTCATCATGAGCTCTGTTACCATGGGAAATGTCACCATGAGCACTGTCATCTTGGGAACTGCCACCATGGACACAGCCACCATGAGCAATGTAACCATTGGCACTGCCACAGTGAGCACTGTCACCGTGAGCACTGTCACCATGGGAACTGTCACCATGTGCCCTGTCACCATGGGAACTCTCACCATGAGCACTATCACCATGAGCACTATCACCATGGGCACTGTCACCATGGGCACTGTCACCATGAGCATTATTACCATGGGTACTATCACCAAGGGCACTGTCACCGTGAGCACTGTCACCAAGGGCACTGTCACCGTGAGCACTGTTACCATGAGCACTGTCACCGTGGGCACTGTCACCCTGAGCACTGTCATCATCGGCACTGTCACCATGGGAACTCTCACCATGAGCACTGTCACCATGGGAAATATCACCATGGGCACTATCACTATGGGCACTATCACCATGGGCAGTGTCACTATGAGCACAGTCAACGTGGCCACTGTCACCATGGGAACTGTCACAATGAGCACTAACTCCGTGAGCACTATCACCATGGGCAGTGTCAGCGTGAGCAATATCAACATGGGCAGTGTCACCATTAGCGCTATTACCATGGGCACTATCGCGTTGAGCACTATCACCATGAGCACTGTCACCGTGGGCACTGTCACCGTAGTCACTGTCAACATGAGCACAGTCAGCATAGGAACTCTCACCATGAGCACTGTCACCATGGGAAATGTCACCATGGGCACTATCACTATGGGCACTATCACCATGGGCTGTGTCACCATGAGCACTGTCACCATGGGCACTGTCACCATGCGAACTCTCACCATGAGCACTGTCACCGTGGGCAATGTCACAATGAGCACTGTCACCATGAGCACTATCACCGTGAGCATTCTAACCATGGGCAGTGTCACCGTAAGCAATATCACCGTAAACACTGTCACCGTGTGCACTGTCATCGTGAGCACTGTCACCATAGGAAATGTCACCATGGGCACTATCACCGTGAGCACTATTAACATGGGTACTATCACCAAGGGCATTGTTACCATGAGCAGTGTCACCATGAGCACTGTCACCGTGAGCACGGTCACCATGAGCATTTTCACTGTGGGCACTGTCACCATGAGCATAGTCACCATGAGCATTGTCACCATGGGAACTCTCACCATGAGCACTGTCACCATGGGAAATGTCACCATGGGCACTGTCACCATAGGCACTGTCACCATGGACACTCTCAGCATGAGCACTATCATCATGTGCATTACCACCATAAAGAATTTCACCATGGGATCTCCAACCATGTACACCGCCAGCATGAGCACATTCACCATGGGCAGTGTCACCATGAGCACTATCACCATGAGCACTATCACCATGAGCATTATCACCAAGGGAACTGTCACCATGGACACTGTCAAGGTGAGCACTGTCACCGTTGGAATTCTCACCATGAGCATTGTCACCGTGGGCACAGTCAACATGAGCACTGTTACCTTGGACACTGCCACCATGGGCACTCTCACCATGGGCACTGTCACCATGGACACTGTCACCATGGGCACTGTCAAGATGAGCAATGTCACCATGGGAAATGTCACCATGGGCACTGTCACGATGGGCACTGTCACCATGGGCACTGTCACCATGGACACTGTCACCATGAGCACTATCGTCATGGGCAGTGCCACCATAAGGAATTTCACCATGGGAACTCCAACCATATACACCACCAGCATGAGCACAGTCACCATGGGCAGTGTCACCATGAGCACTGTCACCATGGGCACTTTCAACATACACAGTGTCACCATGCGAACTGTCACCATGAGCACTATCACCGTGAGAACTATCACCATGGGCAGTGTCACCGTGAGCAATATCACCATGGGCACAGTTACCGTGAGCACTATTACAATGGGTACTATCACCAAGGGCACTGTCACTGTGAGCACTGTCACCATGAGCACTGTCACCATGGGCACTGTCACCATGAGCACTGTCATCATCGGCACTGTCACCATGGGAACTGTCACCATGGGAACTGTCACCATGAGCACTATCATCGTGAGGACTATAACCATGGGCACTGTCACCGTGAACACTGTCACCATTAGAACTGTCACTGGGGGCACTATCACCGTGAGCACTACCACAATGGGCACTGTCACCATAGGCACTGTCACCATGGACACTGTCACCATGAACACTATCATCATGGGCAGTGCCACCATGAGGAATTTCACCATGGGAACTCCAACCATGTGCATCGGCAGGTTTAGAACAGTCACCATGGGCTGTGTCTCCATGAGCACTGTCACCATGGGCACTATCACCATGCGAACTCTCACCATGAGCACTGTCACCGTGGGCACTGTCACCATGGGCAGTGTCACCATGAGCACTATCACCGTGAGGACTATAACCATGGGCACTGTCACTGTGAGCAATATCACCATGAACACTGTCACCATGGGAAATGTGACCGTGGGCACTGTCACCGTGTGCACTGTCAACATAAGCACTGTCACCATGGGAAATGTCATCATGGGCACTGTCACCATGGGCAGTGTCACCATGAGCCCTGTCACCGTGGGCCATGTCACCATGAGCACTGTCACCGTGGGCACTGTCACCATGGGAACTGTCACCATGAGCACTATCACCGTGAGGACTATAACCATGGGCACTGTCACCGTGAGCAATATCACGATGATCACTGTCACCATAGGAAATGTCACCATGGGCACGGTCATCGTCTGCACTGTCAACATAAGCACTGTCACCATGGGAAATGTCACCATGGGCCCTGTCACCATGGGCAGTGTCACCATGAGCACTGTCACCATGGGAACTCTCACAATGGTCACTGTCACCATGAGCACTATCATCATGGGCAGTGCCACCATGAGGAATTTCACCATGGGAATTCCAAACATGTACACCACCAGAATGAGCACAGTCACCATGGACAGTGTCACCATGAGCAATGTCACCATGGGCACTTTCAACATGGGCACTGTCACCATGGACACTGTCATCATGAGCTCTGTTACCATGGGAAATGTCACCATGGGCACTGTCACCATAGGCACTGTCACCATGATCTCTGACACCATGAGCACTATCACCATTAGCACTATCACCATGGGCACTATCACGAAGGGCGCTGTCACCAAGAGAACTATCACTGTGAGCACTGTCACCATGAGCACTGTCACCATGAGCACTGTCACCATGAGCACTGTCACCATGGGCACTGTAACCATGGGAATTGTCACCATGAGCACTATCACTGTGAGCACTATCAACATGGGCAGTGTCACCGTGAGCACTGTCACCATGAGCACTGTCATCATGAGCACTGTCACCATGTGAATTGTCACCATGAGCATTGTCACCTTGAGCACTGTCACCATGGGAACATTCACCATGGGCACTGTCACAATGGGCACTGTCACCATGGAAAATGTCACCTTGGAAACTGTCACCATGGGCACTGTAACCATGGACACTGTCACCAGGAGCACTATCACCATGGACACTGTTTCCATGAGCTTTGTCCCCAAGTACACTGTCAACATTGGAACTGTCATCATGGGCACTGTCACCATGGGCACTGTCACCATGAGCACTATCGTCATGGGCAGTGCCACCATAAGGAATTTCACCATGGGAACTCCAACCATATACACCACCAGCATGAGCACAGTCACCATGGGCAGTGTCACCATGAGCACTGTCACCATGGGCACTTTCAACATACACAGTGTCACCATGCGAACTGTCATCATGAGCACTATCACCATGAGCACTATCACCATGGGCAGTGTCACCGTGAGCAATATCACCATGGGCACAGTTACCGTGAGCACTATTACAATGGGTACTATCACCGAGGGCACTGTCACCGTGAGCACTGTCACCATGAGCACTGTCACCATGGGCACTGTCACCATGAGCACTGTCATCATCAGCATTGTCACCATGGGAACTGTCACCATGGGAACTGTCACCATGAGCACTATCATCGTGAGGACTATAACCATGGGCACTGTCACCGTGAGCACTGTCACCATTAGAACTGTCACTGTGGGCACTATCACCGTGAGCACTATCACAATGGGCACTGTCACCATAGGCACTGTCACCATGGACACTGTCACCATGAACACTATCATCATGGGCAGTGCCACCATGAGGAATTTCACCATGGGAACTCCAACCATGTACATCGGCAGGTTTAGAACAGTCACCATGGGCTGTGTCACCATGAGCACTGTCACCATGGGCACTATCACCATGCGAACTCTCACCATGAGCACTGTCACCGTGGGCAATGTCACCATGAGCACTGTCACCGTGGGCACTGTCACCATGGGAACTCTCACCATGAGCACTATCACCATGAGCACTATCACCATGGGCAGTCTCACCATGAGCAATATCACCATGGGCATTATCACCGTGAGCACTGTCACCGTGTGCACTGTCCCCATGAGCACTGTCACCATGAGGACTATCACCATGGGAACTGTCAACATGGGAACGGTCACCATGGGCACTGTCAATATGAGCACTGTCACCATGGGAACTCTCACCATGAGCACTGTCACCATGGCCAGTGTCACCATGGTCACTGTCACCATAAGCACTGTCACCAAGGGAAATGTCACCATGGGCACTCTCACCATTTTCACTGTCACCGTGGGCACTGTCACCATAAGCACTGTCACCATGAGCACTGTTCAACATGAGCACTGTCACCGAGAGCACTGCCACTGTGGGCACTATCACCGTGAGCACTGTCACCATGGGCACTGTCACCATGGGCACTGTCACCATGGACACTGTCACCATGAGCATTGTCACCTTGAGCACTGTCACCATGGGAACATTCACCATGGGCACTGTCACCATGGGCACTGTCACCATGGAAAATGTCACCTTGGAAACTGTCACCATGGGCACTGTAACCATGGACACTGTCACCAGGAGCACTATCACCATGGACACTGTTTCCATGAGCATTATCCCCAAGTACACTGTCAACATTGGAACTGTCATCATGGGCACTGTCACCATGGGCACTGTCACCATGATCACCGTCAATATGGGAACTGCCACCATGAGCACTGTCACCATGGACACTGCCACCATGAGCACTGTCACCGTGAGCACTGTCACCATGATCATGGTCACCAGGAGCATTGTCATCATGGGAAGTGTCACCATGAGTACTGTCACCATGGGCACTGTCACCATGGGCATTCTCACCATGGGCACTCTCACCATGGGCACTGTTGACCATGGACACTGTCACCATGGGCACTGTGAACATGAGCACTGTCACCATGGTAACTCTTACCATGAACACTGTCACCATGGAAAATGTCACTATGGGCACTGTCAGCATGGGCACTGTTACCATGGACACAGTCAACATGAGCACTATCATCATGGGCAGTGCCACCATGAGGAATTTCACGATGGCAACTCCAACCATGTACACCGCCAGCATGAGCACATTCACCATGGGCAGTGTCACCATGAGCACTATCACCATGAGCACTATCACCATGAGCATTATCACCAAGGGAACTGTCACCATGGACACTCTCAAGGTGAGCACTGTCACCGTTGGAATTCTCACCATGAGCATTGTCACCGTGGGCACAGTCAACATGAGCACTGTCACCTTGGACGCTGTCACCATGGGCACTCTCACCATGGGCACTGTCACCATGGACACTGTCACCATGGGCACTGTCAAGATGAGCACTGTCACCATGGGAACTCTCACCATAAGCACTGTCACCATGGGAAATGTCACCATGGGCACTGTCACGATGGGCACTGTCACCATGGGCACTGTCACCATGGACACTGTCACCATGAGCACTATCGTCATGGGCAGTGCCACCATAAGGAATTTCACCATGGGAACTCCAACCATATACACCACCAGCATGAGCACAGTCACCATGGGCAGTGTCACCATGAGCACTGTCACCATGGGCACTTTCAACATACACAGTGTCACCATGCGAACTGTCATCATGAGCACTATCACCATGAGCACTATCACCATGGGCAGTGTCACCGTGAGCAATATCACCATGGGCACAGTTACCGTGAGCACTATTACAATGGGTACTATCACCGAGGGCACTGTCACCGTGAGCACTGTCACCATGAGCACTGTCACCATGGGCACTGTCACCATGAGCACTGTCATCATCAGCATTGTCACCATGGGAACTGTCACCATGGGAACTGTCACCATGAGCACTATCATCGTGAGGACTATAACCATGGGCACTGTCACCGTGAGCACTGTCACCATTAGAACTGTCACTGTGGGCACTATCACCGTGAGCACTATCACAATGGGCACTGTCACCATAGGCACTGTCACCATGGACACTGTCACCATGAACACTATCATCATGGGCAGTGCCACCATGAGGAATTTCACCATGGGAACTCCAACCATGTACATCGGCAGGTTTAGAACAGTCACCATGGGCTGTGTCACCATGAGCACTGTCACCATGGGCACTATCACCATGAGAACTCTCACCATGAGCACTGTCACCGTGGGCAATGTCACCATGAGCACTGTCACCGTGGGCACTGTCACCATGGGAACTCTCACCATGAGCACTATCACCATGAGCACTATCACCATGGGCAGTCTCACCATGAGCAATATCACCATGGGCATTATCACCGTGAGCACTGTCACCGTGTGCACTGTCCCCATGAGCACTGTCACCATGAGGACTATCACCATGGGAACTGTCAACATGGGAACGGTCACCATGGGCACTGTCAATATGAGCACTGTCACCATGGGAACTCTCACCATGAGCACTGTCACCATGGCCAGTGTCACCATGGTCACTGTCACCATAAGCACTGTCACCAAGGGAAATGTCACCATGGGCACTCTCACCATTTTCACTGTCACCGTGGGCACTGTCACCATAAGCACTGTCACCATGAGCACTGTTCAACATGAGCACTGTCACCGAGAGCACTGCCACTGTGGGCACTATCACCGTGAGCACTGTCACCATGGGCACTGTCACCATGGGCACTGTCACCGTGTGCACTGTCACCATGGGCAGTGTCACCATGAGCACTGTCACCCTGGGCTCTGTCATCATGGACACTGTCATCTTAGGAACTGCCACCACGGACACTGCCACCATGAGCACTGTAACCATTGGCACTGCCACAGTGAGCACTCTCACCATGAGCACTCTCACCATGGGAAATGTCACCATGAGCACGGTCACCAGGGACACTGTCACCATGGGCACTATCCACCAGGGCACTGTCACCGTGAGCACTATCACTGTCAGCACTATCACCGTGAGCACTATCACCATGGGCACTGTCACCGTGAGCCCTATTACCATGGGCACTATCACCAAGGGCACAGTCACTGTGAGCACTATCAACGTGAGCACTGTCACCATGATCACTGTCACCGTGGGCAATGTCACCATGAGCACTGTCACCATGGACACTTTCAACATGGCTACTGTCACCATGGGCACTGTCACCATGGACACTGTCATCATGAGCTCTGTTACCATGGGAAATGTCACCATGAGCACTGTCATCTTGGGAACTGCCACCATGGACACAGCCACCATGAGCAATGTAACCATTGGCACTGCCACAGTGAGCACTGTCACCGTGAGCACTGTCACCATGGGAACTGTCACCATGTGCCCTGTCACCATGGGAACTCTCACCATGAGCACTATCACCATGAGCACTATCACCATGGGCACTGTCACCATGGGCACTGTCACCATGAGCATTATTACCATGGGTACTATCACCAAGGGCACTGTCACCGTGAGCACTGTCACCAAGGGCACTGTCACCGTGAGCACTGTTACCATGAGCACTGTCACCGTGGGCACTGTCACCCTGAGCACTGTCATCATCGGCACTGTCACCATGGGAACTCTCACCATGAGCACTGTCACCATGGGAAATATCACCATGGGCACTATCACTATGGGCACTATCACCATGGGCAGTGTCACTATGAGCACAGTCAACGTGGCCACTGTCACCATGGGAACTGTCACAATGAGCACTAACTCCGTGAGCACTATCACCATGGGCAGTGTCAGCGTGAGCAATATCAACATGGGCAGTGTCACCATTAGCGCTATTACCATGGGCACTATCGCGTTGAGCACTATCACCATGAGCACTGTCACCGTGGGCACTGTCACCGTAGTCACTGTCAACATGAGCACAGTCAGCATAGGAACTCTCACCATGAGCACTGTCACCATGGGAAATGTCACCATGGGCACTATCACTATGGGCACTATCACCATGGGCTGTGTCACCATGAGCACTGTCACCATGGGCACTGTCACCATGCGAACTCTCACCATGAGCACTGTCACCGTGGGCAATGTCACAATGAGCACTGTCACCATGAGCACTATCACCGTGAGCATTCTAACCATGGGCAGTGTCACCGTAAGCAATATCACCGTAAACACTGTCACCGTGTGCACTGTCATCGTGAGCACTGTCACCATAGGAAATGTCACCATGGGCACTATCACCGTGAGCACTATTAACATGGGTACTATCACCAAGGGCATTGTTACCATGAGCAGTGTCACCATGAGCACTGTCACCGTGGGCACTGTCACCATGAGCACTGTCATCATGGGCACTGTCACCATGGGAACTGTCACCATTAGAACTGTCACTGTGGGTACTATCACCGTGAGCACTATCACAATGGGCACTGTCACCATGAGCACTATCATCTTGGGCAGTGCAACCATGAGCACTGTAACCATTGGCACTGTCACCATGGACACTGTCGCCATGGGTACTGTCACTATGGGTACTGTCCTCATGGGAACTCTTAGCAAGAGCACAGTCACCATGGGCACTGTCACCATGGACAATGTCACCATGAGCAATGTCAACATGAGCACTCTCACCATGGAAAATGTCACCATGAGCACTATCACCGTGGGCAGTGTCACCATGAGCAATATCACCATGGGCAGTGTCACCATGAGCACTATCACCATGGACACTGTCACCATGGGCACTCTCACCATGGGAAATGTCATCATGGACACTCTCACCATGAACACTGTCAACATGGGAAATGTCACCATGGTCACTGTCACCATGGGCACTTTCAACATGGGCACTGTCACCGTGCGAAATGTCACCATGGGCAGTTTCACCATGAGCACTGTCACCATTGGCACTGTCACCATGAACAGTATCATCATGGGCTGTGCCACCATGAGGAATTTCAACATGGGAACACCAACCCTGTACACCACCAGCATGAGCATAGTCACCATGGGCATTGTCACCATGAGCACTGTCACCACAGGATCTTTCAACATGGGCAGTATCAGCATGCGAACTGTCACCATGGGCAGTGTCACCATGAGCACTATCACCAAAGGCACTGTCAACGTGAGCACTCTCACCATGAGCACTATTACCATGGGCAGTGTCACCGTGAGCAATATCACCATGGGCAGTGTCACCATGGGCACTATCACCATGAGCACTATCACCAAGGGAACTGTCATCGTGAGCACTATCATCGTGAGCACTATCACCCTGAGCACTGTCACCGTCGGTACTGTCACCATGAGCACTGTCACTATGGGCACTGTCATCATGGGAACTGTCACCATGAGCACTATCACCGTGCGCACTATCACCATGGGCAGTGTCACCATGAGCAATATCACCATGGGCACTGTCAACATGAGCACTATTACCATGGGCAATATCACCATGAGCACTATAACCGTGAGCACTGTCACCGTGGGCACTGTCACCGCGTGCACTGTCCCCATGAGCACTGTCACCATGAGCACTATCACCATGAGCACTGTCACCATGGGCACTGTCACCATGGGAACTCTCACTATGAGCACTGTCACCATGGCCAGTGTCACTATGGCCACTGTCACCTTAAGCACTGTCACCAAGGGAAATGTCAGCATGGGAACTCTCACCATTTGCACTGTCACCGTGGGCACTGTCACCATAAGCACTGTCACCATGAGCACTGTTCAACATGGGCACTGTCACCTACAGCACTGCCACTGTAGGCACTTTCACCGTGAGCACTGTTCACCATGGGCACTGTAACCATGAGCACTGTCACCATGGACACTGTCACCAGGAACACTATCATCATGGGCAGTGCCACCATGAGGAATTTCAACATGGGAACACCAACCCTGTACACCGCCAGCATGAGCACAGTCACCATGGGCATTATCACCATGAGCACTGTCACCATGGGAACTTTCAACATGGGCACTATCAGCATGCGAACTGTCACCATGGGCAGTGTCACCATGAGCACTATCACCAAAGACACTGTCAACGTGAGCACTATCACCATGAGCACTATTACCATGGGCAGTGTCACCGTGAGCAATATCACCATGGGCAGTGTCACCATGGGCACTATCACCATGAGCACTATCACCAAGGGAACTGTCACCGTGAGCACTATCATCGTGAGCACTATCACCCTGAGAATTGTCACCATGAGCACTGTCACCGTCGGTACTGTCACCATGAGCACTGTCACTATGGGCACTGTCACCATGGAACTCTCACCATGAGCACTATCACCGTGAGCACTATCACCATGGGCAGTCTCACCATGAGCAATATCACCATGGGCATTATCACCGTGAGCAATGTCATCGTGTGCGCTGTCCCCATGAGCACTGTCACCATGAGCACTGTCACCATGGGCACTGTCACCATGGAAAATGTCACCTTGGAAACTGTCACCATGGGCACTGTAACCATGGACACTGTCACCAGGAGCACTATCACCATGGACACTGTTTCCATGAGCTTTGTCCCCAAGTACACTGTCAACATTGGAACTGTCATCATGGGCACTGTCACCATGGGCACTGTCACCATGATCACCGTCAATATGGGAACTGCCACCATGAGCACTGTCACCATGGACACTGCCACCATGAGCACTGTCACCGTGAGCACTGTCACCATGATCATTGTCACCAGGAGCATTGTCATCATGGGAAGTGTCACCATGAGTACTGTCACCATGGGCACTGTCACCATGGGCACTCTCAACATGGGCACTCTCACCATGGGCACTCTTGACCATGGACACTGTCACCATGGGCACTGTGAACATGAGCACTGTCACCATGGTAACTCTTACCATGAACACTGTCACCATGGGAAATGTCACTATGGGCACTGTCAGCATGGGCACTGTTACCATGGACACAGTCAACATGAGCACTATCATCATGGGCAGTGCCACCATGAGGAATTTCACCATGGCAACTCCAACCATGTACACCGCCAGCATGAGCACAGTCACCATGGGCAGTGTCACCGTGAGCACTATCACCATGGGCACTTTCAACATGGGCACTGTCACCATGCGAACTGTCACCATGAACACTATCACTATGAGCACTATCACCATGAGCACTCTCCCAAAGGGCACTGTCACCGTGAGCTCTGTCACCATGAGCACTGTCACTGTGGGCAATGTCACCATGAGCACTGTCACCGTGGGCACTCTCACCATGGGAACTGTCACCATGAGCACTATCACCGTGAGCACTAACACCATTTGCAGTGTCACCGTGAGCAATATCACCATGGGAAATGTGAGAGTGAGCACTATTACCATGGGCACTATCACCATGAGCACTCTCACCATGAGCACTGTCACCGTGGGCACTGTCACCATGGGCAGTGTCACCATGAGCACTGTCACCCTGGGCTCTGTCATCATGGACACTGTCATCTTAGGAACTGCCACCACGGACACTGCCACCATGAGCACTGTAACCATTGGCACTGCCACAGTGAGCACTCTCACCATGAGCACTCTCACCATGGGAAATGTCACCATGAGCACGGTCACCAGGGACACTGTCACCATGGGCACTATCCACCAGGGCACTGTCACCGTGAGCACTATCACTGTCAGCACTATCACCGTGAGCACTATCACCATGGGCACTGTCACCGTGAGCCCTATTACCATGGGCACTATCACCAAGGGCACTGTCACTGTGAGCACTATCAACGTGAGCACTGTCACCATGATCACTGTCACCGTGGGCAATGTCACCATGAGCACTGTCACCATGGACACTTTCAACATGGCTACTGTCACCATGGGCACTGTCACCATGGACACTGTCATCATGAGCTCTGTTACCATGGGAAATGTCACCATGAGCACTGTCATCTTGGGAACTGCCACCATGGACACAGCCACCATGAGCAATGTAACCATTGGCACTGCCACAGTGAGCACTGTCACCGTGAGCACTGTCACCATGGGAACTGTCACCATGTGCCCTGTCACCATGGGAACTCTCACCATGAGCACTATCACCATGAGCACTATCACCATGGGCACTGTCACCAAGGGCACTGTCACCGTGAGCACTGTCACCAAGGGCACTGTCACCGTGAGCACTGTTACCATGAGCACTGTCACCGTGGGCACTGTCACCCTGAGCACTGTCATCATCGGCACTGTCACCATGGGAACTCTCACCATGAGCACTGTCACCATGGGAAATATCACCATGGGCACTATCACTATGGGCACTATCACCATGGGCAGTGTCACTATGAGCACAGTCAACATGGCCACTGTCACCATGGGAACTGTCACAATGAGCACTAACTCCGTGAGCACTATCACCATGGGCAGTGTCAGCGTGAGCAATATCAACATGGGCAGTGTCACCATTAGCGCTATTACCATGGGCACTATCGCGTTGAGCACTATCACCATGAGCACTGTCACCGTGGGCACTGTCACCGTAGTCACTGTCAACATGAGCACAGTCAGCATAGGAACTCTCACCATGAGCACTGTCACCATGGGAAATGTCACCATGGGCACTATCACTATGGGCACTATCACCATGGGCTGTGTCACCATGAGCACTGTCACCATGGGCACTGTCACCATGCGAACTCTCACCATGAGCACTGTCACCGTGGGCAATGTCACAATGAGCACTGTCACCATGAGCACTATCACCGTGAGCATTCTAACCATGGGCAGTGTCACCGTAAGCAATATCACCGTAAACACTGTCACCGTGTGCACTGTCATCGTGAGCACTGTCACCATAGGAAATGTCACCATGGGCACTATCACCGTGAGCACTATTAACATGGGTACTATCACCAAGGGCATTGTTACCATGAGCAGTGTCACCATGAGCACTGTCACCGTGGGCACTGTCACCATGAGCACTGTCATCATGGGCACTGTCACCATGGGAACTGTCACCATTAGAACTGTCACTGTGGGTACTATCACCGTGAGCACTATCACAATGGGCACTGTCACCATGAGCACTATCATCTTGGGCAGTGCAACCATGAGCACTGTAACCATTGGCACTGTCACCATGGACACTGTCGCCATGGGTACTGTCACTATGGGTACTGTCCTCATGGGAACTCTTAGCAAGAGCACAGTCACCATGGGCACTGTCACCATGGACAATGTCACCATGAGCAATGTCAACATGAGCACTCTCACCATGGAAAATGTCACCATGAGCACTATCACCGTGGGCAGTGTCACCATGAGCAATATCACCATGGGCAGTGTCACCATGAGCACTATCACCATGGACACTGTCACCATGGGCACTCTCACCATGGGAAATGTCATCATGGACACTCTCACCATGAACACTGTCAACATGGGAAATGTCACCATGGTCACTGTCACCATGGGCACTTTCAACATGGGCACTGTCACCGTGCGAAATGTCACCATGGGCAGTTTCACCATGAGCACTGTCACCATTGGCACTGTCACCATGAACAGTATCATCATGGGCTGTGCCACCATGAGGAATTTCAACATGGGAACACCAACCCTGTACACCACCAGCATGAGCATAGTCACCATGGGCATTGTCACCATGAGCACTGTCACCACAGGATCTTTCAACATGGGCAGTATCAGCATGCGAACTGTCACCATGGGCAGTGTCACCATGAGCACTATCACCAAAGGCACTGTCAACGTGAGCACTCTCACCATGAGCACTATTACCATGGGCAGTGTCACCGTGAGCAATATCACCATGGGCAGTGTCACCATGGGCACTATCACCATGAGCACTATCACCAAGGGAACTGTCATCGTGAGCACTATCATCGTGAGCACTATCACCCTGAGCACTGTCACCGTCGGTACTGTCACCATGAGCACTGTCACTATGGGCACTGTCATCATGGGAACTGTCACCATGAGCACTATCACCGTGCGCACTATCACCATGGGCAGTGTCACCATGAGCAATATCACCATGGGCACTGTCAACATGAGCACTATTACCATGGGCAATATCACCATGAGCACTATAACCGTGAGCACTGTCACCGTGGGCACTGTCACCGCGTGCACTGTCCCCATGAGCACTGTCACCATGAGCACTATCACCATGAGCACTGTCACCATGGGCACTGTCACCATGGGAACTCTCACTATGAGCACTGTCACCATGGCCAGTGTCACTATGGCCACTGTCACCTTAAGCACTGTCACCAAGGGAAATGTCAGCATGGGAACTCTCACCATTTGCACTGTCACCGTGGGCACTGTCACCATAAGCACTGTCACCATGAGCACTGTTCAACATGGGCACTGTCACCTAGAGCACTGCCACTGTAGGCACTTTCACCGTGAGCACTGTTCACCATGGGCACTGTAACCATGAGCACTGTCACCATGGACACTGTCACCAGGAACACTATCATCATGGGCAGTGCCACCATGAGGAATTTCAACATGGGAACACCAACCCTGTACACCGCCAGCATGAGCACAGTCACCATGGGCATTATCACCATGAGCACTGTCACCATGGGAACTTTCAACATGGGCACTATCAGCATGCGAACTGTCACCATGGGCAGTGTCACCATGAGCACTATCACCAAAGACACTGTCAACGTGAGCACTATCACCATGAGCACTATTACCATGGGCAGTGTCACCGTGAGCAATATCACCATGGGCAGTGTCACCATGGGCACTATCACCATGAGCACTATCACCAAGGGAACTGTCACCGTGAGCACTATCATCGTGAGCACTATCACCCTGAGAATTGTCACCATGAGCACTGTCACCGTCGGTACTGTCACCATGAGCACTGTCACTATGGGCACTGTCACCATGGAACTCTCACCATGAGCACTATCACCGTGAGCACTATCACCATGGGCAGTCTCACCATGAGCAATATCACCATGGGCATTATCACCGTGAGCAATGTCATCGTGTGCGCTGTCCCCATGAGCACTGTCACCATGAGCACTGTCACCATGGGCACTGTCACCATGGAAAATGTCACCTTGGAAACTGTCACCATGGGCACTGTAACCATGGACACTGTC
Organism: Balaenoptera borealis; assembly: GCF_965194805.1. Taxonomy (NCBI): domain Eukaryota; kingdom Metazoa; phylum Chordata; class Mammalia; order Artiodactyla; family Balaenopteridae; genus Balaenoptera; species Balaenoptera borealis. The sequence goes on from NC_138874.1 coordinate 24,334,760, forward strand.
ACCAGGAGCACTATCACCATGGACACTGTTTCCATGAGCTTTGTCCCCAAGTACACTGTCAACATTGGAACTGTCATCATGGGCACTGTCACCATGGGCACTGTCACCATGATCACCGTCAATATGGGAACTGCCACCATGAGCACTGTCACCATGGACACTGCCACCATGAGCACTGTCACCGTGAGCACTGTCACCATGATCATTGTCACCAGGAGCATTGTCATCATGGGAAGTGTCACCATGAGTACTGTCATCATGGGCACTGTCACCATGGGCACTCTCAACATGGGCACTCTCACCATGGGCACTCTTGACCATGGACACTGTCACCATGGGCACTGTCACCATGGTAACTCTTACCATGAACACTGTCACCATGGGAAATGTCACTATGGGCACTGTCAGCATGGGCACTGTTACCATGGACACAGTCAACATGAGCACTATCATCATGGGCAGTGCCACCATGAGGAATTTCACCATGGCAACTCCAACCATGTACACCGCCAGCATGAGCACAGTCACCATGGGCAGTGTCACCGTGAGCACTATCACCATGGGCACTTTCAACATGGGCACTGTCACCATGCGAACTGTCACCATGAACACTATCACTATGAGCACTATCACCATGAGCACTCTCCCAAAGGGCACTGTCACCGTGAGCTCTGTCACCATGAGCACTGTCACTGTGGGCAATGTCACCATGAGCACTGTCACCGTGGGCACTCTCACCATGGGAACTGTCACCATGAGCACTATCACCGTGAGCACTAACACCATTTGCAGTGTCACCGTGAGCAATATCACCATGGGAAATGTCAGAGTGAGCACTATTACCATGGGCACTATCACCATGAGCACTCTCACCATGAGCACTGTCACCGTGGGCACTGTCACCGTGTGCCCTGTCACCATGGGCAGTGTCACCATGAGCACTGTCACCCTGGGCTCTGTCATCATGGACACTGTCATCTTAGGAACTGCCACCACGGACACTGCCACCATGAGCACTGTAACCATTGGCACTGCCACAGTGAGCACTCTCACCATGAGCACTCTCACCATGGGAAATGTCACGATGAGCACGGTCACCAGGGACACTGTCACCATGGGCACTATCCATCAGGGCACTGTCACCGTGAGCACTATCACTGTGAGCACTATCACCGTGAGAAGTATCACCAAGGGCACTGTCACCACGAGCACTGTCATCGTGGGCACTGTCACCATGAGCACTGTCATCATGGGCACTGTCACCATGGGAACTCTCACCATTAGCACTGTCACTGTGGGCACTATCTCCGTGAGCACTATCACAATGGACCCTGTCACCATAGGCACTGTCACCATGGACACTGTCACTATGAACACTATCATCATGGGCAGTGCCACCATAAGGAATTTCACCATAGAAACTCCAACCATGGACAATGCCAGCATGAGCACATTCACTATGGGCAGTGACACCATGAGCACTGCCACCATGGGCACTTTCAACATGGGCACTGTCACCATGCGAACCGTCACCATGATCACTATTACCATGAGCACTATCACCAAGGGCACTATCAGCGTGAGCACTATTACCGTGAGCACTATCACCGTGAGCACGGTCACCATGAGCATTTTCACCGTGGGCACTGTCACCATGAGCATAGTCACCATGAGCATTGTCACCATGGGAACTCTCACCATGAGCACTGTCACCATGGGAAATGTCACCATGGACACTGTCACCATAGGCACTGTCACCATGGACACTCTCAGCATGAGCACTATCATCATGTGCATTACCACCATAAAGAATTTCACCATGGGATCTCCAACCATGTACACCGCCAGCATGAGCACCTTCACCATGGGCAGTGTCACCATGAGCACTATCACCATGAGCACTATCACCATGAGCATTATCACCAAGGGAACTGTCACCATGGACACTGTCAAGGTGAGCACTGTCACCGTTGGAATTCTCACCATGAGCATTGTCACCGTGGGCACAGTCAACATGAGCACTGTTACCTTGGACACTGTCACCATGGGCACTCTCACCATGGGCACTGTCACCATGGACACTGTCACCATGGGCACTGTCAAGATGAGCAATGTCACCATGGGAAATGTCACCATGGGCACTGTCACGATGGGCACTGTCACCATGGGCACTGTCACCATGGACACTGTCACCATGAGCACTATCGTCATGGGCAGTGCCACCATAAGGAATTTCACCATGGGAACTCCAACCATATACACCACCAGCATGAGCACAGTCACCATGGGCAGTGTCACCATGAGCACTGTCACCATGGGCACTTTCAACATACACAGTGTCACCATGCGAACTGTCACCATGAGCACTATCACCGTGAGCACTATCACCATGGGCAGTGTCACCGTGAGCAATATCACCATGGGCACAGTTACCGTGAGCACTATTACAATGGGTACTATCACCAAGGGCACTGTCACTGTGAGCACTGTCACCATGAGCACTGTCACCATGGGCACTGTCACCATGAGCACTGTCATCATCGGCACTGTCACCATGGGAACTGTCACCATGGGAACTGTCACCATGAGCACTATCATCGTGAGGACTATAACCATGGGCACTGTCACCGTGAACACTGTCACCATTAGAACTGTCACTGGGGGCACTATCACCGTGAGCACTACCACAATGGGCACTGTCACCATAGGCACTGTCACCATGGACACTGTCACCATGAACACTATCATCATGGGCAGTGCCACCATGAGGAATTTCACCATGGGAACTCCAACCATGTGCATCGGCAGGTTTAGAACAGTCACCATGGGCTGTGTCTCCATGAGCACTGTCACCATGGGCACTATCACCATGCGAACTCTCACCATGAGCACTGTCACCGTTGGCACTGTCACCATGGGCAGTGTCACCATGAGCACTATCACCGTGAGGACTATAACCATGGGCACTGTCACTGTGAGCAATATCACCATGAACACTGTCACCATGGGAAATGTGACCGTGGGCACTGTCACCGTGTGCACTGTCAACATAAGCACTGTCACCATGGGAAATGTCATCATGGGCACTGTCACCATGGGCAGTGTCACCATGAGCCCTGTCACCATGGGCCATGTCACCATGAGCACTGTCACCGTGGGCACTGTCACCATGGGAACTGTCACCATGAGCACTATCACCGTGAGGACTATAACCATGGGCACTGTCACCGTGAGCAATATCACGATGATCACTGTCACCATAGGAAATGTCACCGTGGGCACGGTCATCGTCTGCACTGTCAACATAAGCACTGTCACCATGGGAAATGTCACCATGGGCCCTGTCACCATGGGCAGTGTCACCATGAGCACTGTCACCATGGGAACTCTCACAATGGTCACTGTCACCATGAGCACTATCATCATGGGCAGTGCCACCATGAGGAATTTCACCATGGGAATTCCAAACATGTACACCGCCAGAATGAGCACAGTCACCATGGACAGTGTCACCATGAGCAATGTCACCATGGGCACTTTCAACATGGGCACTGTCACCATGGACACTGTCATCATGAGCTCTGTTACCATGGGAAATGTCACCATGGGCACTGTCATCATAGGCACTGTCACCATGATCTCTGTCACCATGAGCACTATCACCATTAGCACTATCACCATGGGCACTATCACCAAGGGCGCTGTCACCAAGAGAACTATCACTGTGAGCACTGTCACCATGAGCACTGTCACCGTGAGCACTGTCACCATGAGCACTGTCACCATGGGCACTGTAACCATGGGAATTGTCACCATGAGCACTATCACTGTGAGCACTATCAACATGGGCAGTGTCACCGTGAGCACTGTCACCATGAGCACTGTCATCATGAGCACTGTCACCATGTGAATTGTCACCATGAGCACTTTCACCATGAGCACTATCACCATGAGCAGTATCACCAAGGGAACTGTCACCGTGAGCACTATCACCATGAGCACTATCACCATGGGCACTGTCACCGTGAGCACTATTACCATGGGTACTATCACCAAGGGCACTGTTAAGGTGAGCACTGTCACCATGGGAACTCTCACCATGAGCACTGTCACCATGGACACTGTCACGATGGGCACTGTCACCATGGGCACACTCATCATGGTCAATGTCACCATGGACACTGTCACCATGGGCACTGTCAACTTGAGCACTATTACCATGAGCACTATCACCATGAGCACTATCACCAAGGGAAGTGTCACCATGAGCACTATCACCGTGAGCAGTATCACCATGGGCAGTGTCACCTTGAGCAATATCAACATGGGCACTGTCACCGTGAGCATTATTACAATAGGCACTATCACCATGAGCACTAACACCATGAGCAATGTCACCGTTGGCATTATCACCGTGTGCACAGTCACCATGAGCACTGTCACCATGAACACTGTAATCATCGGCACTGTCACCATAGGAAATGTCACCATGAGCACTTTCACTGTGGGCACTATCACCCTGAGCACTATCACAATGGGCACTGTCACCATGGACACTGTCACCATGAGCACTATCATCATAGGCAATGTCACCATGGGCACTCTCACCATGGGCAATGTCATCATGGACACTCTCACCGTGAACACTGTCAACATGGGAAATGTCACCATGGTCACTGTCACCATGGGCACTTTCAACATGGGCACTGTCACTGTGCGAAATGTCACCATGGGCAGTGTCACCATGAGCACTGTCACCATTGGCACTGTCACCATGGACACTGTCACCATGAACACTATCATCATAAGGAATTTCAACATGGGAACATCCAACCCTGTATACCGCCAGCATGAGCACAGTCACCATGGGCATTGTCACCATGGGAACTTTCAACATGGGCACTGTCAGCATGCGAACTGTCACCATGGGCAGTGTCACCATGAGCACTATCACCAAAGGCACTGTCAATGTGAGCACTATCACCATGAGCACTATTACCATGGGCAGTGTCACCATGAGCAATATCACCATGGGCAGTGTCACCATGGGCACTATCACCTTGAGCACTATCACCAAGGGAACTGTCACCGTGAGCACTATCATCGTGAGCACTATCACCCTGAACACTGTCACCATGAGCACTGTCACCGTCGGTACTGTCACCATGAGCACTGTCACTATGGGCACTGTCACCATGGGAACTGTCACCATGAGCACTATCACCGTGAGCTCTATCACCATGGGCAGTGTCACCATGAGCAATATCACCATGGGCACTGTCAACATGAGCACTATTACCATGGGCAATATCACCATGAGCACTATCACCGTGAGCACTGTCACCATGGGCACTGTCACTATGGGCACTGTGACCATGGGAACTGTCACCATGGACACTGTCACCATGAGCACTATCTTCATGGGCAGTGCTACCATGAGGCATTTCACCATGGGAACTCCAACCAGGTACACTGCCAGCATGAGCACATTCACCATGGGCAGTGCCACCACGAGCACTGTCCCCATGGGCACTTTCAACATGGGCCCTATCACCATTCGAACTGTCACCATGAGCACTATCACCGTGAGCACTGTCTCTATGAGCATAGTCACCGTGGGCACTGTCACCATGAGCACTGTCACCATGGGCAGTGTAACCGTGGGAACTGTCACCATGAGCACTATCACCGTGAGCACTATCACCATGGGCAGTGTCACTGTGAGCAATATCACCATCGCACTGTCACCGTGAGCACTATTAACAAGGGTACTATCACCAAGGGCACTGTCACCATGAGCACTGTCATCATGGGCACTGTCACCATAGGAACTGTCACCATGAGCACTGTCACTGTGGGCACTATCACCCTGAGCACTATCAAAATGGGCACTGTCACCATAGGCACTGTCACCATGGACACTGTCACCATGAGCACTATCATCATGGGCAGTGCCACCATGAGCAATTTCACCATCGGAACTCCATCCATGTACACCGCCAGCATGAGCACAGTCAACATGGGCAGTGTCACCATGAGCACTGTCACCATGGGCACTGTCACCATGCGAACTGTCACCGTGAGCACTGTCACCCTGGGCAATGTCACAATGAGCACTGTTCACCATGGGAACTGTCACCATGGACCCTGTCGCCATGGGTACTGTCACCATGTGTACTGTCCTCATGGGAACTCTTAGCAAGAGCACAGTCACCATGGACAATGTCACCATGGGCAATGTCAACATGAGCACGCTCACCATGGAAAATGTCACCATGAGCACTATCACCGTGGGCAGTGTCACCGTGAGCAATATCACCATGGGTAGTGTCACCATGAGCACTATCACCATGGACACTCTCACCATGGGCACTCTCACCATGGGCAATGTCATCATGGACACTCTCACCATGAACACTGTCAACATGGGAAATGTCACCATGGTCACTGTCACCATGGGCACTTTCAACATGGGCACTGGCACCGTGCGAAATGTCACCATGGGCAGTTTCACCATGAGCACTGTCACCATTGGCACTATCACCATGGACACTGTCACCAGGAACACTATCATCATGGGCAGTGCCACCATGAGGAATTTCAACATGGGAACACCAACCCTGTACACGGCCAGCATGAGCACAGTCACCATGGTCATTATCACCATGAGCACTGTCACCATGGGAACTTTCAATATGGGCACTATCAGCATGTGAGCTATCACCATGGGCAGTGTCACCATGAGCACTATCACCAAAGACACTGTCAACGTGAGCACTATCACCATGAGCACTATCACCCTGAGCATTGTCACCATGAGCACTGTCACCGTCGGTACTGTCACCATGAGCACTGTCACTATGGGCACTGTCACCATGGGAACTCTCACCATGAGCACTATCACCGTGAGCACTATCACCATGGGCAGTCTCACCATGAGCAATATCACCATGGGCATTATCACCGTGAGCACTGTCACCGTGTGCACTGTCCCCATGAGCACTGTCACCATGAGGACTATCACCATGGGAACTGTCAACATGGGAACGGTCACCATGGGCACTGTCAATATGAGCACTGTCACCATGGGAACTCTCACCATGAGCACTGTCACCATGGCCAGTGTCACCATGGTCACTGTCACCATAAGCACTGTCACCATGAGCACTGTTCAACATGAGCACTGTCACCGAGAGCACTGCCACTGTGGGCACTATCACCGTGAGCACTGTCACCATGAGCATTGTCACCTTGAGCACTGTCACCATGGGAACATTCACCATGGGCACTGTCACCATGGGCACTGTCACCATGGAAAATGTCACCTTGGAAACTGTCACCATGGGCACTGTAACCATGGACACTGTCACCAGGAGCACTATCACCATGGACACTGTTTCCATGAGCTTTGTCCCCAAGTACACTGTCAACATTGGAACTGTCATCATGGGCACTGTCACCATGGGCACTGTCACCATGATCACCGTCAATATGGGAACTGCCACCATGAGCACTGTCACCATGGACACTGCCACCATGAGCACTGTCACCGTGAGCACTGTCACCATGATCATGGTCACCAGGAGCATTGTCATCATGGGAAGTGTCACCATGAGTACTGTCACCATGGGCACTGTCACCATGGGCATTCTCACCATGGGCACTCTCACCATGGGCACTGTTGACCATGGACACTGTCACCATGGGCACTGTGAACATGAGCACTGTCACCATGGTAACTCTTACCATGAACACTGTCACCATGGAAAATGTCACTATGGGCACTGTCAGCATGGGCACTGTTACCATGGACACAGTCAACATGAGCACTATCATCATGGGCAGTGCCACCATGAGGAATTTCACGATGGCAACTCCAACCATGTACACCGCCAGCATGAGCACATTCACCATGGGCAGTGTCACCATGAGCACTATCACCATGAGCACTATCACCATGAGCATTATCACCAAGGGAACTGTCACCATGGACACTCTCAAGGTGAGCACTGTCACCGTTGGAATTCTCACCATGAGCATTGTCACCGTGGGCACAGTCAACATGAGCACTGTCACCTTGGACGCTGTCACCATGGGCACTCTCACCATGGGCACTGTCACCATGGACACTGTCACCATGGGCACTGTCAAGATGAGCACTGTCACCATGGGAACTCTCACCATAAGCACTGTCACCATGGGAAATGTCACCATGGGCACTGTCACGATGGGCACTGTCACCATGGGCACTGTCACCATGGACACTGTCACCATGAGCACTATCGTCATGGGCAGTGCCACCATAAGGAATTTCACCATGGGAACTCCAACCATATACACCACCAGCATGAGCACAGTCACCATGGGCAGTGTCACCATGAGCACTGTCACCATGGGCACTTTCAACATACACAGTGTCACCATGCGAACTGTCATCATGAGCACTATCACCATGAGCACTATCACCATGGGCAGTGTCACCGTGAGCAATATCACCATGGGCACAGTTACCGTGAGCACTATTACAATGGGTACTATCACCGAGGGCACTGTCACCGTGAGCACTGTCACCATGAGCACTGTCACCATGGGCACTGTCACCATGAGCACTGTCATCATCAGCATTGTCACCATGGGAACTGTCACCATGGGAACTGTCACCATGAGCACTATCATCGTGAGGACTATAACCATGGGCACTGTCACCGTGAGCACTGTCACCATTAGAACTGTCACTGTGGGCACTATCACCGTGAGCACTATCACAATGGGCACTGTCACCATAGGCACTGTCACCATGGACACTGTCACCATGAACACTATCATCATGGGCAGTGCCACCATGAGGAATTTCACCATGGGAACTCCAACCATGTACATCGGCAGGTTTAGAACAGTCACCATGGGCTGTGTCACCATGAGCACTGTCACCATGGGCACTATCACCATGCGAACTCTCACCATGAGCACTGTCACCGTGGGCAATGTCACCATGAGCACTGTCACCGTGGGCACTGTCACCATGGGAACTCTCACCATGAGCACTATCACCATGAGCACTATCACCATGGGCAGTCTCACCATGAGCAATATCACCATGGGCATTATCACCGTGAGCACTGTCACCGTGTGCACTGTCCCCATGAGCACTGTCACCATGAGGACTATCACCATGGGAACTGTCAACATGGGAACGGTCACCATGGGCACTGTCAATATGAGCACTGTCACCATGGGAACTCTCACCATGAGCACTGTCACCATGGCCAGTGTCACCATGGTCACTGTCACCATAAGCACTGTCACCAAGGGAAATGTCACCATGGGCACTCTCACCATTTTCACTGTCACCGTGGGCACTGTCACCATAAGCACTGTCACCATGAGCACTGTTCAACATGAGCACTGTCACCGAGAGCACTGCCACTGTGGGCACTATCACCGTGAGCACTGTCACCATGGGCACTGTCACCATGGGCACTGTCACCATGGACACTGTCACCATGAGCATTGTCACCTTGAGCACTGTCACCATGGGAACATTCACCATGGGCACTGTCACCATGGGCACTGTCACCATGGAAAATGTCACCTTGGAAACTGTCACCATGGGCACTGTAACCATGGACACTGTCACCAGGAGCACTATCACCATGGACACTGTTTCCATGAGCATTATCCCCAAGTACACTGTCAACATTGGAACTGTCATCATGGGCACTGTCACCATGGGCACTGTCACCATGATCACCGTCAATATGGGAACTGCCACCATGAGCACTGTCACCATGGACACTGCCACCATGAGCACTGTCACCGTGAGCACTGTCACCATGATCATTGTCACCAGGAGCATTGTCATTATGGGAAGTGTCACCATGAGTACTGTCACCATGGGCACTGTCACCATGGGCACTCTCAACATGGGCACTCTCACCATGGGCACTCTTGACCATGGACACTGTCACCATGGGCACTGTGAACATGAGCACTGTCACCATGGTATCTCTTACCATGAACACTGTCACCATGGGAAATGTCACTATGGGCACTGTCAGCATGGGCACTGTTACCATGGACACAGTCAACATGAGCACTATCATCATGGGCAGTGCCACCATGAGGAATTTCACCATGGCAACTCCAACCATGTACACCGCCAGCATGAGCACAGTCACCATGGGCAGTGTCACCGTGAGCACTATCACCATGGGCACTTTCAACATGGGCACTGTCACCATGCGAACTGTCACCATGAACACTATCACTATGAGCACTATCACCATGAGCACTCTCACAAAGGGCACTGTCACCGTGAGCTCTGTTACCATGAGCACTGTCACTGTGGGCAATGTCACCATGAGCACTGTCACCGTGGGCACTCTCACCATGGGAACTGTCACCATGAGCACTATCACCGTGAGCACTAACACCATTTGCAGTGTCACCGTGAGCAATATCACCATGGGAAATGTGAGAGTGAGCACTATTACCATGGGCACTATCACCATGAGCACTCTCACCATGAGCACTGTCACCGTGGGCACTGTCACCGTGTGCACTGTCACCATGGGCAGTGTCACCATGAGCACTGTCACCCTGGGCTCTGTCATCATGGACACTGTCATCTTAGGAACTGCCACCACGGACACTGCCACCATGAGCACTGTAACCATTGGCACTGCCACAGTGAGCACTCTCACCATGAGCACTCTCACCATGGGAAATGTCACCATGAGCACGGTCACCAGGGACACTGTCACCATGGGCACTATCCACCAGGGCACTGTCACCGTGAGCACTATCACTGTCAGCACTATCACCGTGAGCACTATCACCATGGGCACTGTCACCGTGAGCCCTATTACCATGGGCACTATCACCAAGGGCACTGTCACTGTGAGCACTATCAACGTGAGCACTGTCACCATGATCACTGTCACCGTGGGCAATGTCACCATGAGCACTGTCACCATGGACACTTTCAACATGGCTACTGTCACCATGGGCACTGTCACCATGGACACTGTCATCATGAGCTCTGTTACCATGGGAAATGTCACCATGAGCACTGTCATCTTGGGAACTGCCACCATGGACACAGCCACCATGAGCAATGTAACCATTGGCACTGCCACAGTGAGCACTGTCACCGTGAGCACTGTCACCATGGGAACTGTCACCATGTGCCCTGTCACCATGGGAACTCTCACCATGAGCACTATCACCATGAGCACTATCACCATGGGCACTGTCACCAAGGGCACTGTCACCGTGAGCACTGTCACCAAGGGCACTGTCACCGTGAGCACTGTTACCATGAGCACTGTCACCGTGGGCACTGTCACCCTGAGCACTGTCATCATCGGCACTGTCACCATGGGAACTCTCACCATGAGCACTGTCACCATGGGAAATATCACCATGGGCACTATCACTATGGGCACTATCACCATGGGCAGTGTCACTATGAGCACAGTCAACGTGGCCACTGTCACCATGGGAACTGTCACAATGAGCACTAACTCCGTGAGCACTATCACCATGGGCAGTGTCAGCGTGAGCAATATCAACATGGGCAGTGTCACCATTAGCGCTATTACCATGGGCACTATCGCGTTGAGCACTATCACCATGAGCACTGTCACCGTGGGCACTGTCACCGTAGTCACTGTCAACATGAGCACAGTCAGCATAGGAACTCTCACCATGAGCACTGTCACCATGGGAAATGTCACCATGGGCACTATCACTATGGGCACTATCACCATGGGCTGTGTCACCATGAGCACTGTCACCATGGGCACTGTCACCATGCGAACTCTCACCATGAGCACTGTCACCGTGGGCAATGTCACAATGAGCACTGTCACCATGAGCACTATCACCGTGAGCATTCTAACCATGGGCAGTGTCACCGTAAGCAATATCACCGTAAACACTGTCACCGTGTGCACTGTCATCGTGAGCACTGTCACCATAGGAAATGTCACCATGGGCACTATCACCGTGAGCACTATTAACATGGGTACTATCACCAAGGGCATTGTTACCATGAGCAGTGTCACCATGAGCACTGTCACCGTGGGCACTGTCACCATGAGCACTGTCATCATGGGCACTGTCACCATGGGAACTGTCACCATTAGAACTGTCACTGTGGGTACTATCACCGTGAGCACTATCACAATGGGCACTGTCACCATGAGCACTATCATCTTGGGCAGTGCAACCATGAGCACTGTAACCATTGGCACTGTCACCATGGACACTGTCGCCATGGGTACTGTCACTATGGGTACTGTCCTCATGGGAACTCTTAGCAAGAGCACAGTCACCATGGGCACTGTCACCATGGACAATGTCACCATGAGCAATGTCAACATGAGCACTCTCACCATGGAAAATGTCACCATGAGCACTATCACCGTGGGCAGTGTCACCATGAGCAATATCACCATGGGCAGTGTCACCATGAGCACTATCACCATGGACACTGTCACCATGGGCACTCTCACCATGGGAAATGTCATCATGGACACTCTCACCATGAACACTGTCAACATGGGAAATGTCACCATGGTCACTGTCACCATGGGCACTTTCAACATGGGCACTGTCACCGTGCGAAATGTCACCATGGGCAGTTTCACCATGAGCACTGTCACCATTGGCACTGTCACCATGAACAGTATCATCATGGGCTGTGCCACCATGAGGAATTTCAACATGGGAACACCAACCCTGTACACCACCAGCATGAGCATAGTCACCATGGGCATTGTCACCATGAGCACTGTCACCACAGGATCTTTCAACATGGGCAGTATCAGCATGCGAACTGTCACCATGGGCAGTGTCACCATGAGCACTATCACCAAAGGCACTGTCAACGTGAGCACTCTCACCATGAGCACTATTACCATGGGCAGTGTCACCGTGAGCAATATCACCATGGGCAGTGTCACCATGGGCACTATCACCATGAGCACTATCACCAAGGGAACTGTCATCATGAGCACTATCATCGTGAGCACTATCACCCTGAGCACTGTCACCGTCGGTACTGTCACCATGAGCACTGTCACTATGGGCACTGTCATCATGGGAACTGTCACCATGAGCACTATCACCGTGCGCACTATCACCATGGGCAGTGTCACCATGAGCAATATCACCATGGGCACTGTCAACATGAGCACTATTACCATGGGCAATATCACCATGAGCACTATAACCGTGAGCACTGTCACCGTGGGCACTGTCACCGCGTGCACTGTCCCCATGAGCACTGTCACCATGAGCACTATCACCATGAGCACTGTCACCATGGGCACTGTCACCATGGGAACTCTCACTATGAGCACTGTCACCATGGCCAGTGTCACTATGGCCACTGTCACCTTAAGCACTGTCACCAAGGGAAATGTCAGCATGGGAACTCTCACCATTTGCACTGTCACCGTGGGCACTGTCACCATAAGCACTGTCACCATGAGCACTGTTCAACATGGGCACTGTCACCTAGAGCACTGCCACTGTAGGCACTTTCACCGTGAGCACTGTTCACCATGGGCACTGTAACCATGAGCACTGTCACCATGGACACTGTCACCAGGAACACTATCATCATGGGCAGTGCCACCATGAGGAATTTCAACATGGGAACACCAACCCTGTACACTGCCAGCATGAGCACAGTCACCATGGGCATTATCACCATGAGCACTGTCACCGTGGGAACTTTCAACATGGGCACTATCAGCATGTGAACTGTCACCATGGGCAGTGTCACCATGAGCACTATCACCAAAGGCACTGTCAACGTGAGCACTATCACCATGAGCACTATTACCATGGGCAGTGTCACCGTGAGCAATATCACCATGGGCAGTGTCACCATGGGCACTATCACCATGAGCACTATCACCAAGGGAACTGTCACCGTGAGCACTATCATCGTGAGCACTCTCACCCTGAGCACTGTCACCATGAGCACTGTCACCATGAGCACTGTCACCGTCGGTACTGTCACCATGAGCACTGTCACTATGGGCACTGTCATCATGGGAACTGTCACCATGAGCACTATCACCGTGCGCACTATCACCATGGGCAGTGTCACCATGAGCAATATCACCATGGGCACTGTCAACATGAGCACTATTACCATGGGCAATATCACCATGAGCACTATAACCGTGAGCACTGTCACCGTGGGCACTGTCACCGCGTGCACTGTCCCCATGAGCACTGTCACCATGAGCACTATCACCATGAGCACTGTCACCATGGGCACTGTCACCATGGGAACTCTCACTATGAGCACTGTCACCATGGCCAGTGTCACTATGGCCACTGTCACCTTAAGCACTGTCACCAAGGGAAATGTCAGCATGGGAACTCTCACCATTTGCACTGTCACCGTGGGCACTGTCACCATAAGCACTGTCACCATGAGCACTGTTCAACATGGGCACTGTCACCTAGAGCACTGCCACTGTAGGCACTTTCACCGTGAGCACTGTTCACCATGGGCACTGTAACCATGAGCACTGTCACCATGGACACTGTCACCAGGAACACTATCATCATGGGCAGTGCCACCATGAGGAATTTCAACATGGGAACACCAACCCTGTACACCGCCAGCATGAGCACAGTCACCATGGGCATTATCACCATGAGCACTGTCACCATGGGAACTTTCAACATGGGCACTATCAGCATGCGAACTGTCACCATGGGCAGTGTCACCATGAGCACTATCACCAAAGACACTGTCAACGTGAGCACTATCACCATGAGCACTATTACCATGGGCAGTGTCACCGTGAGCAATATCACCATGGGCAGTGTCACCATGGGCACTATCACCATGAGCACTATCACCAAGGGAACTGTCACCGTGAGCACTATCATCGTGAGCACTATCACCCTGAGAATTGTCACCATGAGCACTGTCACCATCGGTACTGTCACCATGAGCACTGTCACTATGGGCACTGTCACCATGGAACTCTCACCATGAGCACTATCACCGTGAGCACTATCACCATGGGCAGTCTCACCATGAGCAATATCACCATGGGCATTATCACCGTGAGCAATGTCATCGTGTGCGCTGTCCCCATGAGCACTGTCACCATGAGCACTGTCACCATGGGCACTGTCACCATGGAAAATGTCACCTTGGAATCTGTCACCATGGGCACTGTAACCATGGACACTGTCACCAGGAGCACTATCACCATGGACACTGTTTCCATGAGCTTTGTCCCCAAGTACACTGTCAACATTGGAACTGTCATCATGGGCACTGTCACCATGGGCACTGTCACCATGATCACCGTCAATATGGGAACTGCCACCATGAGCACTGTCACCATGGACACTGCCACCATGAGCACTGTCACCGTGAGCACTGTCACCATGATCATTGTCACCAGGAGCATTGTCATCATGGGAAGTGTCACCATGAGTACTGTCACCATGGGCACTGTCACCATGGGCACTCTCAACATGGGCACTCTCACCATGGGCACTCTTGACCATGGACACTGTCACCATGGGCACTGTGAACATGAGCACTGTCACCATGGTAACTCTTACCATGAACACTGTCACCATGGGAAATGTCACTATGGGCACTGTCAGCATGGGCACTGTTACCATGGACACAGTCAACATGAGCACTATCATCATGGGCAGTGCCACCATGAGGAATTTCACCATGGCAACTCCAACCATGTACACCGCCAGCATGAGCACAGTCACCATGGGCAGTGTCACCGTGAGCACTATCACCATGGGCACTTTCAACATGGGCACTGTCACCATGCGAACTGTCACCATGAACACTATCACTATGAGCACTATCACCATGAGCACTCTCCCAAAGGGCACTGTCACCGTGAGCTCTGTCACCATGAGCACTGTCACTGTGGGCAATGTCACCATGAGCACTGTCACCGTGGGCACTCTCACCATGGGAACTGTCACCATGAGCACTATCACCGTGAGCACTAACACCATTTGCAGTGTCACCGTGAGCAATATCACCATGGGAAATGTCAGAGTGAGCACTATTACCATGGGCACTATCACCATGAGCACTCTCACCATGAGCACTGTCACCGTGGGCACTGTCACCATGGGCAGTGTCACCATGAGCACTGTCACCCTGGGCTCTGTCATCATGGACACTGTCATCTTAGGAACTGCCACCACGGACACTGCCACCATGAGCACTGTAACCATTGGCACTGCCACAGTGAGCACTCTCACCATGAGCACTCTCACCATGGGAAATGTCACCATGAGCACGGTCACCAGGGACACTGTCACCATGGGCACTATCCACCAGGGCACTGTCACCGTGAGCACTATCACTGTCAGCACTATCACCGTGAGCACTATCACCATGGGCACTGTCACCGTGAGCCCTATTACCATGGGCACTATCACCAAGGGCACTGTCACTGTGAGCACTATCAACGTGAGCACTGTCACCATGATCACTGTCACCGTGGGCAATGTCATCATGAGCACTGTCACCATGGACACTTTCAACATGGCTACTGTCACCATGGGCACTGTCACCATGGACACTGTCATCATGAGCTCTGTTACCATGGGAAATGTCACCATGAGCACTGTCATCTTGGGAACTGCCACCATGGACACAGCCACCATGAGCAATGTAACCATTGGCACTGCCACAGTGAGCACTGTCACCGTGAGCACTGTCACCATGGGAACTGTCACCATGTGCCCTGTCACCATGGGAACTCTCACCATGAGCACTATCACCATGAGCACTATCACCATGGGCACTGTCACCATGCGCACTGTCACCATGAGCATTATTACCATGGGTACTATCACCAAGGGCACTGTCACCGTGAGCACTGTCACCAAGGGCACTGTCACCGTGAGCACTGTTACCATGAGCACTGTCACCGTGGGCACTGTCACCCTGAGCACTGTCATCATCGGCACTGTCACCATGGGAACTCTCACCATGAGCACTGTCACCATGGGAAATATCACCATGGGCACTATCACTATGGGCACTATCACCATGGGCAGTGTCACTATGAGCACAGTCAACGTGGCCACTGTCACCATGGGAACTGTCACAATGAGCACTAACTCCGTGAGCACTATCACCATGGGCAGTGTCAGCGTGAGCAATATCAACATGGGCAGTGTCACCATTAGCGCTATTACCATGGGCACTATCGCGTTGAGCACTATCACCATGAGCACTGTCACCGTGGGCACTGTCACCGTAGTCACTGTCAACATGAGCACAGTCAGCATAGGAACTCTCACCATGAGCACTGTCACCATGGGAAATGTCACCATGGGCACTATCACTATGGGCACTATCACCATGGGCTGTGTCACCATGAGCACTGTCACCATGGGCACTGTCACCATGCGAACTCTCACCATGAGCACTGTCACCGTGGGCAATGTCACAATGAGCACTGTCACCATGAGCACTATCACCGTGAGCATTCTAACCATGGGCAGTGTCACCGTAAGCAATATCACCGTAAACACTGTCACCGTGTGCACTGTCATCGTGAGCACTGTCACCATAGGAAATGTCACCATGGGCACTATCACCGTGAGCACTATTAACATGGGTACTATCACCAAGGGCATTGTTACCATGAGCAGTGTCACCATGAGCACTGTCACCGTGGGCACTGTCACCATGAGCACTGTCATCATGGGCACTGTCACCATGGGAACTGTCACCATTAGAACTGTCACTGTGGGTACTATCACCGTGAGCACTATCACAATGGGCACTGTCACCATGAGCACTATCATCTTGGGCAGTGCAACCATGAGCACTGTCACCATGGACACTGTCGCCATGGGTACTGTCACTATGGGTACTGTCCTCATGGGAACTCTTAGCAAGAGCACAGTCACCATGGGCACTGTCACCATGGACAATGTCACCATGAGCAATGTCAACATGAGCACTCTCACCATGGAAAATGTCACCATGAGCACTATCACCGTGGGCAGTGTCACCATGAGCAATATCACCATGGGCAGTGTCACCATGAGCACTATCACCATGGACACTGTCACCATGGGCACTCTCACCATGGGAAATGTCATCATGGACACTCTCACCATGAACACTGTCAACATGGGAAATGTCACCATGGTCACTGTCACCATGGGCACTTTCAACATGGGCACTGTCACCGTGCGAAATGTCACCATGGGCAGTTTCACCATGAGCACTGTCACCATTGGCACTGTCACCATGAACAGTATCATCATGGGCTGTGCCACCATGAGGAATTTCAACATGGGAACACCAACCCTGTACACCACCAGCATGAGCATAGTCACCATGGGCATTGTCACCATGAGCACTGTCACCACAGGATCTTTCAACATGGGCAGTATCAGCATGCGAACTGTCACCATGGGCAGTGTCACCATGAGCACTATCACCAAAGGCACTGTCAACGTGAGCACTCTCACCATGAGCACTATTACCATGGGCAGTGTCACCGTGAGCAATATCACCATGGGCAGTGTCACCATGGGCACTATCACCATGAGCACTATCACCAAGGGAACTGTCATCGTGAGCACTATCATCGTGAGCACTATCACCCTGAGCACTGTCACCGTCGGTACTGTCACCATGAGCACTGTCACTATGGGCACTGTCATCATGGGAACTGTCACCATGAGCACTATCACCGTGCGCACTATCACCATGGGCAGTGTCACCATGAGCAATATCACCATGGGCACTGTCAACATGAGCACTATTACCATGGGCAATATCACCATGAGCACTATAACCGTGAGCACTGTCACCGTGGGCACTGTCACCGCGTGCACTGTCCCCATGAGCACTGTAACCATGAGCACTATCACCATGAGCACTGTCACCATGGGCACTGTCACCATGGGAACTCTCACTATGAGCACTGTCACCATGGCCAGTGTCACTATGGCCACTGTCACCTTAAGCACTGTCACCAAGGGAAATGTCAGCATGGGAACTCTCACCATTTGCACTGTCACCGTGGGCACTGTCACCATAAGCACTGTCACCATGAGCACTGTTCAACATGGGCACTGTCACCTAGAGCACTGCCACTGTAGGCACTTTCACCGTGAGCACTGTTCACCATGGGCACTGTAACCATGAGCACTGTCACCATGGACACTGTCACCAGGAACACTATCATCATGGGCAGTGCCACCATGAGGAATTTCAACATGGGAACACCAACCCTGTACACCGCCAGCATGAGCACAGTCACCATGGGCATTATCACCATGAGCACTGTCACCATGGGAACTTTCAACATGGGCACTATCAGCATGCAAACTGTCACCATGGGCAGTGTCACCATGAGCACTATCACCAAAGACACTGTCAACGTGAGCACTATCACCATGAGCACTATTACCATGGGCAGTGTCACCGTGAGCAATATCACCATGGGCAGTGTCACCATGGGCACTATCACCATGAGCACTATCACCAAGGGAACTGTCACCGTGAGCACTATCATCGTGAGCACTATCACCCTGAGAATTGTCACCATGAGCACTGTCACCGTCGGTACTGTCACCATGAGCACTGTCACTATGGGCACTGTCACCATGGAACTCTCACCATGAGCACTATCACCGTGAGCACTATCACCATGGGCAGTCTCACCATGAGCAATATCACCATGGGCATTATCACCGTGAGCAATGTCATCGTGTGCGCTGTCCCCATGAGCACTGTCACCATGAGCACTGTCACCATGGGCACTGTCACCTTGGAAACTGTCACCATGGGCACTGTAACCATGGACACTGTCACCAGGAGCACTATCACCATGGACACTGTTTCCATGAGCTTTGTCCCCAAGTACACTGTCAACATTGGAACTGTCATCATGGGCACTGTCACCATGGGCACTGTCACCATGATCACCGTCAATATGGGAACTGCCACCATGAGCACTGTCACCATGGACACTGCCACCATGAGCACTGTCACCGTGAGCACTGTCACCATGATCATTGTCACCAGGAGCATTGTCATCATGGGAAGTGTCACCATGAGTACTGTCACCATGGGCACTGTCACCATGGGCACTCTCAACATGGGCACTCTCACCATGGGCACTCTTGACCATGGACACTGTCACCATGGGCACTGTGAACATGAGCACTGTCACCATGGTAACTCTTACCATGAACACTGTCACCATGGGAAATGTCACTATGGGCACTGTCAGCATGGGCACTGTTACCATGGACACAGTCAACATGAGCACTATCATCATGGGCAGTGCCACCATGAGGAATTTCACCATGGCAACTCCAACCATGTACACCGCCAGCATGAGCACAGTCACCATGGGCAGTGTCACCGTGAGCACTATCACCATGGGCACTTTCAACATGGGCACTGTCACCATGCGAACTGTCACCATGAACACTATCACTATGAGCACTATCACCATGAGCACTCTCCCAAAGGGCACTGTCACCGTGAGCTCTGTCACCATGAGCACTGTCACTGTGGGCAATGTCACCATGAGCACTGTCACCGTGGGCACTCTCACCATGGGAACTGTCACCATGAGCACTATCACCGTGAGCACTAACACCATTTGCAGTGTCACCGTGAGCAATATCACCATGGGAAATGTGAGAGTGAGCACTATTACCATGGGCACTATCACCATGAGCACTCTCACCATGAGCACTGTCACCGTGGGCACTGTCACCATGGGCAGTGTCACCATGAGCACTGTCACCCTGGGCTCTGTCATCATGGACACTGTCATCTTAGGAACTGCCACCACGGACACTGCCACCATGAGCACTGTAACCATTGGCACTGCCACAGTGAGCACTCTCACCATGAGCACTCTCACCATGGGAAATGTCACCATGAGCACGGTCACCAGGGACACTGTCACCATGGGCACTATCCACCAGGGCACTGTCACCGTGAGCACTATCACTGTCAGCACTATCACCGTGAGCACTATCACCATGGGCACTGTCACCGTGAGCCCTATTACCATGGGCACTATCACCAAGGGCACTGTCACTGTGAGCACTATCAACGTGAGCACTGTCACCATGATCACTGTCACCGTGGGCAATGTCACCATGAGCACTGTCACCATGGACACTTTCAACATGGCTACTGTCACCATGGGCACTGTCACCATGGACACTGTCATCATGAGCTCTGTTACCATGGGAAATGTCACCATGAGCACTGTCATCTTGGGAACTGCCACCATGGACACAGCCACCATGAGCAATGTAACCATTGGCACTGCCACAGTGAGCACTGTCACCGTGAGCACTGTCACCATGGGAACTGTCACCATGTGCCCTGTCACCATGGGAACTCTCACCATGAGCACTATCACCATGAGCACTATCACCATGGGCACTGTCACCATGGGCACTGTCACCATGAGCATTATTACCATGGGTACTATCACCAAGGGCACTGTCACCGTGAGCACTGTCACCAAGGGCACTGTCACCGTGAGCACTGTTACCATGAGCACTGTCACCGTGGGCACTGTCACCCTGAGCACTGTCATCATCGGCACTGTCACCATGGGAACTCTCACCATGAGCACTGTCACCATGGGAAATATCACCATGGGCACTATCACTATGGGCACTATCACCATGGGCAGTGTCACTATGAGCACAGTCAACGTGGCCACTGTCACCATGGGAACTGTCACAATGAGCACTAACTCCGTGAGCACTATCACCATGGGCAGTGTCAGCGTGAGCAATATCAACATGGGCAGTGTCACCATTAGCGCTATTACCATGGGCACTATCGCGTTGAGCACTATCACCATGAGCACTGTCACCGTGGGCACTGTCACCGTAGTCACTGTCAACATGAGCACAGTCAGCATAGGAACTCTCACCATGAGCACTGTCACCATGGGAAATGTCACCATGGGCACTATCACTATGGGCACTATCACCATGGGCTGTGTCACCATGAGCACTGTCACCATGGGCACTGTCACCATGCGAACTCTCACCATGAGCACTGTCACCGTGGGCAATGTCACAATGAGCACTGTCACCATGAGCACTATCACCGTGAGCATTCTAACCATGGGCAGTGTCACCGTAAGCAATATCACCGTAAACACTGTCACCGTGTGCACTGTCATCGTGAGCACTGTCACCATAGGAAATGTCACCATGGGCACTATCACCGTGAGCACTATTAACATGGGTACTATCACCAAGGGCATTGTTACCATGAGCAGTGTCACCATGAGCACTGTCACCGTGAGCACGGTCACCATGAGCATTTTCACTGTGGGCACTGTCACCATGAGCATAGTCACCATGAGCATTGTCACCATGGGAACTCTCACCATGAGCACTGTCACCATGGGAAATGTCACCATGGGCACTGTCACCATAGGCACTGTCACCATGGACACTCTCAGCATGAGCACTATCATCATGTGCATTACCACCATAAAGAATTTCACCATGGGATCTCCAACCATGTACACCGCCAGCATGAGCACATTCACCATGGGCAGTGTCACCATGAGCACTATCACCATGAGCACTATCACCATGAGCATTATCACCAAGGGAACTGTCACCATGGACACTGTCAAGGTGAGCACTGTCACCGTTGGAATTCTCACCATGAGCATTGTCACCGTGGGCACAGTCAACATGAGCACTGTTACCTTGGACACTGCCACCATGGGCACTCTCACCATGGGCACTGTCACCATGGACACTGTCACCATGGGCACTGTCAAGATGAGCAATGTCACCATGGGAAATGTCACCATGGGCACTGTCACGATGGGCACTGTCACCATGGGCACTGTCACCATGGACACTGTCACCATGAGCACTATCGTCATGGGCAGTGCCACCATAAGGAATTTCACCATGGGAACTCCAACCATATACACCACCAGCATGAGCACAGTCACCATGGGCAGTGTCACCATGAGCACTGTCACCATGGGCACTTTCAACATACACAGTGTCACCATGCGAACTGTCACCATGAGCACTATCACCGTGAGAACTATCACCATGGGCAGTGTCACCGTGAGCAATATCACCATGGGCACAGTTACCGTGAGCACTATTACAATGGGTACTATCACCAAGGGCACTGTCACTGTGAGCACTGTCACCATGAGCACTGTCACCATGGGCACTGTCACCATGAGCACTGTCATCATCGGCACTGTCACCATGGGAACTGTCACCATGGGAACTGTCACCATGAGCACTATCATCGTGAGGACTATAACCATGGGCACTGTCACCGTGAACACTGTCACCATTAGAACTGTCACTGGGGGCACTATCACCGTGAGCACTACCACAATGGGCACTGTCACCATAGGCACTGTCACCATGGACACTGTCACCATGAACACTATCATCATGGGCAGTGCCACCATGAGGAATTTCACCATGGGAACTCCAACCATGTGCATCGGCAGGTTTAGAACAGTCACCATGGGCTGTGTCTCCATGAGCACTGTCACCATGGGCACTATCACCATGCGAACTCTCACCATGAGCACTGTCACCGTGGGCACTGTCACCATGGGCAGTGTCACCATGAGCACTATCACCGTGAGGACTATAACCATGGGCACTGTCACTGTGAGCAATATCACCATGAACACTGTCACCATGGGAAATGTGACCGTGGGCACTGTCACCGTGTGCACTGTCAACATAAGCACTGTCACCATGGGAAATGTCATCATGGGCACTGTCACCATGGGCAGTGTCACCATGAGCCCTGTCACCGTGGGCCATGTCACCATGAGCACTGTCACCGTGGGCACTGTCACCATGGGAACTGTCACCATGAGCACTATCACCGTGAGGACTATAACCATGGGCACTGTCACCGTGAGCAATATCACGATGATCACTGTCACCATAGGAAATGTCACCATGGGCACGGTCATCGTCTGCACTGTCAACATAAGCACTGTCACCATGGGAAATGTCACCATGGGCCCTGTCACCATGGGCAGTGTCACCATGAGCACTGTCACCATGGGAACTCTCACAATGGTCACTGTCACCATGAGCACTATCATCATGGGCAGTGCCACCATGAGGAATTTCACCATGGGAATTCCAAACATGTACACCACCAGAATGAGCACAGTCACCATGGACAGTGTCACCATGAGCAATGTCACCATGGGCACTTTCAACATGGGCACTGTCACCATGGACACTGTCATCATGAGCTCTGTTACCATGGGAAATGTCACCATGGGCACTGTCACCATAGGCACTGTCACCATGATCTCTGACACCATGAGCACTATCACCATTAGCACTATCACCATGGGCACTATCACGAAGGGCGCTGTCACCAAGAGAACTATCACTGTGAGCACTGTCACCATGAGCACTGTCACCATGAGCACTGTCACCATGAGCACTGTCACCATGGGCACTGTAACCATGGGAATTGTCACCATGAGCACTATCACTGTGAGCACTATCAACATGGGCAGTGTCACCGTGAGCACTGTCACCATGAGCACTGTCATCATGAGCACTGTCACCATGTGAATTGTCACCATGAGCATTGTCACCTTGAGCACTGTCACCATGGGAACATTCACCATGGGCACTGTCACAATGGGCACTGTCACCATGGAAAATGTCACCTTGGAAACTGTCACCATGGGCACTGTAACCATGGACACTGTCACCAGGAGCACTATCACCATGGACACTGTTTCCATGAGCTTTGTCCCCAAGTACACTGTCAACATTGGAACTGTCATCATGGGCACTGTCACCATGGGCACTGTCACCATGAGCACTATCGTCATGGGCAGTGCCACCATAAGGAATTTCACCATGGGAACTCCAACCATATACACCACCAGCATGAGCACAGTCACCATGGGCAGTGTCACCATGAGCACTGTCACCATGGGCACTTTCAACATACACAGTGTCACCATGCGAACTGTCATCATGAGCACTATCACCATGAGCACTATCACCATGGGCAGTGTCACCGTGAGCAATATCACCATGGGCACAGTTACCGTGAGCACTATTACAATGGGTACTATCACCGAGGGCACTGTCACCGTGAGCACTGTCACCATGAGCACTGTCACCATGGGCACTGTCACCATGAGCACTGTCATCATCAGCATTGTCACCATGGGAACTGTCACCATGGGAACTGTCACCATGAGCACTATCATCGTGAGGACTATAACCATGGGCACTGTCACCGTGAGCACTGTCACCATTAGAACTGTCACTGTGGGCACTATCACCGTGAGCACTATCACAATGGGCACTGTCACCATAGGCACTGTCACCATGGACACTGTCACCATGAACACTATCATCATGGGCAGTGCCACCATGAGGAATTTCACCATGGGAACTCCAACCATGTACATCGGCAGGTTTAGAACAGTCACCATGGGCTGTGTCACCATGAGCACTGTCACCATGGGCACTATCACCATGCGAACTCTCACCATGAGCACTGTCACCGTGGGCAATGTCACCATGAGCACTGTCACCGTGGGCACTGTCACCATGGGAACTCTCACCATGAGCACTATCACCATGAGCACTATCACCATGGGCAGTCTCACCATGAGCAATATCACCATGGGCATTATCACCGTGAGCACTGTCACCGTGTGCACTGTCCCCATGAGCACTGTCACCATGAGGACTATCACCATGGGAACTGTCAACATGGGAACGGTCACCATGGGCACTGTCAATATGAGCACTGTCACCATGGGAACTCTCACCATGAGCACTGTCACCATGGCCAGTGTCACCATGGTCACTGTCACCATAAGCACTGTCACCAAGGGAAATGTCACCATGGGCACTCTCACCATTTTCACTGTCACCGTGGGCACTGTCACCATAAGCACTGTCACCATGAGCACTGTTCAACATGAGCACTGTCACCGAGAGCACTGCCACTGTGGGCACTATCACCGTGAGCACTGTCACCATGGGCACTGTCACCATGGGCACTGTCACCATGGACACTGTCACCATGAGCATTGTCACCTTGAGCACTGTCACCATGGGAACATTCACCATGGGCACTGTCACCATGGGCACTGTCACCATGGAAAATGTCACCTTGGAAACTGTCACCATGGGCACTGTAACCATGGACACTGTCACCAGGAGCACTATCACCATGGACACTGTTTCCATGAGCATTATCCCCAAGTACACTGTCAACATTGGAACTGTCATCATGGGCACTGTCACCATGGGCACTGTCACCATGATCACCGTCAATATGGGAACTGCCACCATGAGCACTGTCACCATGGACACTGCCACCATGAGCACTGTCACCGTGAGCACTGTCACCATGATCATGGTCACCAGGAGCATTGTCATCATGGGAAGTGTCACCATGAGTACTGTCACCATGGGCACTGTCACCATGGGCATTCTCACCATGGGCACTCTCACCATGGGCACTGTTGACCATGGACACTGTCACCATGGGCACTGTGAACATGAGCACTGTCACCATGGTAACTCTTACCATGAACACTGTCACCATGGAAAATGTCACTATGGGCACTGTCAGCATGGGCACTGTTACCATGGACACATTCAACATGAGCACTATCATCATGGGCAGTGCCACCATGAGGAATTTCACGATGGCAACTCCAACCATGTACACCGCCAGCATGAGCACATTCACCATGGGCAGTGTCACCATGAGCACTATCACCATGAGCACTATCACCATGAGCATTATCACCAAGGGAACTGTCACCATGGACACTCTCAAGGTGAGCACTGTCACCGTTGGAATTCTCACCATGAGCATTGTCACCGTGGGCACAGTCAACATGAGCACTGTCACCTTGGACGCTGTCACCATGGGCACTCTCACCATGGGCACTGTCACCATGGACACTGTCACCATGGGCACTGTCAAGATGAGCACTGTCACCATGGGAACTCTCACCATAAGCACTGTCACCATGGGAAATGTCACCATGGGCACTGTCACGATGGGCACTGTCACCATGGGCACTGTCACCATGGACACTGTCACCATGAGCACTATCGTCATGGGCAGTGCCACCATAAGGAATTTCACCATGGGAACTCCAACCATATACACCACCAGCATGAGCACAGTCACCATGGGCAGTGTCACCATGAGCACTGTCACCATGGGCACTTTCAACATACACAGTGTCACCATGCGAACTGTCATCATGAGCACTATCACCATGAGCACTATCACCATGGGCAGTGTCACCGTGAGCAATATCACCATGGGCACAGTTACCGTGAGCACTATTACAATGGGTACTATCACCGAGGGCACTGTCACCGTGAGCACTGTCACCATGAGCACTGTCACCATGGGCACTGTCACCATGAGCACTGTCATCATCAGCATTGTCACCATGGGAACTGTCACCATGGGAACTGTCACCATGAGCACTATCATCGTGAGGACTATAACCATGGGCACTGTCACCGTGAGCACTGTCACCATTAGAACTGTCACTGTGGGCACTATCACCGTGAGCACTATCACAATGGGCACTGTCACCATAGGCACTGTCACCATGGACACTGTCACCATGAACACTATCATCATGGGCAGTGCCACCATGAGGAATTTCACCATGGGAACTCCAACCATGTACATCGGCAGGTTTAGAACAGTCACCATGGGCTGTGTCACCATGAGCACTGTCACCATGGGCACTATCACCATGAGAACTCTCACCATGAGCACTGTCACCGTGGGCAATGTCACCATGAGCACTGTCACCGTGGGCACTGTCACCATGGGAACTCTCACCATGAGCACTATCACCATGAGCACTATCACCATGGGCAGTCTCACCATGAGCAATATCACCATGGGCATTATCACCGTGAGCACTGTCACCGTGTGCACTGTCCCCATGAGCACTGTCACCATGAGGACTATCACCATGGGAACTGTCAACATGGGAACGGTCACCATGGGCACTGTCAATATGAGCACTGTCACCATGGGAACTCTCACCATGAGCACTGTCACCATGGCCAGTGTCACCATGGTCACTGTCACCATAAGCACTGTCACCAAGGGAAATGTCACCATGGGCACTCTCACCATTTTCACTGTCACCGTGGGCACTGTCACCATAAGCACTGTCACCATGAGCACTGTTCAACATGAGCACTGTCACCGAGAGCACTGCCACTGTGGGCACTATCACCGTGAGCACTGTCACCATGGGCACTGTCACCATGGGCACTGTCACCGTGTGCACTGTCACCATGGGCAGTGTCACCATGAGCACTGTCACCCTGGGCTCTGTCATCATGGACACTGTCATCTTAGGAACTGCCACCACGGACACTGCCACCATGAGCACTGTAACCATTGGCACTGCCACAGTGAGCACTCTCACCATGAGCACTCTCACCATGGGAAATGTCACCATGAGCACGGTCACCAGGGACACTGTCACCATGGGCACTATCCACCAGGGCACTGTCACCGTGAGCACTATCACTGTCAGCACTATCACCGTGAGCACTATCACCATGGGCACTGTCACCGTGAGCCCTATTACCATGGGCACTATCACCAAGGGCACTGTCACTGTGAGCACTATCAACGTGAGCACTGTCACCATGATCACTGTCACCGTGGGCAATGTCACCATGAGCACTGTCACCATGGACACTTTCAACATGGCTACTGTCACCATGGGCACTGTCACCATGGACACTGTCATCATGAGCTCTGTTACCATGGGAAATGTCACCATGAGCACTGTCATCTTGGGAACTGCCACCATGGACACAGCCACCATGAGCAATGTAACCATTGGCACTGCCACAGTGAGCACTGTCACCGTGAGCACTGTCACCATGGGAACTGTCACCATGTGCCCTGTCACCATGGGAACTCTCACCATGAGCACTATCACCATGAGCACTATCACCATGGGCACTGTCACCATGGGCACTGTCACCATGAGCATTATTACCATGGGTACTATCACCAAGGGCACTGTCACCGTGAGCACTGTCACCAAGGGCACTGTCACCGTGAGCACTGTTACCATGAGCACTGTCACCGTGGGCACTGTCACCCTGAGCACTGTCATCATCGGCACTGTCACCATGGGAACTCTCACCATGAGCACTGTCACCATGGGAAATATCACCATGGGCACTATCACTATGGGCACTATCACCATGGGCAGTGTCACTATGAGCACAGTCAACGTGGCCACTGTCACCATGGGAACTGTCACAATGAGCACTAACTCCGTGAGCACTATCACCATGGGCAGTGTCAGCGTGAGCAATATCAACATGGGCAGTGTCACCATTAGCGCTATTACCATGGGCACTATCGCGTTGAGCACTATCACCATGAGCACTGTCACCGTGGGCACTGTCACCGTAGTCACTGTCAACATGAGCACAGTCAGCATAGGAACTCTCACCATGAGCACTGTCACCATGGGAAATGTCACCATGGGCACTATCACTATGGGCACTATCACCATGGGCTGTGTCACCATGAGCACTGTCACCATGGGCACTGTCACCATGCGAACTCTCACCATGAGCACTGTCACCGTGGGCAATGTCACAATGAGCACTGTCACCATGAGCACTATCACCGTGAGCATTCTAACCATGGGCAGTGTCACCGTAAGCAATATCACCGTAAACACTGTCACCGTGTGCACTGTCATCGTGAGCACTGTCACCATAGGAAATGTCACCATGGGCACTATCACCGTGAGCACTATTAACATGGGTACTATCACCAAGGGCATTGTTACCATGAGCAGTGTCACCATGAGCACTGTCACCGTGGGCACTGTCACCATGAGCACTGTCATCATGGGCACTGTCACCATGGGAACTGTCACCATTAGAACTGTCACTGTGGGTACTATCACCGTGAGCACTATCACAATGGGCACTGTCACCATGAGCACTATCATCTTGGGCAGTGCAACCATGAGCACTGTAACCATTGGCACTGTCACCATGGACACTGTCGCCATGGGTACTGTCACTATGGGTACTGTCCTCATGGGAACTCTTAGCAAGAGCACAGTCACCATGGGCACTGTCACCATGGACAATGTCACCATGAGCAATGTCAACATGAGCACTCTCACCATGGAAAATGTCACCATGAGCACTATCACCGTGGGCAGTGTCACCATGAGCAATATCACCATGGGCAGTGTCACCATGAGCACTATCACCATGGACACTGTCACCATGGGCACTCTCACCATGGGAAATGTCATCATGGACACTCTCACCATGAACACTGTCAACATGGGAAATGTCACCATGGTCACTGTCACCATGGGCACTTTCAACATGGGCACTGTCACCGTGCGAAATGTCACCATGGGCAGTTTCACCATGAGCACTGTCACCATTGGCACTGTCACCATGAACAGTATCATCATGGGCTGTGCCACCATGAGGAATTTCAACATGGGAACACCAACCCTGTACACCACCAGCATGAGCATAGTCACCATGGGCATTGTCACCATGAGCACTGTCACCACAGGATCTTTCAACATGGGCAGTATCAGCATGCGAACTGTCACCATGGGCAGTGTCACCATGAGCACTATCACCAAAGGCACTGTCAACGTGAGCACTCTCACCATGAGCACTATTACCATGGGCAGTGTCACCGTGAGCAATATCACCATGGGCAGTGTCACCATGGGCACTATCACCATGAGCACTATCACCAAGGGAACTGTCATCGTGAGCACTATCATCGTGAGCACTATCACCCTGAGCACTGTCACCGTCGGTACTGTCACCATGAGCACTGTCACTATGGGCACTGTCATCATGGGAACTGTCACCATGAGCACTATCACCGTGCGCACTATCACCATGGGCAGTGTCACCATGAGCAATATCACCATGGGCACTGTCAACATGAGCACTATTACCATGGGCAATATCACCATGAGCACTATAACCGTGAGCACTGTCACCGTGGGCACTGTCACCGCGTGCACTGTCCCCATGAGCACTGTCACCATGAGCACTATCACCATGAGCACTGTCACCATGGGCACTGTCACCATGGGAACTCTCACTATGAGCACTGTCACCATGGCCAGTGTCACTATGGCCACTGTCACCTTAAGCACTGTCACCAAGGGAAATGTCAGCATGGGAACTCTCACCATTTGCACTGTCACCGTGGGCACTGTCACCATAAGCACTGTCACCATGAGCACTGTTCAACATGGGCACTGTCACCTACAGCACTGCCACTGTAGGCACTTTCACCGTGAGCACTGTTCACCATGGGCACTGTAACCATGAGCACTGTCACCATGGACACTGTCACCAGGAACACTATCATCATGGGCAGTGCCACCATGAGGAATTTCAACATGGGAACACCAACCCTGTACACCGCCAGCATGAGCACAGTCACCATGGGCATTATCACCATGAGCACTGTCACCATGGGAACTTTCAACATGGGCACTATCAGCATGCGAACTGTCACCATGGGCAGTGTCACCATGAGCACTATCACCAAAGACACTGTCAACGTGAGCACTATCACCATGAGCACTATTACCATGGGCAGTGTCACCGTGAGCAATATCACCATGGGCAGTGTCACCATGGGCACTATCACCATGAGCACTATCACCAAGGGAACTGTCACCGTGAGCACTATCATCGTGAGCACTATCACCCTGAGAATTGTCACCATGAGCACTGTCACCGTCGGTACTGTCACCATGAGCACTGTCACTATGGGCACTGTCACCATGGAACTCTCACCATGAGCACTATCACCGTGAGCACTATCACCATGGGCAGTCTCACCATGAGCAATATCACCATGGGCATTATCACCGTGAGCAATGTCATCGTGTGCGCTGTCCCCATGAGCACTGTCACCATGAGCACTGTCACCATGGGCACTGTCACCATGGAAAATGTCACCTTGGAAACTGTCACCATGGGCACTGTAACCATGGACACTGTCACCAGGAGCACTATCACCATGGACACTGTTTCCATGAGCTTTGTCCCCAAGTACACTGTCAACATTGGAACTGTCATCATGGGCACTGTCACCATGGGCACTGTCACCATGATCACCGTCAATATGGGAACTGCCACCATGAGCACTGTCACCATGGACACTGCCACCATGAGCACTGTCACCGTGAGCACTGTCACCATGATCATTGTCACCAGGAGCATTGTCATCATGGGAAGTGTCACCATGAGTACTGTCACCATGGGCACTGTCACCATGGGCACTCTCAACATGGGCACTCTCACCATGGGCACTCTTGACCATGGACACTGTCACCATGGGCACTGTGAACATGAGCACTGTCACCATGGTAACTCTTACCATGAACACTGTCACCATGGGAAATGTCACTATGGGCACTGTCAGCATGGGCACTGTTACCATGGACACAGTCAACATGAGCACTATCATCATGGGCAGTGCCACCATGAGGAATTTCACCATGGCAACTCCAACCATGTACACCGCCAGCATGAGCACAGTCACCATGGGCAGTGTCACCGTGAGCACTATCACCATGGGCACTTTCAACATGGGCACTGTCACCATGCGAACTGTCACCATGAACACTATCACTATGAGCACTATCACCATGAGCACTCTCCCAAAGGGCACTGTCACCGTGAGCTCTGTCACCATGAGCACTGTCACTGTGGGCAATGTCACCATGAGCACTGTCACCGTGGGCACTCTCACCATGGGAACTGTCACCATGAGCACTATCACCGTGAGCACTAACACCATTTGCAGTGTCACCGTGAGCAATATCACCATGGGAAATGTGAGAGTGAGCACTATTACCATGGGCACTATCACCATGAGCACTCTCACCATGAGCACTGTCACCGTGGGCACTGTCACCATGGGCAGTGTCACCATGAGCACTGTCACCCTGGGCTCTGTCATCATGGACACTGTCATCTTAGGAACTGCCACCACGGACACTGCCACCATGAGCACTGTAACCATTGGCACTGCCACAGTGAGCACTCTCACCATGAGCACTCTCACCATGGGAAATGTCACCATGAGCACGGTCACCAGGGACACTGTCACCATGGGCACTATCCACCAGGGCACTGTCACCGTGAGCACTATCACTGTCAGCACTATCACCGTGAGCACTATCACCATGGGCACTGTCACCGTGAGCCCTATTACCATGGGCACTATCACCAAGGGCACTGTCACTGTGAGCACTATCAACGTGAGCACTGTCACCATGATCACTGTCACCGTGGGCAATGTCACCATGAGCACTGTCACCATGGACACTTTCAACATGGCTACTGTCACCATGGGCACTGTCACCATGGACACTGTCATCATGAGCTCTGTTACCATGGGAAATGTCACCATGAGCACTGTC
The DNA here is from genome assembly GCF_965194805.1 of Balaenoptera borealis. Taxonomy (NCBI): domain Eukaryota; kingdom Metazoa; phylum Chordata; class Mammalia; order Artiodactyla; family Balaenopteridae; genus Balaenoptera; species Balaenoptera borealis. The sequence goes on from NC_138874.1 coordinate 24,368,332, forward strand.
ATCTTGGGAACTGCCACCATGGACACAGCCACCATGAGCAATGTAACCATTGGCACTGCCACAGTGAGCACTGTCACCGTGAGCACTGTCACCATGGGAACTGTCACCATGTGCCCTGTCACCATGGGAACTCTCACCATGAGCACTATCACCATGAGCACTATCACCATGGGCACTGTCACCAAGGGCACTGTCACCGTGAGCACTGTCACCAAGGGCACTGTCACCGTGAGCACTGTTACCATGAGCACTGTCACCGTGGGCACTGTCACCCTGAGCACTGTCATCATCGGCACTGTCACCATGGGAACTCTCACCATGAGCACTGTCACCATGGGAAATATCACCATGGGCACTATCACTATGGGCACTATCACCATGGGCAGTGTCACTATGAGCACAGTCAACATGGCCACTGTCACCATGGGAACTGTCACAATGAGCACTAACTCCGTGAGCACTATCACCATGGGCAGTGTCAGCGTGAGCAATATCAACATGGGCAGTGTCACCATTAGCGCTATTACCATGGGCACTATCGCGTTGAGCACTATCACCATGAGCACTGTCACCGTGGGCACTGTCACCGTAGTCACTGTCAACATGAGCACAGTCAGCATAGGAACTCTCACCATGAGCACTGTCACCATGGGAAATGTCACCATGGGCACTATCACTATGGGCACTATCACCATGGGCTGTGTCACCATGAGCACTGTCACCATGGGCACTGTCACCATGCGAACTCTCACCATGAGCACTGTCACCGTGGGCAATGTCACAATGAGCACTGTCACCATGAGCACTATCACCGTGAGCATTCTAACCATGGGCAGTGTCACCGTAAGCAATATCACCGTAAACACTGTCACCGTGTGCACTGTCATCGTGAGCACTGTCACCATAGGAAATGTCACCATGGGCACTATCACCGTGAGCACTATTAACATGGGTACTATCACCAAGGGCATTGTTACCATGAGCAGTGTCACCATGAGCACTGTCACCGTGGGCACTGTCACCATGAGCACTGTCATCATGGGCACTGTCACCATGGGAACTGTCACCATTAGAACTGTCACTGTGGGTACTATCACCGTGAGCACTATCACAATGGGCACTGTCACCATGAGCACTATCATCTTGGGCAGTGCAACCATGAGCACTGTAACCATTGGCACTGTCACCATGGACACTGTCGCCATGGGTACTGTCACTATGGGTACTGTCCTCATGGGAACTCTTAGCAAGAGCACAGTCACCATGGGCACTGTCACCATGGACAATGTCACCATGAGCAATGTCAACATGAGCACTCTCACCATGGAAAATGTCACCATGAGCACTATCACCGTGGGCAGTGTCACCATGAGCAATATCACCATGGGCAGTGTCACCATGAGCACTATCACCATGGACACTGTCACCATGGGCACTCTCACCATGGGAAATGTCATCATGGACACTCTCACCATGAACACTGTCAACATGGGAAATGTCACCATGGTCACTGTCACCATGGGCACTTTCAACATGGGCACTGTCACCGTGCGAAATGTCACCATGGGCAGTTTCACCATGAGCACTGTCACCATTGGCACTGTCACCATGAACAGTATCATCATGGGCTGTGCCACCATGAGGAATTTCAACATGGGAACACCAACCCTGTACACCACCAGCATGAGCATAGTCACCATGGGCATTGTCACCATGAGCACTGTCACCACAGGATCTTTCAACATGGGCAGTATCAGCATGCGAACTGTCACCATGGGCAGTGTCACCATGAGCACTATCACCAAAGGCACTGTCAACGTGAGCACTCTCACCATGAGCACTATTACCATGGGCAGTGTCACCGTGAGCAATATCACCATGGGCAGTGTCACCATGGGCACTATCACCATGAGCACTATCACCAAGGGAACTGTCATCGTGAGCACTATCATCGTGAGCACTATCACCCTGAGCACTGTCACCGTCGGTACTGTCACCATGAGCACTGTCACTATGGGCACTGTCATCATGGGAACTGTCACCATGAGCACTATCACCGTGCGCACTATCACCATGGGCAGTGTCACCATGAGCAATATCACCATGGGCACTGTCAACATGAGCACTATTACCATGGGCAATATCACCATGAGCACTATAACCGTGAGCACTGTCACCGTGGGCACTGTCACCGCGTGCACTGTCCCCATGAGCACTGTCACCATGAGCACTATCACCATGAGCACTGTCACCATGGGCACTGTCACCATGGGAACTCTCACTATGAGCACTGTCACCATGGCCAGTGTCACTATGGCCACTGTCACCTTAAGCACTGTCACCAAGGGAAATGTCAGCATGGGAACTCTCACCATTTGCACTGTCACCGTGGGCACTGTCACCATAAGCACTGTCACCATGAGCACTGTTCAACATGGGCACTGTCACCTAGAGCACTGCCACTGTAGGCACTTTCACCGTGAGCACTGTTCACCATGGGCACTGTAACCATGAGCACTGTCACCATGGACACTGTCACCAGGAACACTATCATCATGGGCAGTGCCACCATGAGGAATTTCAACATGGGAACACCAACCCTGTACACCGCCAGCATGAGCACAGTCACCATGGGCATTATCACCATGAGCACTGTCACCATGGGAACTTTCAACATGGGCACTATCAGCATGCGAACTGTCACCATGGGCAGTGTCACCATGAGCACTATCACCAAAGACACTGTCAACGTGAGCACTATCACCATGAGCACTATTACCATGGGCAGTGTCACCGTGAGCAATATCACCATGGGCAGTGTCACCATGGGCACTATCACCATGAGCACTATCACCAAGGGAACTGTCACCGTGAGCACTATCATCGTGAGCACTATCACCCTGAGAATTGTCACCATGAGCACTGTCACCGTCGGTACTGTCACCATGAGCACTGTCACTATGGGCACTGTCACCATGGAACTCTCACCATGAGCACTATCACCGTGAGCACTATCACCATGGGCAGTCTCACCATGAGCAATATCACCATGGGCATTATCACCGTGAGCAATGTCATCGTGTGCGCTGTCCCCATGAGCACTGTCACCATGAGCACTGTCACCATGGGCACTGTCACCATGGAAAATGTCACCTTGGAAACTGTCACCATGGGCACTGTAACCATGGACACTGTCACCAGGAGCACTATCACCATGGACACTGTTTCCATGAGCTTTGTCCCCAAGTACACTGTCAACATTGGAACTGTCATCATGGGCACTGTCACCATGGGCACTGTCACCATGATCACCGTCAATATGGGAACTGCCACCATGAGCACTGTCACCATGGACACTGCCACCATGAGCACTGTCACCGTGAGCACTGTCACCATGATCATTGTCACCAGGAGCATTGTCATCATGGGAAGTGTCACCATGAGTACTGTCATCATGGGCACTGTCACCATGGGCACTCTCAACATGGGCACTCTCACCATGGGCACTCTTGACCATGGACACTGTCACCATGGGCACTGTCACCATGGTAACTCTTACCATGAACACTGTCACCATGGGAAATGTCACTATGGGCACTGTCAGCATGGGCACTGTTACCATGGACACAGTCAACATGAGCACTATCATCATGGGCAGTGCCACCATGAGGAATTTCACCATGGCAACTCCAACCATGTACACCGCCAGCATGAGCACAGTCACCATGGGCAGTGTCACCGTGAGCACTATCACCATGGGCACTTTCAACATGGGCACTGTCACCATGCGAACTGTCACCATGAACACTATCACTATGAGCACTATCACCATGAGCACTCTCCCAAAGGGCACTGTCACCGTGAGCTCTGTCACCATGAGCACTGTCACTGTGGGCAATGTCACCATGAGCACTGTCACCGTGGGCACTCTCACCATGGGAACTGTCACCATGAGCACTATCACCGTGAGCACTAACACCATTTGCAGTGTCACCGTGAGCAATATCACCATGGGAAATGTCAGAGTGAGCACTATTACCATGGGCACTATCACCATGAGCACTCTCACCATGAGCACTGTCACCGTGGGCACTGTCACCGTGTGCCCTGTCACCATGGGCAGTGTCACCATGAGCACTGTCACCCTGGGCTCTGTCATCATGGACACTGTCATCTTAGGAACTGCCACCACGGACACTGCCACCATGAGCACTGTAACCATTGGCACTGCCACAGTGAGCACTCTCACCATGAGCACTCTCACCATGGGAAATGTCACGATGAGCACGGTCACCAGGGACACTGTCACCATGGGCACTATCCATCAGGGCACTGTCACCGTGAGCACTATCACTGTGAGCACTATCACCGTGAGAAGTATCACCAAGGGCACTGTCACCACGAGCACTGTCATCGTGGGCACTGTCACCATGAGCACTGTCATCATGGGCACTGTCACCATGGGAACTCTCACCATTAGCACTGTCACTGTGGGCACTATCTCCGTGAGCACTATCACAATGGACCCTGTCACCATAGGCACTGTCACCATGGACACTGTCACTATGAACACTATCATCATGGGCAGTGCCACCATAAGGAATTTCACCATAGAAACTCCAACCATGGACAATGCCAGCATGAGCACATTCACTATGGGCAGTGACACCATGAGCACTGCCACCATGGGCACTTTCAACATGGGCACTGTCACCATGCGAACCGTCACCATGATCACTATTACCATGAGCACTATCACCAAGGGCACTATCAGCGTGAGCACTATTACCGTGAGCACTATCACCGTGAGCACGGTCACCATGAGCATTTTCACCGTGGGCACTGTCACCATGAGCATAGTCACCATGAGCATTGTCACCATGGGAACTCTCACCATGAGCACTGTCACCATGGGAAATGTCACCATGGACACTGTCACCATAGGCACTGTCACCATGGACACTCTCAGCATGAGCACTATCATCATGTGCATTACCACCATAAAGAATTTCACCATGGGATCTCCAACCATGTACACCGCCAGCATGAGCACCTTCACCATGGGCAGTGTCACCATGAGCACTATCACCATGAGCACTATCACCATGAGCATTATCACCAAGGGAACTGTCACCATGGACACTGTCAAGGTGAGCACTGTCACCGTTGGAATTCTCACCATGAGCATTGTCACCGTGGGCACAGTCAACATGAGCACTGTTACCTTGGACACTGTCACCATGGGCACTCTCACCATGGGCACTGTCACCATGGACACTGTCACCATGGGCACTGTCAAGATGAGCAATGTCACCATGGGAAATGTCACCATGGGCACTGTCACGATGGGCACTGTCACCATGGGCACTGTCACCATGGACACTGTCACCATGAGCACTATCGTCATGGGCAGTGCCACCATAAGGAATTTCACCATGGGAACTCCAACCATATACACCACCAGCATGAGCACAGTCACCATGGGCAGTGTCACCATGAGCACTGTCACCATGGGCACTTTCAACATACACAGTGTCACCATGCGAACTGTCACCATGAGCACTATCACCGTGAGCACTATCACCATGGGCAGTGTCACCGTGAGCAATATCACCATGGGCACAGTTACCGTGAGCACTATTACAATGGGTACTATCACCAAGGGCACTGTCACTGTGAGCACTGTCACCATGAGCACTGTCACCATGGGCACTGTCACCATGAGCACTGTCATCATCGGCACTGTCACCATGGGAACTGTCACCATGGGAACTGTCACCATGAGCACTATCATCGTGAGGACTATAACCATGGGCACTGTCACCGTGAACACTGTCACCATTAGAACTGTCACTGGGGGCACTATCACCGTGAGCACTACCACAATGGGCACTGTCACCATAGGCACTGTCACCATGGACACTGTCACCATGAACACTATCATCATGGGCAGTGCCACCATGAGGAATTTCACCATGGGAACTCCAACCATGTGCATCGGCAGGTTTAGAACAGTCACCATGGGCTGTGTCTCCATGAGCACTGTCACCATGGGCACTATCACCATGCGAACTCTCACCATGAGCACTGTCACCGTTGGCACTGTCACCATGGGCAGTGTCACCATGAGCACTATCACCGTGAGGACTATAACCATGGGCACTGTCACTGTGAGCAATATCACCATGAACACTGTCACCATGGGAAATGTGACCGTGGGCACTGTCACCGTGTGCACTGTCAACATAAGCACTGTCACCATGGGAAATGTCATCATGGGCACTGTCACCATGGGCAGTGTCACCATGAGCCCTGTCACCATGGGCCATGTCACCATGAGCACTGTCACCGTGGGCACTGTCACCATGGGAACTGTCACCATGAGCACTATCACCGTGAGGACTATAACCATGGGCACTGTCACCGTGAGCAATATCACGATGATCACTGTCACCATAGGAAATGTCACCGTGGGCACGGTCATCGTCTGCACTGTCAACATAAGCACTGTCACCATGGGAAATGTCACCATGGGCCCTGTCACCATGGGCAGTGTCACCATGAGCACTGTCACCATGGGAACTCTCACAATGGTCACTGTCACCATGAGCACTATCATCATGGGCAGTGCCACCATGAGGAATTTCACCATGGGAATTCCAAACATGTACACCGCCAGAATGAGCACAGTCACCATGGACAGTGTCACCATGAGCAATGTCACCATGGGCACTTTCAACATGGGCACTGTCACCATGGACACTGTCATCATGAGCTCTGTTACCATGGGAAATGTCACCATGGGCACTGTCATCATAGGCACTGTCACCATGATCTCTGTCACCATGAGCACTATCACCATTAGCACTATCACCATGGGCACTATCACCAAGGGCGCTGTCACCAAGAGAACTATCACTGTGAGCACTGTCACCATGAGCACTGTCACCGTGAGCACTGTCACCATGAGCACTGTCACCATGGGCACTGTAACCATGGGAATTGTCACCATGAGCACTATCACTGTGAGCACTATCAACATGGGCAGTGTCACCGTGAGCACTGTCACCATGAGCACTGTCATCATGAGCACTGTCACCATGTGAATTGTCACCATGAGCACTTTCACCATGAGCACTATCACCATGAGCAGTATCACCAAGGGAACTGTCACCGTGAGCACTATCACCATGAGCACTATCACCATGGGCACTGTCACCGTGAGCACTATTACCATGGGTACTATCACCAAGGGCACTGTTAAGGTGAGCACTGTCACCATGGGAACTCTCACCATGAGCACTGTCACCATGGACACTGTCACGATGGGCACTGTCACCATGGGCACACTCATCATGGTCAATGTCACCATGGACACTGTCACCATGGGCACTGTCAACTTGAGCACTATTACCATGAGCACTATCACCATGAGCACTATCACCAAGGGAAGTGTCACCATGAGCACTATCACCGTGAGCAGTATCACCATGGGCAGTGTCACCTTGAGCAATATCAACATGGGCACTGTCACCGTGAGCATTATTACAATAGGCACTATCACCATGAGCACTAACACCATGAGCAATGTCACCGTTGGCATTATCACCGTGTGCACAGTCACCATGAGCACTGTCACCATGAACACTGTAATCATCGGCACTGTCACCATAGGAAATGTCACCATGAGCACTTTCACTGTGGGCACTATCACCCTGAGCACTATCACAATGGGCACTGTCACCATGGACACTGTCACCATGAGCACTATCATCATAGGCAATGTCACCATGGGCACTCTCACCATGGGCAATGTCATCATGGACACTCTCACCGTGAACACTGTCAACATGGGAAATGTCACCATGGTCACTGTCACCATGGGCACTTTCAACATGGGCACTGTCACTGTGCGAAATGTCACCATGGGCAGTGTCACCATGAGCACTGTCACCATTGGCACTGTCACCATGGACACTGTCACCATGAACACTATCATCATAAGGAATTTCAACATGGGAACATCCAACCCTGTATACCGCCAGCATGAGCACAGTCACCATGGGCATTGTCACCATGGGAACTTTCAACATGGGCACTGTCAGCATGCGAACTGTCACCATGGGCAGTGTCACCATGAGCACTATCACCAAAGGCACTGTCAATGTGAGCACTATCACCATGAGCACTATTACCATGGGCAGTGTCACCATGAGCAATATCACCATGGGCAGTGTCACCATGGGCACTATCACCTTGAGCACTATCACCAAGGGAACTGTCACCGTGAGCACTATCATCGTGAGCACTATCACCCTGAACACTGTCACCATGAGCACTGTCACCGTCGGTACTGTCACCATGAGCACTGTCACTATGGGCACTGTCACCATGGGAACTGTCACCATGAGCACTATCACCGTGAGCTCTATCACCATGGGCAGTGTCACCATGAGCAATATCACCATGGGCACTGTCAACATGAGCACTATTACCATGGGCAATATCACCATGAGCACTATCACCGTGAGCACTGTCACCATGGGCACTGTCACTATGGGCACTGTGACCATGGGAACTGTCACCATGGACACTGTCACCATGAGCACTATCTTCATGGGCAGTGCTACCATGAGGCATTTCACCATGGGAACTCCAACCAGGTACACTGCCAGCATGAGCACATTCACCATGGGCAGTGCCACCACGAGCACTGTCCCCATGGGCACTTTCAACATGGGCCCTATCACCATTCGAACTGTCACCATGAGCACTATCACCGTGAGCACTGTCTCTATGAGCATAGTCACCGTGGGCACTGTCACCATGAGCACTGTCACCATGGGCAGTGTAACCGTGGGAACTGTCACCATGAGCACTATCACCGTGAGCACTATCACCATGGGCAGTGTCACTGTGAGCAATATCACCATCGCACTGTCACCGTGAGCACTATTAACAAGGGTACTATCACCAAGGGCACTGTCACCATGAGCACTGTCATCATGGGCACTGTCACCATAGGAACTGTCACCATGAGCACTGTCACTGTGGGCACTATCACCCTGAGCACTATCAAAATGGGCACTGTCACCATAGGCACTGTCACCATGGACACTGTCACCATGAGCACTATCATCATGGGCAGTGCCACCATGAGCAATTTCACCATCGGAACTCCATCCATGTACACCGCCAGCATGAGCACAGTCAACATGGGCAGTGTCACCATGAGCACTGTCACCATGGGCACTGTCACCATGCGAACTGTCACCGTGAGCACTGTCACCCTGGGCAATGTCACAATGAGCACTGTTCACCATGGGAACTGTCACCATGGACCCTGTCGCCATGGGTACTGTCACCATGTGTACTGTCCTCATGGGAACTCTTAGCAAGAGCACAGTCACCATGGACAATGTCACCATGGGCAATGTCAACATGAGCACGCTCACCATGGAAAATGTCACCATGAGCACTATCACCGTGGGCAGTGTCACCGTGAGCAATATCACCATGGGTAGTGTCACCATGAGCACTATCACCATGGACACTCTCACCATGGGCACTCTCACCATGGGCAATGTCATCATGGACACTCTCACCATGAACACTGTCAACATGGGAAATGTCACCATGGTCACTGTCACCATGGGCACTTTCAACATGGGCACTGGCACCGTGCGAAATGTCACCATGGGCAGTTTCACCATGAGCACTGTCACCATTGGCACTATCACCATGGACACTGTCACCAGGAACACTATCATCATGGGCAGTGCCACCATGAGGAATTTCAACATGGGAACACCAACCCTGTACACGGCCAGCATGAGCACAGTCACCATGGTCATTATCACCATGAGCACTGTCACCATGGGAACTTTCAATATGGGCACTATCAGCATGTGAGCTATCACCATGGGCAGTGTCACCATGAGCACTATCACCAAAGACACTGTCAACGTGAGCACTATCACCATGAGCACTATTACCATGGGCAGTGTCACCGTGAGCAATATCACCATGGGCAGTGTCACCATGGGCACTATCACCATGAGCACTATCACCAAGGGAACTGTCATCGTGAGCACTATCATCATGAGCACTATCACCCTGAGCATTGTCACCATGAGCACTGTCACCGTCGGTACTGTCACCATGAGCACTGTCACTATGGGCACTGTCACCATGGGAACTCTCACCATGAGCACTATCACCGTGAGCACTATCACCATGGGCAGTCTCACCATGAGCAATATCACCATGGGCATTATCACCGTGAGCACTGTCACCGTGTGCACTGTCCCCATGAGCACTGTCACCATGAGGACTATCACCATGGGAACTGTCAACATGGGAACGGTCACCATGGGCACTGTCAATATGAGCACTGTCACCATGGGAACTCTCACCATGAGCACTGTCACCATGGCCAGTGTCACCATGGTCACTGTCACCATAAGCACTGTCACCATGAGCACTGTTCAACATGAGCACTGTCACCGAGAGCACTGCCACTGTGGGCACTATCACCGTGAGCACTGTCACCATGAGCATTGTCACCTTGAGCACTGTCACCATGGGAACATTCACCATGGGCACTGTCACCATGGGCACTGTCACCATGGAAAATGTCACCTTGGAAACTGTCACCATGGGCACTGTAACCATGGACACTGTCACCAGGAGCACTATCACCATGGACACTGTTTCCATGAGCTTTGTCCCCAAGTACACTGTCAACATTGGAACTGTCATCATGGGCACTGTCACCATGGGCACTGTCACCATGATCACCGTCAATATGGGAACTGCCACCATGAGCACTGTCACCATGGACACTGCCACCATGAGCACTGTCACCGTGAGCACTGTCACCATGATCATGGTCACCAGGAGCATTGTCATCATGGGAAGTGTCACCATGAGTACTGTCACCATGGGCACTGTCACCATGGGCATTCTCACCATGGGCACTCTCACCATGGGCACTGTTGACCATGGACACTGTCACCATGGGCACTGTGAACATGAGCACTGTCACCATGGTAACTCTTACCATGAACACTGTCACCATGGAAAATGTCACTATGGGCACTGTCAGCATGGGCACTGTTACCATGGACACAGTCAACATGAGCACTATCATCATGGGCAGTGCCACCATGAGGAATTTCACGATGGCAACTCCAACCATGTACACCGCCAGCATGAGCACATTCACCATGGGCAGTGTCACCATGAGCACTATCACCATGAGCACTATCACCATGAGCATTATCACCAAGGGAACTGTCACCATGGACACTCTCAAGGTGAGCACTGTCACCGTTGGAATTCTCACCATGAGCATTGTCACCGTGGGCACAGTCAACATGAGCACTGTCACCTTGGACGCTGTCACCATGGGCACTCTCACCATGGGCACTGTCACCATGGACACTGTCACCATGGGCACTGTCAAGATGAGCACTGTCACCATGGGAACTCTCACCATAAGCACTGTCACCATGGGAAATGTCACCATGGGCACTGTCACGATGGGCACTGTCACCATGGGCACTGTCACCATGGACACTGTCACCATGAGCACTATCGTCATGGGCAGTGCCACCATAAGGAATTTCACCATGGGAACTCCAACCATATACACCACCAGCATGAGCACAGTCACCATGGGCAGTGTCACCATGAGCACTGTCACCATGGGCACTTTCAACATACACAGTGTCACCATGCGAACTGTCATCATGAGCACTATCACCATGAGCACTATCACCATGGGCAGTGTCACCGTGAGCAATATCACCATGGGCACAGTTACCGTGAGCACTATTACAATGGGTACTATCACCGAGGGCACTGTCACCGTGAGCACTGTCACCATGAGCACTGTCACCATGGGCACTGTCACCATGAGCACTGTCATCATCAGCATTGTCACCATGGGAACTGTCACCATGGGAACTGTCACCATGAGCACTATCATCGTGAGGACTATAACCATGGGCACTGTCACCGTGAGCACTGTCACCATTAGAACTGTCACTGTGGGCACTATCACCGTGAGCACTATCACAATGGGCACTGTCACCATAGGCACTGTCACCATGGACACTGTCACCATGAACACTATCATCATGGGCAGTGCCACCATGAGGAATTTCACCATGGGAACTCCAACCATGTACATCGGCAGGTTTAGAACAGTCACCATGGGCTGTGTCACCATGAGCACTGTCACCATGGGCACTATCACCATGCGAACTCTCACCATGAGCACTGTCACCGTGGGCAATGTCACCATGAGCACTGTCACCGTGGGCACTGTCACCATGGGAACTCTCACCATGAGCACTATCACCATGAGCACTATCACCATGGGCAGTCTCACCATGAGCAATATCACCATGGGCATTATCACCGTGAGCACTGTCACCGTGTGCACTGTCCCCATGAGCACTGTCACCATGAGGACTATCACCATGGGAACTGTCAACATGGGAACGGTCACCATGGGCACTGTCAATATGAGCACTGTCACCATGGGAACTCTCACCATGAGCACTGTCACCATGGCCAGTGTCACCATGGTCACTGTCACCATAAGCACTGTCACCAAGGGAAATGTCACCATGGGCACTCTCACCATTTTCACTGTCACCGTGGGCACTGTCACCATAAGCACTGTCACCATGAGCACTGTTCAACATGAGCACTGTCACCGAGAGCACTGCCACTGTGGGCACTATCACCGTGAGCACTGTCACCATGGGCACTGTCACCATGGGCACTGTCACCATGGACACTGTCACCATGAGCATTGTCACCTTGAGCACTGTCACCATGGGAACATTCACCATGGGCACTGTCACCATGGGCACTGTCACCATGGAAAATGTCACCTTGGAAACTGTCACCATGGGCACTGTAACCATGGACACTGTCACCAGGAGCACTATCACCATGGACACTGTTTCCATGAGCATTATCCCCAAGTACACTGTCAACATTGGAACTGTCATCATGGGCACTGTCACCATGGGCACTGTCACCATGATCACCGTCAATATGGGAACTGCCACCATGAGCACTGTCACCATGGACACTGCCACCATGAGCACTGTCACCGTGAGCACTGTCACCATGATCATTGTCACCAGGAGCATTGTCATTATGGGAAGTGTCACCATGAGTACTGTCACCATGGGCACTGTCACCATGGGCACTCTCAACATGGGCACTCTCACCATGGGCACTCTTGACCATGGACACTGTCACCATGGGCACTGTGAACATGAGCACTGTCACCATGGTATCTCTTACCATGAACACTGTCACCATGGGAAATGTCACTATGGGCACTGTCAGCATGGGCACTGTTACCATGGACACAGTCAACATGAGCACTATCATCATGGGCAGTGCCACCATGAGGAATTTCACCATGGCAACTCCAACCATGTACACCGCCAGCATGAGCACAGTCACCATGGGCAGTGTCACCGTGAGCACTATCACCATGGGCACTTTCAACATGGGCACTGTCACCATGCGAACTGTCACCATGAACACTATCACTATGAGCACTATCACCATGAGCACTCTCACAAAGGGCACTGTCACCGTGAGCTCTGTTACCATGAGCACTGTCACTGTGGGCAATGTCACCATGAGCACTGTCACCGTGGGCACTCTCACCATGGGAACTGTCACCATGAGCACTATCACCGTGAGCACTAACACCATTTGCAGTGTCACCGTGAGCAATATCACCATGGGAAATGTGAGAGTGAGCACTATTACCATGGGCACTATCACCATGAGCACTCTCACCATGAGCACTGTCACCGTGGGCACTGTCACCGTGTGCACTGTCACCATGGGCAGTGTCACCATGAGCACTGTCACCCTGGGCTCTGTCATCATGGACACTGTCATCTTAGGAACTGCCACCACGGACACTGCCACCATGAGCACTGTAACCATTGGCACTGCCACAGTGAGCACTCTCACCATGAGCACTCTCACCATGGGAAATGTCACCATGAGCACGGTCACCAGGGACACTGTCACCATGGGCACTATCCACCAGGGCACTGTCACCGTGAGCACTATCACTGTCAGCACTATCACCGTGAGCACTATCACCATGGGCACTGTCACCGTGAGCCCTATTACCATGGGCACTATCACCAAGGGCACTGTCACTGTGAGCACTATCAACGTGAGCACTGTCACCATGATCACTGTCACCGTGGGCAATGTCACCATGAGCACTGTCACCATGGACACTTTCAACATGGCTACTGTCACCATGGGCACTGTCACCATGGACACTGTCATCATGAGCTCTGTTACCATGGGAAATGTCACCATGAGCACTGTCATCTTGGGAACTGCCACCATGGACACAGCCACCATGAGCAATGTAACCATTGGCACTGCCACAGTGAGCACTGTCACCGTGAGCACTGTCACCATGGGAACTGTCACCATGTGCCCTGTCACCATGGGAACTCTCACCATGAGCACTATCACCATGAGCACTATCACCATGGGCACTGTCACCAAGGGCACTGTCACCGTGAGCACTGTCACCAAGGGCACTGTCACCGTGAGCACTGTTACCATGAGCACTGTCACCGTGGGCACTGTCACCCTGAGCACTGTCATCATCGGCACTGTCACCATGGGAACTCTCACCATGAGCACTGTCACCATGGGAAATATCACCATGGGCACTATCACTATGGGCACTATCACCATGGGCAGTGTCACTATGAGCACAGTCAACGTGGCCACTGTCACCATGGGAACTGTCACAATGAGCACTAACTCCGTGAGCACTATCACCATGGGCAGTGTCAGCGTGAGCAATATCAACATGGGCAGTGTCACCATTAGCGCTATTACCATGGGCACTATCGCGTTGAGCACTATCACCATGAGCACTGTCACCGTGGGCACTGTCACCGTAGTCACTGTCAACATGAGCACAGTCAGCATAGGAACTCTCACCATGAGCACTGTCACCATGGGAAATGTCACCATGGGCACTATCACTATGGGCACTATCACCATGGGCTGTGTCACCATGAGCACTGTCACCATGGGCACTGTCACCATGCGAACTCTCACCATGAGCACTGTCACCGTGGGCAATGTCACAATGAGCACTGTCACCATGAGCACTATCACCGTGAGCATTCTAACCATGGGCAGTGTCACCGTAAGCAATATCACCGTAAACACTGTCACCGTGTGCACTGTCATCGTGAGCACTGTCACCATAGGAAATGTCACCATGGGCACTATCACCGTGAGCACTATTAACATGGGTACTATCACCAAGGGCATTGTTACCATGAGCAGTGTCACCATGAGCACTGTCACCGTGGGCACTGTCACCATGAGCACTGTCATCATGGGCACTGTCACCATGGGAACTGTCACCATTAGAACTGTCACTGTGGGTACTATCACCGTGAGCACTATCACAATGGGCACTGTCACCATGAGCACTATCATCTTGGGCAGTGCAACCATGAGCACTGTAACCATTGGCACTGTCACCATGGACACTGTCGCCATGGGTACTGTCACTATGGGTACTGTCCTCATGGGAACTCTTAGCAAGAGCACAGTCACCATGGGCACTGTCACCATGGACAATGTCACCATGAGCAATGTCAACATGAGCACTCTCACCATGGAAAATGTCACCATGAGCACTATCACCGTGGGCAGTGTCACCATGAGCAATATCACCATGGGCAGTGTCACCATGAGCACTATCACCATGGACACTGTCACCATGGGCACTCTCACCATGGGAAATGTCATCATGGACACTCTCACCATGAACACTGTCAACATGGGAAATGTCACCATGGTCACTGTCACCATGGGCACTTTCAACATGGGCACTGTCACCGTGCGAAATGTCACCATGGGCAGTTTCACCATGAGCACTGTCACCATTGGCACTGTCACCATGAACAGTATCATCATGGGCTGTGCCACCATGAGGAATTTCAACATGGGAACACCAACCCTGTACACCACCAGCATGAGCATAGTCACCATGGGCATTGTCACCATGAGCACTGTCACCACAGGATCTTTCAACATGGGCAGTATCAGCATGCGAACTGTCACCATGGGCAGTGTCACCATGAGCACTATCACCAAAGGCACTGTCAACGTGAGCACTCTCACCATGAGCACTATTACCATGGGCAGTGTCACCGTGAGCAATATCACCATGGGCAGTGTCACCATGGGCACTATCACCATGAGCACTATCACCAAGGGAACTGTCATCATGAGCACTATCATCGTGAGCACTATCACCCTGAGCACTGTCACCGTCGGTACTGTCACCATGAGCACTGTCACTATGGGCACTGTCATCATGGGAACTGTCACCATGAGCACTATCACCGTGCGCACTATCACCATGGGCAGTGTCACCATGAGCAATATCACCATGGGCACTGTCAACATGAGCACTATTACCATGGGCAATATCACCATGAGCACTATAACCGTGAGCACTGTCACCGTGGGCACTGTCACCGCGTGCACTGTCCCCATGAGCACTGTCACCATGAGCACTATCACCATGAGCACTGTCACCATGGGCACTGTCACCATGGGAACTCTCACTATGAGCACTGTCACCATGGCCAGTGTCACTATGGCCACTGTCACCTTAAGCACTGTCACCAAGGGAAATGTCAGCATGGGAACTCTCACCATTTGCACTGTCACCGTGGGCACTGTCACCATAAGCACTGTCACCATGAGCACTGTTCAACATGGGCACTGTCACCTAGAGCACTGCCACTGTAGGCACTTTCACCGTGAGCACTGTTCACCATGGGCACTGTAACCATGAGCACTGTCACCATGGACACTGTCACCAGGAACACTATCATCATGGGCAGTGCCACCATGAGGAATTTCAACATGGGAACACCAACCCTGTACACTGCCAGCATGAGCACAGTCACCATGGGCATTATCACCATGAGCACTGTCACCGTGGGAACTTTCAACATGGGCACTATCAGCATGTGAACTGTCACCATGGGCAGTGTCACCATGAGCACTATCACCAAAGGCACTGTCAACGTGAGCACTATCACCATGAGCACTATTACCATGGGCAGTGTCACCGTGAGCAATATCACCATGGGCAGTGTCACCATGGGCACTATCACCATGAGCACTATCACCAAGGGAACTGTCACCGTGAGCACTATCATCGTGAGCACTCTCACCCTGAGCACTGTCACCATGAGCACTGTCACCATGAGCACTGTCACCGTCGGTACTGTCACCATGAGCACTGTCACTATGGGCACTGTCATCATGGGAACTGTCACCATGAGCACTATCACCGTGCGCACTATCACCATGGGCAGTGTCACCATGAGCAATATCACCATGGGCACTGTCAACATGAGCACTATTACCATGGGCAATATCACCATGAGCACTATAACCGTGAGCACTGTCACCGTGGGCACTGTCACCGCGTGCACTGTCCCCATGAGCACTGTCACCATGAGCACTATCACCATGAGCACTGTCACCATGGGCACTGTCACCATGGGAACTCTCACTATGAGCACTGTCACCATGGCCAGTGTCACTATGGCCACTGTCACCTTAAGCACTGTCACCAAGGGAAATGTCAGCATGGGAACTCTCACCATTTGCACTGTCACCGTGGGCACTGTCACCATAAGCACTGTCACCATGAGCACTGTTCAACATGGGCACTGTCACCTAGAGCACTGCCACTGTAGGCACTTTCACCGTGAGCACTGTTCACCATGGGCACTGTAACCATGAGCACTGTCACCATGGACACTGTCACCAGGAACACTATCATCATGGGCAGTGCCACCATGAGGAATTTCAACATGGGAACACCAACCCTGTACACCGCCAGCATGAGCACAGTCACCATGGGCATTATCACCATGAGCACTGTCACCATGGGAACTTTCAACATGGGCACTATCAGCATGCGAACTGTCACCATGGGCAGTGTCACCATGAGCACTATCACCAAAGACACTGTCAACGTGAGCACTATCACCATGAGCACTATTACCATGGGCAGTGTCACCGTGAGCAATATCACCATGGGCAGTGTCACCATGGGCACTATCACCATGAGCACTATCACCAAGGGAACTGTCACCGTGAGCACTATCATCGTGAGCACTATCACCCTGAGAATTGTCACCATGAGCACTGTCACCATCGGTACTGTCACCATGAGCACTGTCACTATGGGCACTGTCACCATGGAACTCTCACCATGAGCACTATCACCGTGAGCACTATCACCATGGGCAGTCTCACCATGAGCAATATCACCATGGGCATTATCACCGTGAGCAATGTCATCGTGTGCGCTGTCCCCATGAGCACTGTCACCATGAGCACTGTCACCATGGGCACTGTCACCATGGAAAATGTCACCTTGGAAACTGTCACCATGGGCACTGTAACCATGGACACTGTCACCAGGAGCACTATCACCATGGACACTGTTTCCATGAGCTTTGTCCCCAAGTACACTGTCAACATTGGAACTGTCATCATGGGCACTGTCACCATGGGCACTGTCACCATGATCACCGTCAATATGGGAACTGCCACCATGAGCACTGTCACCATGGACACTGCCACCATGAGCACTGTCACCGTGAGCACTGTCACCATGATCATTGTCACCAGGAGCATTGTCATCATGGGAAGTGTCACCATGAGTACTGTCACCATGGGCACTGTCACCATGGGCACTCTCAACATGGGCACTCTCACCATGGGCACTCTTGACCATGGACACTGTCACCATGGGCACTGTGAACATGAGCACTGTCACCATGGTAACTCTTACCATGAACACTGTCACCATGGGAAATGTCACTATGGGCACTGTCAGCATGGGCACTGTTACCATGGACACAGTCAACATGAGCACTATCATCATGGGCAGTGCCACCATGAGGAATTTCACCATGGCAACTCCAACCATGTACACCGCCAGCATGAGCACAGTCACCATGGGCAGTGTCACCGTGAGCACTATCACCATGGGCACTTTCAACATGGGCACTGTCACCATGCGAACTGTCACCATGAACACTATCACTATGAGCACTATCACCATGAGCACTCTCCCAAAGGGCACTGTCACCGTGAGCTCTGTCACCATGAGCACTGTCACTGTGGGCAATGTCACCATGAGCACTGTCACCGTGGGCACTCTCACCATGGGAACTGTCACCATGAGCACTATCACCGTGAGCACTAACACCATTTGCAGTGTCACCGTGAGCAATATCACCATGGGAAATGTCAGAGTGAGCACTATTACCATGGGCACTATCACCATGAGCACTCTCACCATGAGCACTGTCACCGTGGGCACTGTCACCATGGGCAGTGTCACCATGAGCACTGTCACCCTGGGCTCTGTCATCATGGACACTGTCATCTTAGGAACTGCCACCACGGACACTGCCACCATGAGCACTGTAACCATTGGCACTGCCACAGTGAGCACTCTCACCATGAGCACTCTCACCATGGGAAATGTCACCATGAGCACGGTCACCAGGGACACTGTCACCATGGGCACTATCCACCAGGGCACTGTCACCGTGAGCACTATCACTGTCAGCACTATCACCGTGAGCACTATCACCATGGGCACTGTCACCGTGAGCCCTATTACCATGGGCACTATCACCAAGGGCACTGTCACTGTGAGCACTATCAACGTGAGCACTGTCACCATGATCACTGTCACCGTGGGCAATGTCATCATGAGCACTGTCACCATGGACACTTTCAACATGGCTACTGTCACCATGGGCACTGTCACCATGGACACTGTCATCATGAGCTCTGTTACCATGGGAAATGTCACCATGAGCACTGTCATCTTGGGAACTGCCACCATGGACACAGCCACCATGAGCAATGTAACCATTGGCACTGCCACAGTGAGCACTGTCACCGTGAGCACTGTCACCATGGGAACTGTCACCATGTGCCCTGTCACCATGGGAACTCTCACCATGAGCACTATCACCATGAGCACTATCACCATGGGCACTGTCACCATGCGCACTGTCACCATGAGCATTATTACCATGGGTACTATCACCAAGGGCACTGTCACCGTGAGCACTGTCACCAAGGGCACTGTCACCGTGAGCACTGTTACCATGAGCACTGTCACCGTGGGCACTGTCACCCTGAGCACTGTCATCATCGGCACTGTCACCATGGGAACTCTCACCATGAGCACTGTCACCATGGGAAATATCACCATGGGCACTATCACTATGGGCACTATCACCATGGGCAGTGTCACTATGAGCACAGTCAACGTGGCCACTGTCACCATGGGAACTGTCACAATGAGCACTAACTCCGTGAGCACTATCACCATGGGCAGTGTCAGCGTGAGCAATATCAACATGGGCAGTGTCACCATTAGCGCTATTACCATGGGCACTATCGCGTTGAGCACTATCACCATGAGCACTGTCACCGTGGGCACTGTCACCGTAGTCACTGTCAACATGAGCACAGTCAGCATAGGAACTCTCACCATGAGCACTGTCACCATGGGAAATGTCACCATGGGCACTATCACTATGGGCACTATCACCATGGGCTGTGTCACCATGAGCACTGTCACCATGGGCACTGTCACCATGCGAACTCTCACCATGAGCACTGTCACCGTGGGCAATGTCACAATGAGCACTGTCACCATGAGCACTATCACCGTGAGCATTCTAACCATGGGCAGTGTCACCGTAAGCAATATCACCGTAAACACTGTCACCGTGTGCACTGTCATCGTGAGCACTGTCACCATAGGAAATGTCACCATGGGCACTATCACCGTGAGCACTATTAACATGGGTACTATCACCAAGGGCATTGTTACCATGAGCAGTGTCACCATGAGCACTGTCACCGTGGGCACTGTCACCATGAGCACTGTCATCATGGGCACTGTCACCATGGGAACTGTCACCATTAGAACTGTCACTGTGGGTACTATCACCGTGAGCACTATCACAATGGGCACTGTCACCATGAGCACTATCATCTTGGGCAGTGCAACCATGAGCACTGTCACCATGGACACTGTCGCCATGGGTACTGTCACTATGGGTACTGTCCTCATGGGAACTCTTAGCAAGAGCACAGTCACCATGGGCACTGTCACCATGGACAATGTCACCATGAGCAATGTCAACATGAGCACTCTCACCATGGAAAATGTCACCATGAGCACTATCACCGTGGGCAGTGTCACCATGAGCAATATCACCATGGGCAGTGTCACCATGAGCACTATCACCATGGACACTGTCACCATGGGCACTCTCACCATGGGAAATGTCATCATGGACACTCTCACCATGAACACTGTCAACATGGGAAATGTCACCATGGTCACTGTCACCATGGGCACTTTCAACATGGGCACTGTCACCGTGCGAAATGTCACCATGGGCAGTTTCACCATGAGCACTGTCACCATTGGCACTGTCACCATGAACAGTATCATCATGGGCTGTGCCACCATGAGGAATTTCAACATGGGAACACCAACCCTGTACACCACCAGCATGAGCATAGTCACCATGGGCATTGTCACCATGAGCACTGTCACCACAGGATCTTTCAACATGGGCAGTATCAGCATGCGAACTGTCACCATGGGCAGTGTCACCATGAGCACTATCACCAAAGGCACTGTCAACGTGAGCACTCTCACCATGAGCACTATTACCATGGGCAGTGTCACCGTGAGCAATATCACCATGGGCAGTGTCACCATGGGCACTATCACCATGAGCACTATCACCAAGGGAACTGTCATCGTGAGCACTATCATCGTGAGCACTATCACCCTGAGCACTGTCACCGTCGGTACTGTCACCATGAGCACTGTCACTATGGGCACTGTCATCATGGGAACTGTCACCATGAGCACTATCACCGTGCGCACTATCACCATGGGCAGTGTCACCATGAGCAATATCACCATGGGCACTGTCAACATGAGCACTATTACCATGGGCAATATCACCATGAGCACTATAACCGTGAGCACTGTCACCGTGGGCACTGTCACCGCGTGCACTGTCCCCATGAGCACTGTAACCATGAGCACTATCACCATGAGCACTGTCACCATGGGCACTGTCACCATGGGAACTCTCACTATGAGCACTGTCACCATGGCCAGTGTCACTATGGCCACTGTCACCTTAAGCACTGTCACCAAGGGAAATGTCAGCATGGGAACTCTCACCATTTGCACTGTCACCGTGGGCACTGTCACCATAAGCACTGTCACCATGAGCACTGTTCAACATGGGCACTGTCACCTAGAGCACTGCCACTGTAGGCACTTTCACCGTGAGCACTGTTCACCATGGGCACTGTAACCATGAGCACTGTCACCATGGACACTGTCACCAGGAACACTATCATCATGGGCAGTGCCACCATGAGGAATTTCAACATGGGAACACCAACCCTGTACACCGCCAGCATGAGCACAGTCACCATGGGCATTATCACCATGAGCACTGTCACCATGGGAACTTTCAACATGGGCACTATCAGCATGCAAACTGTCACCATGGGCAGTGTCACCATGAGCACTATCACCAAAGACACTGTCAACGTGAGCACTATCACCATGAGCACTATTACCATGGGCAGTGTCACCGTGAGCAATATCACCATGGGCAGTGTCACCATGGGCACTATCACCATGAGCACTATCACCAAGGGAACTGTCACCGTGAGCACTATCATCGTGAGCACTATCACCCTGAGAATTGTCACCATGAGCACTGTCACCGTCGGTACTGTCACCATGAGCACTGTCACTATGGGCACTGTCACCATGGAACTCTCACCATGAGCACTATCACCGTGAGCACTATCACCATGGGCAGTCTCACCATGAGCAATATCACCATGGGCATTATCACCGTGAGCAATGTCATCGTGTGCGCTGTCCCCATGAGCACTGTCACCATGAGCACTGTCACCATGGGCACTGTCACCTTGGAAACTGTCACCATGGGCACTGTAACCATGGACACTGTCACCAGGAGCACTATCACCATGGACACTGTTTCCATGAGCTTTGTCCCCAAGTACACTGTCAACATTGGAACTGTCATCATGGGCACTGTCACCATGGGCACTGTCACCATGATCACCGTCAATATGGGAACTGCCACCATGAGCACTGTCACCATGGACACTGCCACCATGAGCACTGTCACCGTGAGCACTGTCACCATGATCATTGTCACCAGGAGCATTGTCATCATGGGAAGTGTCACCATGAGTACTGTCACCATGGGCACTGTCACCATGGGCACTCTCAACATGGGCACTCTCACCATGGGCACTCTTGACCATGGACACTGTCACCATGGGCACTGTGAACATGAGCACTGTCACCATGGTAACTCTTACCATGAACACTGTCACCATGGGAAATGTCACTATGGGCACTGTCAGCATGGGCACTGTTACCATGGACACAGTCAACATGAGCACTATCATCATGGGCAGTGCCACCATGAGGAATTTCACCATGGCAACTCCAACCATGTACACCGCCAGCATGAGCACAGTCACCATGGGCAGTGTCACCGTGAGCACTATCACCATGGGCACTTTCAACATGGGCACTGTCACCATGCGAACTGTCACCATGAACACTATCACTATGAGCACTATCACCATGAGCACTCTCCCAAAGGGCACTGTCACCGTGAGCTCTGTCACCATGAGCACTGTCACTGTGGGCAATGTCACCATGAGCACTGTCACCGTGGGCACTCTCACCATGGGAACTGTCACCATGAGCACTATCACCGTGAGCACTAACACCATTTGCAGTGTCACCGTGAGCAATATCACCATGGGAAATGTCAGAGTGAGCACTATTACCATGGGCACTATCACCATGAGCACTCTCACCATGAGCACTGTCACCGTGGGCACTGTCACCATGGGCAGTGTCACCATGAGCACTGTCACCCTGGGCTCTGTCATCATGGACACTGTCATCTTAGGAACTGCCACCACGGACACTGCCACCATGAGCACTGTAACCATTGGCACTGCCACAGTGAGCACTCTCACCATGAGCACTCTCACCATGGGAAATGTCACCATGAGCACGGTCACCAGGGACACTGTCACCATGGGCACTATCCACCAGGGCACTGTCACCGTGAGCACTATCACTGTCAGCACTATCACCGTGAGCACTATCACCATGGGCACTGTCACCGTGAGCCCTATTACCATGGGCACTATCACCAAGGGCACTGTCACTGTGAGCACTATCAACGTGAGCACTGTCACCATGATCACTGTCACCGTGGGCAATGTCACCATGAGCACTGTCACCATGGACACTTTCAACATGGCTACTGTCACCATGGGCACTGTCACCATGGACACTGTCATCATGAGCTCTGTTACCATGGGAAATGTCACCATGAGCACTGTCATCTTGGGAACTGCCACCATGGACACAGCCACCATGAGCAATGTAACCATTGGCACTGCCACAGTGAGCACTGTCACCGTGAGCACTGTCACCATGGGAACTGTCACCATGTGCCCTGTCACCATGGGAACTCTCACCATGAGCACTATCACCATGAGCACTATCACCATGGGCACTGTCACCATGGGCACTGTCACCATGAGCATTATTACCATGGGTACTATCACCAAGGGCACTGTCACCGTGAGCACTGTCACCAAGGGCACTGTCACCGTGAGCACTGTTACCATGAGCACTGTCACCGTGGGCACTGTCACCCTGAGCACTGTCATCATCGGCACTGTCACCATGGGAACTCTCACCATGAGCACTGTCACCATGGGAAATATCACCATGGGCACTATCACTATGGGCACTATCACCATGGGCAGTGTCACTATGAGCACAGTCAACGTGGCCACTGTCACCATGGGAACTGTCACAATGAGCACTAACTCCGTGAGCACTATCACCATGGGCAGTGTCAGCGTGAGCAATATCAACATGGGCAGTGTCACCATTAGCGCTATTACCATGGGCACTATCGCGTTGAGCACTATCACCATGAGCACTGTCACCGTGGGCACTGTCACCGTAGTCACTGTCAACATGAGCACAGTCAGCATAGGAACTCTCACCATGAGCACTGTCACCATGGGAAATGTCACCATGGGCACTATCACTATGGGCACTATCACCATGGGCTGTGTCACCATGAGCACTGTCACCATGGGCACTGTCACCATGCGAACTCTCACCATGAGCACTGTCACCGTGGGCAATGTCACAATGAGCACTGTCACCATGAGCACTATCACCGTGAGCATTCTAACCATGGGCAGTGTCACCGTAAGCAATATCACCGTAAACACTGTCACCGTGTGCACTGTCATCGTGAGCACTGTCACCATAGGAAATGTCACCATGGGCACTATCACCGTGAGCACTATTAACATGGGTACTATCACCAAGGGCATTGTTACCATGAGCAGTGTCACCATGAGCACTGTCACCGTGAGCACGGTCACCATGAGCATTTTCACTGTGGGCACTGTCACCATGAGCATAGTCACCATGAGCATTGTCACCATGGGAACTCTCACCATGAGCACTGTCACCATGGGAAATGTCACCATGGGCACTGTCACCATAGGCACTGTCACCATGGACACTCTCAGCATGAGCACTATCATCATGTGCATTACCACCATAAAGAATTTCACCATGGGATCTCCAACCATGTACACCGCCAGCATGAGCACATTCACCATGGGCAGTGTCACCATGAGCACTATCACCATGAGCACTATCACCATGAGCATTATCACCAAGGGAACTGTCACCATGGACACTGTCAAGGTGAGCACTGTCACCGTTGGAATTCTCACCATGAGCATTGTCACCGTGGGCACAGTCAACATGAGCACTGTTACCTTGGACACTGCCACCATGGGCACTCTCACCATGGGCACTGTCACCATGGACACTGTCACCATGGGCACTGTCAAGATGAGCAATGTCACCATGGGAAATGTCACCATGGGCACTGTCACGATGGGCACTGTCACCATGGGCACTGTCACCATGGACACTGTCACCATGAGCACTATCGTCATGGGCAGTGCCACCATAAGGAATTTCACCATGGGAACTCCAACCATATACACCACCAGCATGAGCACAGTCACCATGGGCAGTGTCACCATGAGCACTGTCACCATGGGCACTTTCAACATACACAGTGTCACCATGCGAACTGTCACCATGAGCACTATCACCGTGAGAACTATCACCATGGGCAGTGTCACCGTGAGCAATATCACCATGGGCACAGTTACCGTGAGCACTATTACAATGGGTACTATCACCAAGGGCACTGTCACTGTGAGCACTGTCACCATGAGCACTGTCACCATGGGCACTGTCACCATGAGCACTGTCATCATCGGCACTGTCACCATGGGAACTGTCACCATGGGAACTGTCACCATGAGCACTATCATCGTGAGGACTATAACCATGGGCACTGTCACCGTGAACACTGTCACCATTAGAACTGTCACTGGGGGCACTATCACCGTGAGCACTACCACAATGGGCACTGTCACCATAGGCACTGTCACCATGGACACTGTCACCATGAACACTATCATCATGGGCAGTGCCACCATGAGGAATTTCACCATGGGAACTCCAACCATGTGCATCGGCAGGTTTAGAACAGTCACCATGGGCTGTGTCTCCATGAGCACTGTCACCATGGGCACTATCACCATGCGAACTCTCACCATGAGCACTGTCACCGTGGGCACTGTCACCATGGGCAGTGTCACCATGAGCACTATCACCGTGAGGACTATAACCATGGGCACTGTCACTGTGAGCAATATCACCATGAACACTGTCACCATGGGAAATGTGACCGTGGGCACTGTCACCGTGTGCACTGTCAACATAAGCACTGTCACCATGGGAAATGTCATCATGGGCACTGTCACCATGGGCAGTGTCACCATGAGCCCTGTCACCGTGGGCCATGTCACCATGAGCACTGTCACCGTGGGCACTGTCACCATGGGAACTGTCACCATGAGCACTATCACCGTGAGGACTATAACCATGGGCACTGTCACCGTGAGCAATATCACGATGATCACTGTCACCATAGGAAATGTCACCATGGGCACGGTCATCGTCTGCACTGTCAACATAAGCACTGTCACCATGGGAAATGTCACCATGGGCCCTGTCACCATGGGCAGTGTCACCATGAGCACTGTCACCATGGGAACTCTCACAATGGTCACTGTCACCATGAGCACTATCATCATGGGCAGTGCCACCATGAGGAATTTCACCATGGGAATTCCAAACATGTACACCACCAGAATGAGCACAGTCACCATGGACAGTGTCACCATGAGCAATGTCACCATGGGCACTTTCAACATGGGCACTGTCACCATGGACACTGTCATCATGAGCTCTGTTACCATGGGAAATGTCACCATGGGCACTGTCACCATAGGCACTGTCACCATGATCTCTGACACCATGAGCACTATCACCATTAGCACTATCACCATGGGCACTATCACGAAGGGCGCTGTCACCAAGAGAACTATCACTGTGAGCACTGTCACCATGAGCACTGTCACCATGAGCACTGTCACCATGAGCACTGTCACCATGGGCACTGTAACCATGGGAATTGTCACCATGAGCACTATCACTGTGAGCACTATCAACATGGGCAGTGTCACCGTGAGCACTGTCACCATGAGCACTGTCATCATGAGCACTGTCACCATGTGAATTGTCACCATGAGCATTGTCACCTTGAGCACTGTCACCATGGGAACATTCACCATGGGCACTGTCACAATGGGCACTGTCACCATGGAAAATGTCACCTTGGAAACTGTCACCATGGGCACTGTAACCATGGACACTGTCACCAGGAGCACTATCACCATGGACACTGTTTCCATGAGCTTTGTCCCCAAGTACACTGTCAACATTGGAACTGTCATCATGGGCACTGTCACCATGGGCACTGTCACCATGAGCACTATCGTCATGGGCAGTGCCACCATAAGGAATTTCACCATGGGAACTCCAACCATATACACCACCAGCATGAGCACAGTCACCATGGGCAGTGTCACCATGAGCACTGTCACCATGGGCACTTTCAACATACACAGTGTCACCATGCGAACTGTCATCATGAGCACTATCACCATGAGCACTATCACCATGGGCAGTGTCACCGTGAGCAATATCACCATGGGCACAGTTACCGTGAGCACTATTACAATGGGTACTATCACCGAGGGCACTGTCACCGTGAGCACTGTCACCATGAGCACTGTCACCATGGGCACTGTCACCATGAGCACTGTCATCATCAGCATTGTCACCATGGGAACTGTCACCATGGGAACTGTCACCATGAGCACTATCATCGTGAGGACTATAACCATGGGCACTGTCACCGTGAGCACTGTCACCATTAGAACTGTCACTGTGGGCACTATCACCGTGAGCACTATCACAATGGGCACTGTCACCATAGGCACTGTCACCATGGACACTGTCACCATGAACACTATCATCATGGGCAGTGCCACCATGAGGAATTTCACCATGGGAACTCCAACCATGTACATCGGCAGGTTTAGAACAGTCACCATGGGCTGTGTCACCATGAGCACTGTCACCATGGGCACTATCACCATGCGAACTCTCACCATGAGCACTGTCACCGTGGGCAATGTCACCATGAGCACTGTCACCGTGGGCACTGTCACCATGGGAACTCTCACCATGAGCACTATCACCATGAGCACTATCACCATGGGCAGTCTCACCATGAGCAATATCACCATGGGCATTATCACCGTGAGCACTGTCACCGTGTGCACTGTCCCCATGAGCACTGTCACCATGAGGACTATCACCATGGGAACTGTCAACATGGGAACGGTCACCATGGGCACTGTCAATATGAGCACTGTCACCATGGGAACTCTCACCATGAGCACTGTCACCATGGCCAGTGTCACCATGGTCACTGTCACCATAAGCACTGTCACCAAGGGAAATGTCACCATGGGCACTCTCACCATTTTCACTGTCACCGTGGGCACTGTCACCATAAGCACTGTCACCATGAGCACTGTTCAACATGAGCACTGTCACCGAGAGCACTGCCACTGTGGGCACTATCACCGTGAGCACTGTCACCATGGGCACTGTCACCATGGGCACTGTCACCATGGACACTGTCACCATGAGCATTGTCACCTTGAGCACTGTCACCATGGGAACATTCACCATGGGCACTGTCACCATGGGCACTGTCACCATGGAAAATGTCACCTTGGAAACTGTCACCATGGGCACTGTAACCATGGACACTGTCACCAGGAGCACTATCACCATGGACACTGTTTCCATGAGCATTATCCCCAAGTACACTGTCAACATTGGAACTGTCATCATGGGCACTGTCACCATGGGCACTGTCACCATGATCACCGTCAATATGGGAACTGCCACCATGAGCACTGTCACCATGGACACTGCCACCATGAGCACTGTCACCGTGAGCACTGTCACCATGATCATGGTCACCAGGAGCATTGTCATCATGGGAAGTGTCACCATGAGTACTGTCACCATGGGCACTGTCACCATGGGCATTCTCACCATGGGCACTCTCACCATGGGCACTGTTGACCATGGACACTGTCACCATGGGCACTGTGAACATGAGCACTGTCACCATGGTAACTCTTACCATGAACACTGTCACCATGGAAAATGTCACTATGGGCACTGTCAGCATGGGCACTGTTACCATGGACACAGTCAACATGAGCACTATCATCATGGGCAGTGCCACCATGAGGAATTTCACGATGGCAACTCCAACCATGTACACCGCCAGCATGAGCACATTCACCATGGGCAGTGTCACCATGAGCACTATCACCATGAGCACTATCACCATGAGCATTATCACCAAGGGAACTGTCACCATGGACACTCTCAAGGTGAGCACTGTCACCGTTGGAATTCTCACCATGAGCATTGTCACCGTGGGCACAGTCAACATGAGCACTGTCACCTTGGACGCTGTCACCATGGGCACTCTCACCATGGGCACTGTCACCATGGACACTGTCACCATGGGCACTGTCAAGATGAGCACTGTCACCATGGGAACTCTCACCATAAGCACTGTCACCATGGGAAATGTCACCATGGGCACTGTCACGATGGGCACTGTCACCATGGGCACTGTCACCATGGACACTGTCACCATGAGCACTATCGTCATGGGCAGTGCCACCATAAGGAATTTCACCATGGGAACTCCAACCATATACACCACCAGCATGAGCACAGTCACCATGGGCAGTGTCACCATGAGCACTGTCACCATGGGCACTTTCAACATACACAGTGTCACCATGCGAACTGTCATCATGAGCACTATCACCATGAGCACTATCACCATGGGCAGTGTCACCGTGAGCAATATCACCATGGGCACAGTTACCGTGAGCACTATTACAATGGGTACTATCACCGAGGGCACTGTCACCGTGAGCACTGTCACCATGAGCACTGTCACCATGGGCACTGTCACCATGAGCACTGTCATCATCAGCATTGTCACCATGGGAACTGTCACCATGGGAACTGTCACCATGAGCACTATCATCGTGAGGACTATAACCATGGGCACTGTCACCGTGAGCACTGTCACCATTAGAACTGTCACTGTGGGCACTATCACCGTGAGCACTATCACAATGGGCACTGTCACCATAGGCACTGTCACCATGGACACTGTCACCATGAACACTATCATCATGGGCAGTGCCACCATGAGGAATTTCACCATGGGAACTCCAACCATGTACATCGGCAGGTTTAGAACAGTCACCATGGGCTGTGTCACCATGAGCACTGTCACCATGGGCACTATCACCATGAGAACTCTCACCATGAGCACTGTCACCGTGGGCAATGTCACCATGAGCACTGTCACCGTGGGCACTGTCACCATGGGAACTCTCACCATGAGCACTATCACCATGAGCACTATCACCATGGGCAGTCTCACCATGAGCAATATCACCATGGGCATTATCACCGTGAGCACTGTCACCGTGTGCACTGTCCCCATGAGCACTGTCACCATGAGGACTATCACCATGGGAACTGTCAACATGGGAACGGTCACCATGGGCACTGTCAATATGAGCACTGTCACCATGGGAACTCTCACCATGAGCACTGTCACCATGGCCAGTGTCACCATGGTCACTGTCACCATAAGCACTGTCACCAAGGGAAATGTCACCATGGGCACTCTCACCATTTTCACTGTCACCGTGGGCACTGTCACCATAAGCACTGTCACCATGAGCACTGTTCAACATGAGCACTGTCACCGAGAGCACTGCCACTGTGGGCACTATCACCGTGAGCACTGTCACCATGGGCACTGTCACCATGGGCACTGTCACCGTGTGCACTGTCACCATGGGCAGTGTCACCATGAGCACTGTCACCCTGGGCTCTGTCATCATGGACACTGTCATCTTAGGAACTGCCACCACGGACACTGCCACCATGAGCACTGTAACCATTGGCACTGCCACAGTGAGCACTCTCACCATGAGCACTCTCACCATGGGAAATGTCACCATGAGCACGGTCACCAGGGACACTGTCACCATGGGCACTATCCACCAGGGCACTGTCACCGTGAGCACTATCACTGTCAGCACTATCACCGTGAGCACTATCACCATGGGCACTGTCACCGTGAGCCCTATTACCATGGGCACTATCACCAAGGGCACTGTCACTGTGAGCACTATCAACGTGAGCACTGTCACCATGATCACTGTCACCGTGGGCAATGTCACCATGAGCACTGTCACCATGGACACTTTCAACATGGCTACTGTCACCATGGGCACTGTCACCATGGACACTGTCATCATGAGCTCTGTTACCATGGGAAATGTCACCATGAGCACTGTCATCTTGGGAACTGCCACCATGGACACAGCCACCATGAGCAATGTAACCATTGGCACTGCCACAGTGAGCACTGTCACCGTGAGCACTGTCACCATGGGAACTGTCACCATGTGCCCTGTCACCATGGGAACTCTCACCATGAGCACTATCACCATGAGCACTATCACCATGGGCACTGTCACCATGGGCACTGTCACCATGAGCATTATTACCATGGGTACTATCACCAAGGGCACTGTCACCGTGAGCACTGTCACCAAGGGCACTGTCACCGTGAGCACTGTTACCATGAGCACTGTCACCGTGGGCACTGTCACCCTGAGCACTGTCATCATCGGCACTGTCACCATGGGAACTCTCACCATGAGCACTGTCACCATGGGAAATATCACCATGGGCACTATCACTATGGGCACTATCACCATGGGCAGTGTCACTATGAGCACAGTCAACGTGGCCACTGTCACCATGGGAACTGTCACAATGAGCACTAACTCCGTGAGCACTATCACCATGGGCAGTGTCAGCGTGAGCAATATCAACATGGGCAGTGTCACCATTAGCGCTATTACCATGGGCACTATCGCGTTGAGCACTATCACCATGAGCACTGTCACCGTGGGCACTGTCACCGTAGTCACTGTCAA
Source organism: Balaenoptera borealis (assembly GCF_965194805.1). Taxonomy (NCBI): domain Eukaryota; kingdom Metazoa; phylum Chordata; class Mammalia; order Artiodactyla; family Balaenopteridae; genus Balaenoptera; species Balaenoptera borealis. Next base: position 24,401,200 of record NC_138874.1, read on the forward strand.
CATGAGCACAGTCAGCATAGGAACTCTCACCATGAGCACTGTCACCATGGGAAATGTCACCATGGGCACTATCACTATGGGCACTATCACCATGGGCTGTGTCACCATGAGCACTGTCACCATGGGCACTGTCACCATGCGAACTCTCACCATGAGCACTGTCACCGTGGGCAATGTCACAATGAGCACTGTCACCATGAGCACTATCACCGTGAGCATTCTAACCATGGGCAGTGTCACCGTAAGCAATATCACCGTAAACACTGTCACCGTGTGCACTGTCATCGTGAGCACTGTCACCATAGGAAATGTCACCATGGGCACTATCACCGTGAGCACTATTAACATGGGTACTATCACCAAGGGCATTGTTACCATGAGCAGTGTCACCATGAGCACTGTCACCGTGGGCACTGTCACCATGAGCACTGTCATCATGGGCACTGTCACCATGGGAACTGTCACCATTAGAACTGTCACTGTGGGTACTATCACCGTGAGCACTATCACAATGGGCACTGTCACCATGAGCACTATCATCTTGGGCAGTGCAACCATGAGCACTGTAACCATTGGCACTGTCACCATGGACACTGTCGCCATGGGTACTGTCACTATGGGTACTGTCCTCATGGGAACTCTTAGCAAGAGCACAGTCACCATGGGCACTGTCACCATGGACAATGTCACCATGAGCAATGTCAACATGAGCACTCTCACCATGGAAAATGTCACCATGAGCACTATCACCGTGGGCAGTGTCACCATGAGCAATATCACCATGGGCAGTGTCACCATGAGCACTATCACCATGGACACTGTCACCATGGGCACTCTCACCATGGGAAATGTCATCATGGACACTCTCACCATGAACACTGTCAACATGGGAAATGTCACCATGGTCACTGTCACCATGGGCACTTTCAACATGGGCACTGTCACCGTGCGAAATGTCACCATGGGCAGTTTCACCATGAGCACTGTCACCATTGGCACTGTCACCATGAACAGTATCATCATGGGCTGTGCCACCATGAGGAATTTCAACATGGGAACACCAACCCTGTACACCACCAGCATGAGCATAGTCACCATGGGCATTGTCACCATGAGCACTGTCACCACAGGATCTTTCAACATGGGCAGTATCAGCATGCGAACTGTCACCATGGGCAGTGTCACCATGAGCACTATCACCAAAGGCACTGTCAACGTGAGCACTCTCACCATGAGCACTATTACCATGGGCAGTGTCACCGTGAGCAATATCACCATGGGCAGTGTCACCATGGGCACTATCACCATGAGCACTATCACCAAGGGAACTGTCATCGTGAGCACTATCATCGTGAGCACTATCACCCTGAGCACTGTCACCGTCGGTACTGTCACCATGAGCACTGTCACTATGGGCACTGTCATCATGGGAACTGTCACCATGAGCACTATCACCGTGCGCACTATCACCATGGGCAGTGTCACCATGAGCAATATCACCATGGGCACTGTCAACATGAGCACTATTACCATGGGCAATATCACCATGAGCACTATAACCGTGAGCACTGTCACCGTGGGCACTGTCACCGCGTGCACTGTCCCCATGAGCACTGTCACCATGAGCACTATCACCATGAGCACTGTCACCATGGGCACTGTCACCATGGGAACTCTCACTATGAGCACTGTCACCATGGCCAGTGTCACTATGGCCACTGTCACCTTAAGCACTGTCACCAAGGGAAATGTCAGCATGGGAACTCTCACCATTTGCACTGTCACCGTGGGCACTGTCACCATAAGCACTGTCACCATGAGCACTGTTCAACATGGGCACTGTCACCTACAGCACTGCCACTGTAGGCACTTTCACCGTGAGCACTGTTCACCATGGGCACTGTAACCATGAGCACTGTCACCATGGACACTGTCACCAGGAACACTATCATCATGGGCAGTGCCACCATGAGGAATTTCAACATGGGAACACCAACCCTGTACACCGCCAGCATGAGCACAGTCACCATGGGCATTATCACCATGAGCACTGTCACCATGGGAACTTTCAACATGGGCACTATCAGCATGCGAACTGTCACCATGGGCAGTGTCACCATGAGCACTATCACCAAAGACACTGTCAACGTGAGCACTATCACCATGAGCACTATTACCATGGGCAGTGTCACCGTGAGCAATATCACCATGGGCAGTGTCACCATGGGCACTATCACCATGAGCACTATCACCAAGGGAACTGTCACCGTGAGCACTATCATCGTGAGCACTATCACCCTGAGAATTGTCACCATGAGCACTGTCACCGTCGGTACTGTCACCATGAGCACTGTCACTATGGGCACTGTCACCATGGAACTCTCACCATGAGCACTATCACCGTGAGCACTATCACCATGGGCAGTCTCACCATGAGCAATATCACCATGGGCATTATCACCGTGAGCAATGTCATCGTGTGCGCTGTCCCCATGAGCACTGTCACCATGAGCACTGTCACCATGGGCACTGTCACCATGGAAAATGTCACCTTGGAAACTGTCACCATGGGCACTGTAACCATGGACACTGTCACCAGGAGCACTATCACCATGGACACTGTTTCCATGAGCTTTGTCCCCAAGTACACTGTCAACATTGGAACTGTCATCATGGGCACTGTCACCATGGGCACTGTCACCATGATCACCGTCAATATGGGAACTGCCACCATGAGCACTGTCACCATGGACACTGCCACCATGAGCACTGTCACCGTGAGCACTGTCACCATGATCATTGTCACCAGGAGCATTGTCATCATGGGAAGTGTCACCATGAGTACTGTCACCATGGGCACTGTCACCATGGGCACTCTCAACATGGGCACTCTCACCATGGGCACTCTTGACCATGGACACTGTCACCATGGGCACTGTGAACATGAGCACTGTCACCATGGTAACTCTTACCATGAACACTGTCACCATGGGAAATGTCACTATGGGCACTGTCAGCATGGGCACTGTTACCATGGACACAGTCAACATGAGCACTATCATCATGGGCAGTGCCACCATGAGGAATTTCACCATGGCAACTCCAACCATGTACACCGCCAGCATGAGCACAGTCACCATGGGCAGTGTCACCGTGAGCACTATCACCATGGGCACTTTCAACATGGGCACTGTCACCATGCGAACTGTCACCATGAACACTATCACTATGAGCACTATCACCATGAGCACTCTCCCAAAGGGCACTGTCACCGTGAGCTCTGTCACCATGAGCACTGTCACTGTGGGCAATGTCACCATGAGCACTGTCACCGTGGGCACTCTCACCATGGGAACTGTCACCATGAGCACTATCACCGTGAGCACTAACACCATTTGCAGTGTCACCGTGAGCAATATCACCATGGGAAATGTGAGAGTGAGCACTATTACCATGGGCACTATCACCATGAGCACTCTCACCATGAGCACTGTCACCGTGGGCACTGTCACCATGGGCAGTGTCACCATGAGCACTGTCACCCTGGGCTCTGTCATCATGGACACTGTCATCTTAGGAACTGCCACCACGGACACTGCCACCATGAGCACTGTAACCATTGGCACTGCCACAGTGAGCACTCTCACCATGAGCACTCTCACCATGGGAAATGTCACCATGAGCACGGTCACCAGGGACACTGTCACCATGGGCACTATCCACCAGGGCACTGTCACCGTGAGCACTATCACTGTCAGCACTATCACCGTGAGCACTATCACCATGGGCACTGTCACCGTGAGCCCTATTACCATGGGCACTATCACCAAGGGCACTGTCACTGTGAGCACTATCAACGTGAGCACTGTCACCATGATCACTGTCACCGTGGGCAATGTCACCATGAGCACTGTCACCATGGACACTTTCAACATGGCTACTGTCACCATGGGCACTGTCACCATGGACACTGTCATCATGAGCTCTGTTACCATGGGAAATGTCACCATGAGCACTGTCATCTTGGGAACTGCCACCATGGACACAGCCACCATGAGCAATGTAACCATTGGCACTGCCACAGTGAGCACTGTCACCGTGAGCACTGTCACCATGGGAACTGTCACCATGTGCCCTGTCACCATGGGAACTCTCACCATGAGCACTATCACCATGAGCACTATCACCATGGGCACTGTCACCAAGGGCACTGTCACCGTGAGCACTGTCACCAAGGGCACTGTCACCGTGAGCACTGTTACCATGAGCACTGTCACCGTGGGCACTGTCACCCTGAGCACTGTCATCATCGGCACTGTCACCATGGGAACTCTCACCATGAGCACTGTCACCATGGGAAATATCACCATGGGCACTATCACTATGGGCACTATCACCATGGGCAGTGTCACTATGAGCACAGTCAACATGGCCACTGTCACCATGGGAACTGTCACAATGAGCACTAACTCCGTGAGCACTATCACCATGGGCAGTGTCAGCGTGAGCAATATCAACATGGGCAGTGTCACCATTAGCGCTATTACCATGGGCACTATCGCGTTGAGCACTATCACCATGAGCACTGTCACCGTGGGCACTGTCACCGTAGTCACTGTCAACATGAGCACAGTCAGCATAGGAACTCTCACCATGAGCACTGTCACCATGGGAAATGTCACCATGGGCACTATCACTATGGGCACTATCACCATGGGCTGTGTCACCATGAGCACTGTCACCATGGGCACTGTCACCATGCGAACTCTCACCATGAGCACTGTCACCGTGGGCAATGTCACAATGAGCACTGTCACCATGAGCACTATCACCGTGAGCATTCTAACCATGGGCAGTGTCACCGTAAGCAATATCACCGTAAACACTGTCACCGTGTGCACTGTCATCGTGAGCACTGTCACCATAGGAAATGTCACCATGGGCACTATCACCGTGAGCACTATTAACATGGGTACTATCACCAAGGGCATTGTTACCATGAGCAGTGTCACCATGAGCACTGTCACCGTGGGCACTGTCACCATGAGCACTGTCATCATGGGCACTGTCACCATGGGAACTGTCACCATTAGAACTGTCACTGTGGGTACTATCACCGTGAGCACTATCACAATGGGCACTGTCACCATGAGCACTATCATCTTGGGCAGTGCAACCATGAGCACTGTAACCATTGGCACTGTCACCATGGACACTGTCGCCATGGGTACTGTCACTATGGGTACTGTCCTCATGGGAACTCTTAGCAAGAGCACAGTCACCATGGGCACTGTCACCATGGACAATGTCACCATGAGCAATGTCAACATGAGCACTCTCACCATGGAAAATGTCACCATGAGCACTATCACCGTGGGCAGTGTCACCATGAGCAATATCACCATGGGCAGTGTCACCATGAGCACTATCACCATGGACACTGTCACCATGGGCACTCTCACCATGGGAAATGTCATCATGGACACTCTCACCATGAACACTGTCAACATGGGAAATGTCACCATGGTCACTGTCACCATGGGCACTTTCAACATGGGCACTGTCACCGTGCGAAATGTCACCATGGGCAGTTTCACCATGAGCACTGTCACCATTGGCACTGTCACCATGAACAGTATCATCATGGGCTGTGCCACCATGAGGAATTTCAACATGGGAACACCAACCCTGTACACCACCAGCATGAGCATAGTCACCATGGGCATTGTCACCATGAGCACTGTCACCACAGGATCTTTCAACATGGGCAGTATCAGCATGCGAACTGTCACCATGGGCAGTGTCACCATGAGCACTATCACCAAAGGCACTGTCAACGTGAGCACTCTCACCATGAGCACTATTACCATGGGCAGTGTCACCGTGAGCAATATCACCATGGGCAGTGTCACCATGGGCACTATCACCATGAGCACTATCACCAAGGGAACTGTCATCGTGAGCACTATCATCGTGAGCACTATCACCCTGAGCACTGTCACCGTCGGTACTGTCACCATGAGCACTGTCACTATGGGCACTGTCATCATGGGAACTGTCACCATGAGCACTATCACCGTGCGCACTATCACCATGGGCAGTGTCACCATGAGCAATATCACCATGGGCACTGTCAACATGAGCACTATTACCATGGGCAATATCACCATGAGCACTATAACCGTGAGCACTGTCACCGTGGGCACTGTCACCGCGTGCACTGTCCCCATGAGCACTGTCACCATGAGCACTATCACCATGAGCACTGTCACCATGGGCACTGTCACCATGGGAACTCTCACTATGAGCACTGTCACCATGGCCAGTGTCACTATGGCCACTGTCACCTTAAGCACTGTCACCAAGGGAAATGTCAGCATGGGAACTCTCACCATTTGCACTGTCACCGTGGGCACTGTCACCATAAGCACTGTCACCATGAGCACTGTTCAACATGGGCACTGTCACCTAGAGCACTGCCACTGTAGGCACTTTCACCGTGAGCACTGTTCACCATGGGCACTGTAACCATGAGCACTGTCACCATGGACACTGTCACCAGGAACACTATCATCATGGGCAGTGCCACCATGAGGAATTTCAACATGGGAACACCAACCCTGTACACTGCCAGCATGAGCACAGTCACCATGGGCATTATCACCATGAGCACTGTCACCGTGGGAACTTTCAACATGGGCACTATCAGCATGTGAACTGTCACCATGGGCAGTGTCACCATGAGCACTATCACCAAAGGCACTGTCAACGTGAGCACTATCACCATGAGCACTATTACCATGGGCAGTGTCACCGTGAGCAATATCACCATGGGCAGTGTCACCATGGGCACTATCACCATGAGCACTATCACCAAGGGAACTGTCACCGTGAGCACTATCATCGTGAGCACTCTCACCCTGAGCACTGTCACCATGAGCACTGTCACCATGAGCACTGTCACCGTCGGTACTGTCACCATGAGCACTGTCACTATGGGCACTGTCACCATGGAACTCTCACCATGAGCACTATCACCGTGAGCACTATCACCATGGGCAGTCTCACCATGAGCAATATCACCATGGGCATTATCACCGTGAGCAATGTCATCGTGTGCGCTGTCCCCATGAGCACTGTCACCATGAGCACTGTCACCATGGGCACTGTCACCATGGAAAATGTCACCTTGGAAACTGTCACCATGGGCACTGTAACCATGGACACTGTCACCAGGAGCACTATCACCATGGACACTGTTTCCATGAGCTTTGTCCCCAAGTACACTGTCAACATTGGAACTGTCATCATGGGCACTGTCACCATGGGCACTGTCACCATGATCACCGTCAATATGGGAACTGCCACCATGAGCACTGTCACCATGGACACTGCCACCATGAGCACTGTCACCGTGAGCACTGTCACCATGATCATTGTCACCAGGAGCATTGTCATCATGGGAAGTGTCACCATGAGTACTGTCATCATGGGCACTGTCACCATGGGCACTCTCAACATGGGCACTCTCACCATGGGCACTCTTGACCATGGACACTGTCACCATGGGCACTGTCACCATGGTAACTCTTACCATGAACACTGTCACCATGGGAAATGTCACTATGGGCACTGTCAGCATGGGCACTGTTACCATGGACACAGTCAACATGAGCACTATCATCATGGGCAGTGCCACCATGAGGAATTTCACCATGGCAACTCCAACCATGTACACCGCCAGCATGAGCACAGTCACCATGGGCAGTGTCACCGTGAGCACTATCACCATGGGCACTTTCAACATGGGCACTGTCACCATGCGAACTGTCACCATGAACACTATCACTATGAGCACTATCACCATGAGCACTCTCCCAAAGGGCACTGTCACCGTGAGCTCTGTCACCATGAGCACTGTCACTGTGGGCAATGTCACCATGAGCACTGTCACCGTGGGCACTCTCACCATGGGAACTGTCACCATGAGCACTATCACCGTGAGCACTAACACCATTTGCAGTGTCACCGTGAGCAATATCACCATGGGAAATGTCAGAGTGAGCACTATTACCATGGGCACTATCACCATGAGCACTCTCACCATGAGCACTGTCACCGTGGGCACTGTCACCGTGTGCCCTGTCACCATGGGCAGTGTCACCATGAGCACTGTCACCCTGGGCTCTGTCATCATGGACACTGTCATCTTAGGAACTGCCACCACGGACACTGCCACCATGAGCACTGTAACCATTGGCACTGCCACAGTGAGCACTCTCACCATGAGCACTCTCACCATGGGAAATGTCACCATGAGCACGGTCACCAGGGACACTGTCACCATGGGCACTATCCATCAGGGCACTGTCACCGTGAGCACTATCACTGTGAGCACTATCACCGTGAGAAGTATCACCAAGGGCACTGTCACCACGAGCACTGTCATCGTGGGCACTGTCACCATGAGCACTGTCATCATGGGCACTGTCACCATGGGAACTCTCACCATTAGCACTGTCACTGTGGGCACTATCTCCGTGAGCACTATCACAATGGACCCTGTCACCATAGGCACTGTCACCATGGACACTGTCACTATGAACACTATCATCATGGGCAGTGCCACCATAAGGAATTTCACCATAGAAACTCCAACCATGGACAATGCCAGCATGAGCACATTCACTATGGGCAGTGACACCATGAGCACTGCCACCATGGGCACTTTCAACATGGGCACTGTCACCATGCGAACCGTCACCATGATCACTATTACCATGAGCACTATCACCAAGGGCACTATCAGCGTGAGCACTATTACCGTGAGCACTATCACCGTGAGCACGGTCACCATGAGCATTTTCACCGTGGGCACTGTCACCATGAGCATAGTCACCATGAGCATTGTCACCATGGGAACTCTCACCATGAGCACTGTCACCATGGGAAATGTCACCATGGACACTGTCACCATAGGCACTGTCACCATGGACACTCTCAGCATGAGCACTATCATCATGTGCATTACCACCATAAAGAATTTCACCATGGGATCTCCAACCATGTACACCGCCAGCATGAGCACCTTCACCATGGGCAGTGTCACCATGAGCACTATCACCATGAGCACTATCACCATGAGCATTATCACCAAGGGAACTGTCACCATGGACACTGTCAAGGTGAGCACTGTCACCGTTGGAATTCTCACCATGAGCATTGTCACCGTGGGCACAGTCAACATGAGCACTGTTACCTTGGACACTGTCACCATGGGCACTCTCACCATGGGCACTGTCACCATGGACACTGTCACCATGGGCACTGTCAAGATGAGCAATGTCACCATGGGAAATGTCACCATGGGCACTGTCACGATGGGCACTGTCACCATGGGCACTGTCACCATGGACACTGTCACCATGAGCACTATCGTCATGGGCAGTGCCACCATAAGGAATTTCACCATGGGAACTCCAACCATATACACCACCAGCATGAGCACAGTCACCATGGGCAGTGTCACCATGAGCACTGTCACCATGGGCACTTTCAACATACACAGTGTCACCATGCGAACTGTCACCATGAGCACTATCACCGTGAGCACTATCACCATGGGCAGTGTCACCGTGAGCAATATCACCATGGGCACAGTTACCGTGAGCACTATTACAATGGGTACTATCACCAAGGGCACTGTCACTGTGAGCACTGTCACCATGAGCACTGTCACCATGGGCACTGTCACCATGAGCACTGTCATCATCGGCACTGTCACCATGGGAACTGTCACCATGGGAACTGTCACCATGAGCACTATCATCGTGAGGACTATAACCATGGGCACTGTCACCGTGAACACTGTCACCATTAGAACTGTCACTGGGGGCACTATCACCGTGAGCACTACCACAATGGGCACTGTCACCATAGGCACTGTCACCATGGACACTGTCACCATGAACACTATCATCATGGGCAGTGCCACCATGAGGAATTTCACCATGGGAACTCCAACCATGTGCATCGGCAGGTTTAGAACAGTCACCATGGGCTGTGTCTCCATGAGCACTGTCACCATGGGCACTATCACCATGCGAACTCTCACCATGAGCACTGTCACCGTTGGCACTGTCACCATGGGCAGTGTCACCATGAGCACTATCACCGTGAGGACTATAACCATGGGCACTGTCACTGTGAGCAATATCACCATGAACACTGTCACCATGGGAAATGTGACCGTGGGCACTGTCACCGTGTGCACTGTCAACATAAGCACTGTCACCATGGGAAATGTCATCATGGGCACTGTCACCATGGGCAGTGTCACCATGAGCCCTGTCACCATGGGCCATGTCACCATGAGCACTGTCACCGTGGGCACTGTCACCATGGGAACTGTCACCATGAGCACTATCACCGTGAGGACTATAACCATGGGCACTGTCACCGTGAGCAATATCACGATGATCACTGTCACCATAGGAAATGTCACCGTGGGCACGGTCATCGTCTGCACTGTCAACATAAGCACTGTCACCATGGGAAATGTCACCATGGGCCCTGTCACCATGGGCAGTGTCACCATGAGCACTGTCACCATGGGAACTCTCACAATGGTCACTGTCACCATGAGCACTATCATCATGGGCAGTGCCACCATGAGGAATTTCACCATGGGAATTCCAAACATGTACACCGCCAGAATGAGCACAGTCACCATGGACAGTGTCACCATGAGCAATGTCACCATGGGCACTTTCAACATGGGCACTGTCACCATGGACACTGTCATCATGAGCTCTGTTACCATGGGAAATGTCACCATGGGCACTGTCATCATAGGCACTGTCACCATGATCTCTGTCACCATGAGCACTATCACCATTAGCACTATCACCATGGGCACTATCACCAAGGGCGCTGTCACCAAGAGAACTATCACTGTGAGCACTGTCACCATGAGCACTGTCACCGTGAGCACTGTCACCATGAGCACTGTCACCATGGGCACTGTAACCATGGGAATTGTCACCATGAGCACTATCACTGTGAGCACTATCAACATGGGCAGTGTCACCGTGAGCACTGTCACCATGAGCACTGTCATCATGAGCACTGTCACCATGTGAATTGTCACCATGAGCACTTTCACCATGAGCACTATCACCATGAGCAGTATCACCAAGGGAACTGTCACCGTGAGCACTATCACCATGAGCACTATCACCATGGGCACTGTCACCGTGAGCACTATTACCATGGGTACTATCACCAAGGGCACTGTTAAGGTGAGCACTGTCACCATGGGAACTCTCACCATGAGCACTGTCACCATGGACACTGTCACGATGGGCACTGTCACCATGGGCACACTCATCATGGTCAATGTCACCATGGACACTGTCACCATGGGCACTGTCAACTTGAGCACTATTACCATGAGCACTATCACCATGAGCACTATCACCAAGGGAAGTGTCACCATGAGCACTATCACCGTGAGCAGTATCACCATGGGCAGTGTCACCTTGAGCAATATCAACATGGGCACTGTCACCGTGAGCATTATTACAATAGGCACTATCACCATGAGCACTAACACCATGAGCAATGTCACCGTTGGCATTATCACCGTGTGCACAGTCACCATGAGCACTGTCACCATGAACACTGTAATCATCGGCACTGTCACCATAGGAAATGTCACCATGAGCACTTTCACTGTGGGCACTATCACCCTGAGCACTATCACAATGGGCACTGTCACCATGGACACTGTCACCATGAGCACTATCATCATAGGCAATGTCACCATGGGCACTCTCACCATGGGCAATGTCATCATGGACACTCTCACCGTGAACACTGTCAACATGGGAAATGTCACCATGGTCACTGTCACCATGGGCACTTTCAACATGGGCACTGTCACTGTGCGAAATGTCACCATGGGCAGTGTCACCATGAGCACTGTCACCATTGGCACTGTCACCATGGACACTGTCACCATGAACACTATCATCATAAGGAATTTCAACATGGGAACATCCAACCCTGTATACCGCCAGCATGAGCACAGTCACCATGGGCATTGTCACCATGGGAACTTTCAACATGGGCACTGTCAGCATGCGAACTGTCACCATGGGCAGTGTCACCATGAGCACTATCACCAAAGGCACTGTCAATGTGAGCACTATCACCATGAGCACTATTACCATGGGCAGTGTCACCATGAGCAATATCACCATGGGCAGTGTCACCATGGGCACTATCACCTTGAGCACTATCACCAAGGGAACTGTCACCGTGAGCACTATCATCGTGAGCACTATCACCCTGAACACTGTCACCATGAGCACTGTCACCGTCGGTACTGTCACCATGAGCACTGTCACTATGGGCACTGTCACCATGGGAACTGTCACCATGAGCACTATCACCGTGAGCTCTATCACCATGGGCAGTGTCACCATGAGCAATATCACCATGGGCACTGTCAACATGAGCACTATTACCATGGGCAATATCACCATGAGCACTATCACCGTGAGCACTGTCACCATGGGCACTGTCACTATGGGCACTGTGACCATGGGAACTGTCACCATGGACACTGTCACCATGAGCACTATCTTCATGGGCAGTGCTACCATGAGGCATTTCACCATGGGAACTCCAACCAGGTACACTGCCAGCATGAGCACATTCACCATGGGCAGTGCCACCACGAGCACTGTCCCCATGGGCACTTTCAACATGGGCCCTATCACCATTCGAACTGTCACCATGAGCACTATCACCGTGAGCACTGTCTCTATGAGCATAGTCACCGTGGGCACTGTCACCATGAGCACTGTCACCATGGGCAGTGTAACCGTGGGAACTGTCACCATGAGCACTATCACCGTGAGCACTATCACCATGGGCAGTGTCACTGTGAGCAATATCACCATCGCACTGTCACCGTGAGCACTATTAACAAGGGTACTACCACCAAGGGCACTGTCACCATGAGCACTGTCATCATGGGCACTGTCACCATAGGAACTGTCACCATGAGCACTGTCACTGTGGGCACTATCACCCTGAGCACTATCAAAATGGGCACTGTCACCATAGGCACTGTCACCATGGACACTGTCACCATGAGCACTATCATCATGGGCAGTGCCACCATGAGCAATTTCACCATCGGAACTCCATCCATGTACACCGCCAGCATGAGCACAGTCAACATGGGCAGTGTCACCATGAGCACTGTCACCATGGGCACTGTCACCATGCGAACTGTCACCGTGAGCACTGTCACCCTGGGCAATGTCACAATGAGCACTGTTCACCATGGGAACTGTCACCATGGACCCTGTCGCCATGGGTACTGTCACCATGTGTACTGTCCTCATGGGAACTCTTAGCAAGAGCACAGTCACCATGGACAATGTCACCATGGGCAATGTCAACATGAGCACGCTCACCATGGAAAATGTCACCATGAGCACTATCACCGTGGGCAGTGTCACCGTGAGCAATATCACCATGGGTAGTGTCACCATGAGCACTATCACCATGGACACTCTCACCATGGGCACTCTCACCATGGGCAATGTCATCATGGACACTCTCACCATGAACACTGTCAACATGGGAAATGTCACCATGGTCACTGTCACCATGGGCACTTTCAACATGGGCACTGGCACCGTGCGAAATGTCACCATGGGCAGTTTCACCATGAGCACTGTCACCATTGGCACTATCACCATGGACACTGTCACCAGGAACACTATCATCATGGGCAGTGCCACCATGAGGAATTTCAACATGGGAACACCAACCCTGTACACGGCCAGCATGAGCACAGTCACCATGGTCATTATCACCATGAGCACTGTCACCATGGGAACTTTCAATATGGGCACTATCAGCATGTGAGCTATCACCATGGGCAGTGTCACCATGAGCACTATCACCAAAGACACTGTCAACGTGAGCACTATCACCATGAGCACTATTACCATGGGCAGTGTCACCGTGAGCAATATCACCATGGGCAGTGTCACCATGGGCACTATCACCATGAGCACTATCACCAAGGGAACTGTCATCGTGAGCACTATCATCATGAGCACTATCACCCTGAGCATTGTCACCATGAGCACTGTCACCGTCGGTACTGTCACCATGAGCACTGTCACTATGGGCACTGTCACCATGGGAACTCTCACCATGAGCACTATCACCGTGAGCACTATCACCATGGGCAGTCTCACCATGAGCAATATCACCATGGGCATTATCACCGTGAGCACTGTCACCGTGTGCACTGTCCCCATGAGCACTGTCACCATGAGGACTATCACCATGGGAACTGTCAACATGGGAACGGTCACCATGGGAACTCTCACCATAAGCACTGTCACCATGGGAAATGTCACCATGGACACTGTCACCATGAGCACTGTCACCATGGACACTGTCACCATGAGCATTGTCACCATGAGCATTGTCACCGTGGGCACAGTCACCATGAGCACTGTCACCATGGGCACTGTCACCATGGAAAATGTCACCTTGGAAACTGTCACCATGGGCACTGTAACCATGGACACTGTCACCAGGAGCACTATCACCATGGACACTGTTTCCATGAGCTTTGTCCCCAAGTACACTGTCAACATTGGAACTGTCATCATGGGCACTGTCACCATGGGCACTGTCACCATGATCACCGTCAATTTGGGAACTGCCACCATGAGCACTGTCACCATGGACACTGCCACCATGAGCACTGTCACCGTGAGCACTGTCACCATGATCATTGTCACCAGGAGCATTGTCATCATGGGAAGTGTCACCATGAGTACTGTCGCCATGGGCACTGTCACCATGGGCACTCTCAACATGGGCACTCTCACCATGGGCACTCTTGACCATGGACACTGTCACCATGGGCACTGTGAACATGAGCACTGTCACCATGGTAACTCTTACCATGAACACTGTCACCATGGGAAATGTCACTATGGGCACTGTCAGCATGGGCACTGTTACCATGGACACAGTCAACATGAGCACTATCATCATGGGCAGTGCCACCATGAGGAATTTCACCATGGCAACTCCAACCATGTACACCGCCAGCATGAGCACAGTCACCATGGGCAGTGTCACCGTGAGCACTATCACCATGGGCACTTTCAACATGGGCACTGTCACCATGCGAACTGTCACCATGAACACTATCACTATGAGCACTATCACCATGAGCACTCTCACAAAGGGCACTGTCACCGTGAGCTCTGTCACCATGAGCACTGTCACTGTGGGCAATGTCACCATGAGCACTGTCACCGTGGGCACTCTCACCATGGGAACTGTCACCATGAGCACTATCACCGTGAGCACTAACACCATTTGCAGTGTCACCGTGAGCAATATCACCATGGGAAATGTCAGAGTGAGCACTATTACCATGGGCACTATCACCATGAGCACTCTCACCATGAGCACTGTCACCGTGGGCACTGTCACCATGTGCACTGTCACCATGGGCAGTGTCACCATGAGCACTGTCACCCTGGGCTCTGTCATCATGGACACTGTCATCTTAGGAACTGCCACCACGGACACTGCCACCATGAGCACTGTAACCATTGGCACTGCCACAGTGAGCACTCTCACCATGAGCACTCTCACCATGGGAAATGTCACCATGAGCACGGTCACCAGGGACACTGTCACCATGGGCACTATCCATCAGGGCACTGTCACCGTGAGCACTATCACTGTGAGCACTATCACCGTGAGAAGTATCACCAAGGGCACTGTCACCATGAGCACTGTCATCGTGGGCACTGTCACCATGAGCACTGTCATCATGGGCACTGTCACCATGGGAACTCTCACCATTAGCACTGTCACTGTGGGCACTATCACCGTGAGCACTATCACAATGGACCCTGTCACCATAGGCACTGTCACCATGGACACTGTCACTATGAACACTATCATCATGGGCAGTGCCACCATAAGGAATTTCACCATAGAAACTCCAACCATGGACAATGCCAGCATGAGCACATTCACTATGGGCAGTGACACCATGAGCACTGCCACCATGGGCACTTTCAACATGGGCACTGTCACCATGCGAACCGTCACCATGATCACTATTACCATGAGCACTATCACCAAGGGCACTGTCAGCGTGAGCACTATTACCGTGAGCACTATCACCGTGAGCACGGTCACCATGAGCATTTTCACCGTGGGCACTGTCACCATGAGCATAGTCACCATGAGCATTGTCACCATGGGAACTCTCACCATGAGCACTGTCACCATGGGAAATGTCACCATGGGCACTGTCACCATAGGCACTGTCACCATGGACACTCTCAGCATGAGCACTATCATCATGTGCATTACCACCATAAAGAATTTCACCATGGGATCTCCAACCATGTACACCGCCAGCATGAGCACATTCACCATGGGCAGTGTCACCATGAGCACTATCACCATGAGCACTATCACCATGAGCATTATCACCAAGGGAACTGTCACCATGGACACTGTCAAGGTGAGCACTGTCACCGTTGGAATTCTCACCATGAGCATTGTCACCGTGGGCACAGTCAACATGAGCACTGTCACCTTGGACACTGTCACCATGGGCACTCTCACCATGGGCACTGTCACCATGGACACTGTCACCATGGGCACTGTCAAGATGAGCACTGTCACCATGGGAAATGTCACCATGGGCACTGTCACGATGGGCACTGTCACCATGGGCACTGTCACCATGGACACTGTCACCATGAGCACTATCGTCATGGGCAGTGCCACCATAGGGAATTTCACCATGGGAACTCCAACCATATACACCACCAGCATGAGCACAGTCACCATGGGCAGTGTCACCATGAGCACTGTCACCATGGGCACTTTCAACATACACAGTGTCACCATGCGAACTGCCACCATGAGCACTATCACCGTGAGCACTATCACCATGGGCAGTGTCACTGTGAGCAATATCACCATGGGCACAGTTACCGTGAGCACTATTACAATGGGTACTATCACCAAGGGCACTGTCACCGTGAGCACTGTCACCATGAGCACTGTCACCATGGGCACTGTCACCATGAGCACTGTCATCATCGGCACTGTCACCATGGGAACTGTCACCATGGGAACTGTCACCATGAGCACTATCATCGTGAGGACTATAACCATGGGCACTGTCACCGTGAACACTGTCACCATTAGAACTGTCACTGTGGGCACTATCACCGTGAGCACTATCACAATGGGCACTGTCACCATAGGCACTGTCACCATGGACACTGTCACCATGAACACTATCATCATGGGCAGTGCCACCATGAGGAATTTCACCATGGGAACTCCAACCATGTACATCGGCAGGTTTAGAACAGTCACCATGGGCTGTGTCACCAAGAGCACTGTCACCATGGGCACTATCACCATGCGAACTCTCACCATGAGCACTGTCACCGTGGGCAATGTCACTATGAGCACTGTCACCGTGGGCACTGTCACCATGGGAACTGTCACCATGAGCACTATCACCGTGAGGACTATAACCATGGGCACTGTCACTGTGAGCAATATCACCATGAACACTGTCACCATGGGAAATGTGACCGTGGGCACTGTCACCGTGTGCACTGTCAACATAAGCACTGTCACCATGGGAAATGTCATCATGGGCACTGTCACCATGGGCAGTGTCACCATGAGCCCTGTCACAGTGGGCCATGTCACCATGAGCACTGTCACCGTGGGCACTGTCACCATGGGAACTGTCACCATGAGCACTATCACCGTGAGGACTATAACCATGGGCACTGTCACCGTGAGCAATATCACGATGAACACTGTCACCATAGGAAATGTCACCGTGGGCACGGTCATCGTCTGCACTGTCAACATAAGCACTGTCACCATGGGAAATGTCACCATGGGCCCTGTCACCATGGGCAGTGTCACCATGAGCACTGTCACCATGGGAACTCTCACGATGGTCACTGTCACCATGAGCACTATCATCATGGGCAGTGCCACCATGAGGAATTTCACCATGGGAATTCCAAACATGTACACCGCCAGAATGAGCACAGTCACCATGGGCAGTGTCACCATGAGCAATGTCACCATGGGCACTTTCAACATGGGCACTGTCACCATGGACACTGTCATCATGAGCTCTGTTACCATGGGAAATGTCACCATGGGCACTGTCACCATAGGCACTGTCACCATGATCTCTGTCACCATGAGCACTATCACCATTAGCACTATCACCATGGGCACTATCACGAAGGGCGCTGTCACCAAGAGAACTATCACTGTGAGCACTGTCACCATGAGCACTGTCACCGTGAGCACTGTCACCATGAGCACTGTCACCATGGGCACTGTAACCATGGGAATTGTCACCATGAGCACTATCACTGTGAGCACTATCAACATGGGCAGTGTCACCGTGAGCACTGTCACCATGAGCACTGTCATCATGAGCACTGTCACCATGTGAATTGTCACCATGAGCACTTTCACCATGAGCACTATCACCATGAGCAGTATCACCAAGGGAACTGTCACCGTGAGCACTATCACCATGAGCACTCTCACCATGGGCACTGTCACCATGGACACTGTCACCATGGGCACTGTCAAGATGAGCACTGTCACCATGGGAACTCTCACCATAAGCACTGTCACCATGGGAAATGTCACCATGGACACTGTCACCATGAGCACTATCGTCATGGGCAGTGCCACCATAAGGAATTTCACCATGGGAACTCCAACCATATACACCACCAGCATGAGCACAGTCACCATGGGCAGTGTCACCATGAGCACTGTCACCATGGGCACTTTCAACATACACAGTGTCACCATGCGAACTGTCACCATGAGCACTATCACCGTGAGCACTATCACCATGGGCAGTGTCACCGTGAGCAATATCACCATGGGCACAGTTACCGTGAGCACTATTACAATGGGTACTATCACCAAGGGCACTGTCACCGTGAGCACTGTCACCATGAGCACTGTCACCATGGGCACTGTCACCAAGAGCACTGTCATCATCGGCACTGTCACCATGGGAACTGTCACCATGGGAACTGTCACCATGAGCACTATCATCGTGAGGACTATAACCATGGGCACTGTCACCGTGACCCCTGTCACCATTAGAACTGTCACTGTGGACACTATCACCGTGAGCACTATCACAATGGGCACTGTCACCATAGGCACTGTCACCATGGACACTGTCACCATGAACACTATCATCATGGGCAGTGCCACCATGAGGAATTTCACCATGGGAACTCCAACCATGTACATCGGCAGGTTTAGAACAGTCACCATGGGCTGTGTCACCATGAGCACTGTCACCATGGGCACTATCACCATGCGAACTCTCACCATGAGCACTGTCACCGTGGGCAATGTCACCATGAGCACTGTCACCGTGGGCACTGTCACCATGGGAACTCTCACCATGAGCACTATCACCGTGAGCACTATCACCATGGGCAGTCTCACCATGAGCAATATCACCATGGGCATTATCACCGTGAGCACTGTCACCGTGTGCACTGTCCCCATGAGCACTGTCACCATGAGGACTATCACCATGGGAACTGTCAACATGGGAATGGTCACCATGGGCACTGTCAATATGAGCACTGTCACCATGGGAACTCTCACCATGAGCACTGTCACCATGGCCAGTGTCACCATGGTCACTGTCACCATAAGCACTGTCACCAAGGGAAATGTCACCATGGGCACTCTCACCATTTTCACTGTCACCGTGGGCACTGTCACCATAAGCACTGTCCCCATGAGCACTGTTCAACATGAGCACTGTCACCATGAGCATTGTCACCTTGAGCACTGTCACCATGGGAACATTCACCATGGGCACTGTCACCATGGGCACTGTCACCATGGAAAATGTCACCTTGGAAACTGTCACCATGGGCACTGTAACCATGGACACTGTCACCAGGAGCACTATCACCATGGACACTGTTTCCATGAGCATTATCCCCAAGTACACTGTCAACATTGGAACTGTCATCATGGGCACTGTCACCATGGGCACTGTCACCATGATCACCGTCAATATGGGAACTGCCACCATGAGCACTGTCACCATGGACACTGCCACCATGAGCACTGTCACCGTGAGCACTGTCACCATGATCATTGTCACCAGGAGCATTGTCATTATGGGAAGTGTCACCATGAGTACTGTCACCATGGGCACTGTCACCATGGGCACTCTCAACATGGGCACTCTCACCATGGGCACTCTTGACCATGGACACTGTCACCATGGGCACTGTGAACATGAGCACTGTCACCATGGTATCTCTTACCATGAACACTGTCACCATGGGAAATGTCACTATGGGCACTGTCAGCATGGGCACTGTTACCATGGACACAGTCAACATGAGCACTATCATCATGGGCAGTGCCACCATGAGGAATTTCACCATGGCAACTCCAACCATGTACACCGCCAGCATGAGCACAGTCACCATGGGCAGTGTCACCGTGAGCACTATCACCATGGGCACTTTCAACATGGGCACTGTCACCATGCGAACTGTCACCATGAACACTATCACTATGAGCACTATCACCATGAGCAGTCTCACAAAGGGCACTGTCACCGTGAGCTCTGTCACCATGAGCACTGTCACTGTGGGCAATGTCACCATGAACACTGTCACCGTGGGCACTCTCACCATGGGAACTGTCACCATGAGCACTATCAACGTGAGCACTAACACCATTTGCAGTGTCACCGTGAGCAATATCACCATGGGAAATGTCAGAGTGAGCACTATTACCATGGGCACTATCACCATGAGCACTCTCACCATGAGCACTGTCACCGTGGGCACTGTCACCATGTGCACTGTCACCATGGGCAGTGTCACCATGAGCACTGTCACCCTGGGCTCTGTCATCATGGACACTGTCATCTTAGGAACTGCCACCACGGACACTGCCACCATGAGCACTGTAACCATTGGCACTGCCACAGTGAGCACTCTCACCATGAGCACTCTCACCATGGGAAATGTCACCATGAGCACGGTCACCAGGGACACTGTCACCATGGGCACTATCCACCAGGGCACTGTCACCGTGAGCACTATCACTGTCAGCACTATCACCGTGAGCACTATCACCATGGGCACTGTCACCGTGAGCCCTATTACCATGGGCACTATCACCAAGGGCACTGTCACTGTGAGCACTATCACCATGAGCACTATCAACGTGAGCACTGTCACCATTATCACTGTCACCGTGGGCAATGTCACCATGAGCACTGTCACCATGGACACTTTCAACATGGCTACTGTCACCATGGGCACTGTCACCATGGACACTGTCATCATGAGCTCTGTTACCATGGGAAATGTCACCATGAGCACTGTCATCTTGGGAACTGCCACCATGGACACAGCCACCATGAGCAATGTAACCATTGGCACTGCCACAGTGAGCACTGTCACCGTGAGCACTGTCACCATGGGAACTGTCACCATGTGCCCTGTCACCATGGGAACTCTCACCATGAGCACTATCACCATGAGCACTATCACCATGGGCACTGTCACCATGGGCACTGTCACCATGAGCATTATTACCATGGGTACTATCACCAAGGGCACTGTCACCGTGAGCACTGTCACCAAGGACACTGTCACCGTGAGCACTGTTACCATGAGCACTGTCACCATGGGCACTATCACCATGCGAACTCTCACCATGAGCACTGTCACCGTGGGCAATGTCACCATGAGCACTGTCACCGTGGGCACTGTCACCATGGGAACTCTCACCATGAGCACTATCACCGTGAGCACTATCACCATGGGCTGTCTCACCATGAGCAATATCACCATGGGCATTATCACCGTGAGCACTGTCACCGTGTGCACTGTCCCCATGAGCACTGTCACCATGAGGACTATCACCATGGGAACTGTCAACATGGGAACGTTCACCATGGGCACTGTCAATATGAGCACTGTCACCATGGGAACTCTCACCATGAGCACTGTCACCATGGCCAGTGTCACCATGGTCACTGTCACCATGAGCACTGTCACCAAGGGAAATGTCACCATGGGCACTCTCACCATTTTCACTGTCACCGTGGGCACTGTCACCATAAGCACTGTCACCATGAGCACTGTTCAACATGAGCACTGTCACCGAGAGCACTGCCACTGTGGGCACTATCACCGTGAGCACTGTCACCATGGGCACTGTCACCATGGGCACTGTCACCATGAGCACTGTCACCATGGACACTGTCACCATGAGCATTGTCACCATGAGCATTGTCACCGTGGGCACAGTCACCATGAGCACTGTCACCATGGGCACTGTCACCATGGAAAATGTCACCTTGGAAACTGTCACCATGGGCACTGTAACCATGGACACTGTCACCAGGAGCACTATCACCATGGACACTGTTTCCATGAGCTTTGTCCCCAAGTACACTGTCAACATTGGAACTGTCATCATGGGCACTGTCACCATGGGCACTGTCACCATGATCACCGTCAATTTGGGAACTGCCACCATGAGCACTGTCACCATGGACACTGCCACCATGAGCACTGTCACCGTGAGCACTGTCACCATGATCATTGTCACCAGGAGCATTGTCATCATGGGAAGTGTCACCATGAGTACTGTCGCCATGGGCACTGTCACCATGGGCACTCTCAACATGGGCACTCTCACCATGGGCACTCTTGACCATGGACACTGTCACCATGGGCACTGTGAACATGAGCACTGTCACCATGGTAACTCTTACCATGAACACTGTCACCATGGGAAATGTCACTATGGGCACTGTCAGCATGGGCACTGTTACCATGGACACAGTCAACATGAGCACTATCATCATGGGCAGTGCCACCATGAGGAATTTCACCATGGCAACTCCAACCATGTACACCGCCAGCATGAGCACAGTCACCATGGGCAGTGTCACCGTGAGCACTATCACCATGGGCACTTTCAACATGGGCACTGTCACCATGCGAACTGTCACCATGAACACTATCACTATGAGCACTATCACCATGAGCACTCTCCCAAAGGGCACTGTCACCGTGAGCTCTGTCACCATGAGCACTGTCACTGTGGGCAATGTCACCATGAGCACTGTCACCGTGGGCACTCTCACCATGGGAACTGTCACCATGAGCACTATCACCGTGAGCACTAACACCATTTGCAGTGTCACCGTGAGCAATATCACCATGGGAAATGTCAGAGTGAGCACTATTACCATGGGCACTATCACCATGAGCACTCTCACCATGAGCACTGTCACCGTGGGCACTGTCACCATGTGCACTGTCACCATGGGCAGTGTCACCATGAGCACTGTCACCCTGGGCTCTGTCATCATGGACACTGTCATCTTAGGAACTGCCACCACGGACACTGCCACCATGAGCACTGTAACCATTGGCACTGCCACAGTGAGCACTCTCACCATGAGCACTCTCACCATGGGAAATGTCACCATGAGCACGGTCACCAGGGACACTGTCACCATGGGCACTATCCATCAGGGCACTGTCACCGTGAGCACTATCACTGTGAGCACTATCACCGTGAGAAGTATCACCAAGGGCACTGTCACCATGAGCACTGTCATCGTGGGCACTGTCACCATGAGCACTGTCATCATGGGCACTGTCACCATGGGAACTCTCACCATTAGCACTGTCACTGTGGGCACTATCACCGTGAGCACTATCACAATGGACCCTGTCACCATAGGCACTGTCACCATGGACACTGTCACTATGAACACTATCATCATGGGCAGTGCCACCATAAGGAATTTCACCATAGAAACTCCAACCATGGACAATGCCAGCATGAGCACATTCACTATGGGCAGTGACACCATGAGCACTGCCACCATGGGCACTTTCAACATGGGCACTGTCACCATGCGAACCGTCACCATGATCACTATTACCATGAGCACTATCACCAAGGGCACTGTCAGCGTGAGCACTATTACCGTGAGCACTATCACCGTGAGCACGGTCACCATGAGCATTTTCACCGTGGGCACTGTCACCATGAGCATAGTCACCATGAGCATTGTCACCATGGGAACTCTCACCATGAGCACTGTCACCATGGGAAATGTCACCATGGGCACTGTCACCATAGGCACTGTCACCATGGACACTCTCAGCATGAGCACTATCATCATGTGCATTACCACCATAAAGAATTTCACCATGGGATCTCCAACCATGTACACCGCCAGCATGAGCACATTCACCATGGGCAGTGTCACCATGAGCACTATCACCATGAGCACTATCACCATGAGCATTATCACCAAGGGAACTGTCACCATGGACACTGTCAAGGTGAGCACTGTCACCGTTGGAATTCTCACCATGAGCATTGTCACCATGGGCACAGTCAACATGAGCACTGTCACCTTGGACACTGTCACCATGGGCACTCTCACCATGGGCACTGTCACCATGGACACTGTCACCATGGGCACTGTCAAGATGAGCACTGTCACCATGGGAAATGTCACCATGGGCACTGTCACGATGGGCACTGTCACCATGGGCACTGTCACCATGGACACTGTCACCATGAGCACTATCGTCATGGGCAGTGCCACCATAAGGAATTTCACCATGGGAACTCCAACCATATACACCACCAGCATGAGCACAGTCACCATGGGCAGTGTCACCATGAGCACTGTCACCATGGGCACTTTCAACATACACAGTGTCACCATGCGAACTGCCACCATGAGCACTATCACCGTGAGCACTATCACCATGGGCAGTGTCACTGTGAGCAATATCACCATGGGCACAGTTACTGTGAGCACTATTACAATGGGTACTATCACCAAGGGCACTGTCACCGTGAGCACTGTCACCATGAGCACTGTCACCATGGGCACTGTCACCATGAGCACTGTCATCATCGGCACTGTCACCATGGGAACTGTCACCATGGGAACTGTCACCATGAGCACTATCATCGTGAGGACTATAACCATGGGCACTGTCACCGTGAACACTGTCACCATTAGAACTGTCACTGTGGGCACTATCACCGTGAGCACTATCACAATGGGCACTGTCACCATAGGCACTGTCACCATGGACACTGTCACCATGAACACTATCATCATGGGCAGTGCCACCATGAGGAATTTCACCATGGGAACTCCAACCATGTACATCGGCAGGTTTAGAACAGTCACCATGGGCTGTGTCACCAAGAGCACTGTCACCATGGGCACTATCACCATGCGAACTCTCACCATGAGCACTGTCACCGTGGGCAATGTCACTATGAGCACTGTCACCGTGGGCACTGTCACCATGGGAACTGTCACCATGAGCACTATCACCGTGAGGATTATAACCATGGGCACTGTCACTGTGAGCAATATCACCATGAACACTGTCACCATGGGAAATGTGACCGTGGGCACTGTCACCGTGTGCACTGTCAACATAAGCACTGTCACCATGGGAAATGTCATCATGGGCACTGTCACCATGGGCAGTGTCACCATGAGCCCTGTCACAGTGGGCCATGTCACCATGAGCACTGTCACCGTGGGCACTGTCACCATGGGAACTGTCACCATGAGCACTATCACCGTGAGGACTATAACCATGGGCACTGTCACCGTGAGCAATATCACGATGAACACTGTCACCATAGGAAATGTCACCGTGGGCACGGTCATCGTCTGCACTGTCAACATAAGCACTGTCACCATGGGAAATGTCACCATGGGCCCTGTCACCATGGGCAGTGTCACCATGAGCACTGTCACCATGGGAACTCTCACGATGGTCACTGTCACCATGAGCACTATCATCATGGGCAGTGCCACCATGAGGAATTTCACCATGGGAATTCCAAACATGTACACCGCCAGAATGAGCACAGTCACCATGGGCAGTGTCACCATGAGCAATGTCACCATGGGCACTTTCAACATGGGCACTGTCACCATGGACACTGTCATCATGAGCTCTGTTACCATGGGAAATGTCACCATGGGCACTGTCACCATAGGCACTGTCACCATGATCTCTGTCACCATGAGCACTATCACCATTAGCACTATCACCATGGGCACTATCAACAAGGGCGCTGTCACCAAGAGAACTATCACTGTGAGCACTGTCACCATGAGCACTGTCACCGTGAGCACTGTCACCATGAGCACTGTCACCATGGGCACTGTAACCATGGGAATTGTCACCATGAGCACTATCACTGTGAGCACTATCAACATGGGCAGTGTCACAGTGAGCACTGTCACCATGAGCACTGTCATCATGAGCACTGTCACCATGTGAATTGTCACCATGAGCACTTTCACCATGAGCACTATCACCATGAGCAGTATCACCAAGGGAACTGTCACCGTGAGCACTATCACCATGAGCACTCTCACCATGGGCACTGTCACCATGGACACTGTCACCATGGGCACTGTCAAGATGAGCACTGTCACCATGGGAACTCTCACCATAAGCACTGTCACCATGGGAAATATCACCATGGGCACTGTCACCATGGGCACTGTCACCATGGGCACTGTCACCATGGACACTGTCACCATGAGCACTATCGTCATGGGCAGTGCCACCATAAGGAATTTCACCATGGGAACTCCAACCATATACACCACCAGCATGAGCACAGTCACCATGGGCAGTGTCACCATGAGCACTGTCACCATGGGCACTTTCAACATACACAGTGTCACCATGCGAACTGTCACCATGAGCACTATCACCGTGAGCACTATCACCATGGGCAGTGTCACCGTGAGCAATATCACCATGGGCACAGTTACCGTGAGCACTATTACAATGGGTACTATCACCAAGGGCACTGTCACCGTGAGCACTGTCACCATGAGCACTGTCACCATGGGCACTGTCACCATGAGCACTGTCATCATCGGCACTGTCACCATGGGAACTGTCACCATGGGAACTGTCACCATGAGCACTATCATCGTGAGGACTATAACCATGGGCACTGTCACCGTGAGCCCTGTCACCATTAGAACTGTCACTGTGGGCACTATCACCGTGAGCACTATCACAATGGGCACTGTCACCATAGGCACTGTCACCATGGACACTGTCACCATGAACACTATCATCATGGGCAGTGCCACCATGAGGAATTTCACCATGGGAACTCCAACCATGTACATCGGCAGGTTTAGAACAGTCACCATGGGCTGTGTCACCATGAGCACTGTCACCATGGGCACTATCACCATGCGAACTCTCACCATGAGCACTGTCACCATGGGAAATATCACCATGGGCACTATCACTATGGGCACTATCACCATGGGCAGTGTCACTATGAGCACAGTCAACGTGGCCACTGTCACCATGGGAACTGTCACAATGAGCACTAACTCCGTGAGCACTATCACCATGGGCAGTGTCAGCGTGAGCAATATCAACATGGGCAGTGTCACCATTAGCGCTATTACCATGGGCACTATCGCGTTGAGCACTATCACCATGAGCACTGTCACCGTGGGCACTGTCACCGTAGTCACTGTCAACATGAGCACAGTCAGCATAGGAACTCTCACCATGAGCACTGTCACCATGGGAAATGTCACCATGGGCACTATCACTATGGGCACTATCACCATGGGCTGTGTCACCATGAGCACTGTCACCATGGGCACTGTCACCATGCGAACTCTCACCATGAGCACTGTCACCGTGGGCAATGTCACAATGAGCACTGTCACCATGAGCACTATCACCGTGAGCATTCTAACCATGGGCAGTGTCACCGTAAGCAATATCACCGTAAACACTGTCACCGTGTGCACTGTCATCGTGAGCACTGTCACCATAGGAAATGTCACCATGGGCACTATCACCGTGAGCACTATTAACATGGGTACTATCACCAAGGGCATTGTTACCATGAGCAGTGTCACCATGAGCACTGTCACCGTGGGCACTGTCACCATGAGCACTGTCATCATGGGCACTGTCACCATGGGAACTGTCACCATTAGAACTGTCACTGT
This sequence comes from Balaenoptera borealis, assembly GCF_965194805.1. Lineage (NCBI taxonomy): Eukaryota > Metazoa > Chordata > Mammalia > Artiodactyla > Balaenopteridae > Balaenoptera > Balaenoptera borealis. The sequence continues at coordinate 24,429,428 of NC_138874.1, forward strand.
GGGTACTATCACCGTGAGCACTATCACAATGGGCACTGTCACCATGAGCACTATCATCTTGGGCAGTGCAACCATGAGCACTGTAACCATTGGCACTGTCACCATGGACACTGTCGCCATGGGTACTGTCACTATGGGTACTGTCCTCATGGGAACTCTTAGCAAGAGCACAGTCACCATGGGCACTGTCACCATGGACAATGTCACCATGAGCAATGTCAACATGAGCACTCTCACCATGGAAAATGTCACCATGAGCACTATCACCGTGGGCAGTGTCACCATGAGCAATATCACCATGGGCAGTGTCACCATGAGCACTATCACCATGGACACTGTCACCATGGGCACTCTCACCATGGGAAATGTCATCATGGACACTCTCACCATGAACACTGTCAACATGGGAAATGTCACCATGGTCACTGTCACCATGGGCACTTTCAACATGGGCACTGTCACCGTGCGAAATGTCACCATGGGCAGTTTCACCATGAGCACTGTCACCATTGGCACTGTCACCATGAACAGTATCATCATGGGCTGTGCCACCATGAGGAATTTCAACATGGGAACACCAACCCTGTACACCACCAGCATGAGCATAGTCACCATGGGCATTGTCACCATGAGCACTGTCACCACAGGATCTTTCAACATGGGCAGTATCAGCATGCGAACTGTCACCATGGGCAGTGTCACCATGAGCACTATCACCAAAGGCACTGTCAACGTGAGCACTCTCACCATGAGCACTATTACCATGGGCAGTGTCACCGTGAGCAATATCACCATGGGCAGTGTCACCATGGGCACTATCACCATGAGCACTATCACCAAGGGAACTGTCATCGTGAGCACTATCATCGTGAGCACTATCACCCTGAGCACTGTCACCGTCGGTACTGTCACCATGAGCACTGTCACTATGGGCACTGTCATCATGGGAACTGTCACCATGAGCACTATCACCGTGCGCACTATCACCATGGGCAGTGTCACCATGAGCAATATCACCATGGGCACTGTCAACATGAGCACTATTACCATGGGCAATATCACCATGAGCACTATAACCGTGAGCACTGTCACCGTGGGCACTGTCACCGCGTGCACTGTCCCCATGAGCACTGTCACCATGAGCACTATCACCATGAGCACTGTCACCATGGGCACTGTCACCATGGGAACTCTCACTATGAGCACTGTCACCATGGCCAGTGTCACTATGGCCACTGTCACCTTAAGCACTGTCACCAAGGGAAATGTCAGCATGGGAACTCTCACCATTTGCACTGTCACCGTGGGCACTGTCACCATAAGCACTGTCACCATGAGCACTGTTCAACATGGGCACTGTCACCTACAGCACTGCCACTGTAGGCACTTTCACCGTGAGCACTGTTCACCATGGGCACTGTAACCATGAGCACTGTCACCATGGACACTGTCACCAGGAACACTATCATCATGGGCAGTGCCACCATGAGGAATTTCAACATGGGAACACCAACCCTGTACACCGCCAGCATGAGCACAGTCACCATGGGCATTATCACCATGAGCACTGTCACCATGGGAACTTTCAACATGGGCACTATCAGCATGCGAACTGTCACCATGGGCAGTGTCACCATGAGCACTATCACCAAAGACACTGTCAACGTGAGCACTATCACCATGAGCACTATTACCATGGGCAGTGTCACCGTGAGCAATATCACCATGGGCAGTGTCACCATGGGCACTATCACCATGAGCACTATCACCAAGGGAACTGTCACCGTGAGCACTATCATCGTGAGCACTATCACCCTGAGAATTGTCACCATGAGCACTGTCACCGTCGGTACTGTCACCATGAGCACTGTCACTATGGGCACTGTCACCATGGAACTCTCACCATGAGCACTATCACCGTGAGCACTATCACCATGGGCAGTCTCACCATGAGCAATATCACCATGGGCATTATCACCGTGAGCAATGTCATCGTGTGCGCTGTCCCCATGAGCACTGTCACCATGAGCACTGTCACCATGGGCACTGTCACCATGGAAAATGTCACCTTGGAAACTGTCACCATGGGCACTGTAACCATGGACACTGTCACCAGGAGCACTATCACCATGGACACTGTTTCCATGAGCTTTGTCCCCAAGTACACTGTCAACATTGGAACTGTCATCATGGGCACTGTCACCATGGGCACTGTCACCATGATCACCGTCAATATGGGAACTGCCACCATGAGCACTGTCACCATGGACACTGCCACCATGAGCACTGTCACCGTGAGCACTGTCACCATGATCATTGTCACCAGGAGCATTGTCATCATGGGAAGTGTCACCATGAGTACTGTCACCATGGGCACTGTCACCATGGGCACTCTCAACATGGGCACTCTCACCATGGGCACTCTTGACCATGGACACTGTCACCATGGGCACTGTGAACATGAGCACTGTCACCATGGTAACTCTTACCATGAACACTGTCACCATGGGAAATGTCACTATGGGCACTGTCAGCATGGGCACTGTTACCATGGACACAGTCAACATGAGCACTATCATCATGGGCAGTGCCACCATGAGGAATTTCACCATGGCAACTCCAACCATGTACACCGCCAGCATGAGCACAGTCACCATGGGCAGTGTCACCGTGAGCACTATCACCATGGGCACTTTCAACATGGGCACTGTCACCATGCGAACTGTCACCATGAACACTATCACTATGAGCACTATCACCATGAGCACTCTCCCAAAGGGCACTGTCACCGTGAGCTCTGTCACCATGAGCACTGTCACTGTGGGCAATGTCACCATGAGCACTGTCACCGTGGGCACTCTCACCATGGGAACTGTCACCATGAGCACTATCACCGTGAGCACTAACACCATTTGCAGTGTCACCGTGAGCAATATCACCATGGGAAATGTGAGAGTGAGCACTATTACCATGGGCACTATCACCATGAGCACTCTCACCATGAGCACTGTCACCGTGGGCACTGTCACCATGGGCAGTGTCACCATGAGCACTGTCACCCTGGGCTCTGTCATCATGGACACTGTCATCTTAGGAACTGCCACCACGGACACTGCCACCATGAGCACTGTAACCATTGGCACTGCCACAGTGAGCACTCTCACCATGAGCACTCTCACCATGGGAAATGTCACCATGAGCACGGTCACCAGGGACACTGTCACCATGGGCACTATCCACCAGGGCACTGTCACCGTGAGCACTATCACTGTCAGCACTATCACCGTGAGCACTATCACCATGGGCACTGTCACCGTGAGCCCTATTACCATGGGCACTATCACCAAGGGCACTGTCACTGTGAGCACTATCAACGTGAGCACTGTCACCATGATCACTGTCACCGTGGGCAATGTCACCATGAGCACTGTCACCATGGACACTTTCAACATGGCTACTGTCACCATGGGCACTGTCACCATGGACACTGTCATCATGAGCTCTGTTACCATGGGAAATGTCACCATGAGCACTGTCATCTTGGGAACTGCCACCATGGACACAGCCACCATGAGCAATGTAACCATTGGCACTGCCACAGTGAGCACTGTCACCGTGAGCACTGTCACCATGGGAACTGTCACCATGTGCCCTGTCACCATGGGAACTCTCACCATGAGCACTATCACCATGAGCACTATCACCATGGGCACTGTCACCAAGGGCACTGTCACCGTGAGCACTGTCACCAAGGGCACTGTCACCGTGAGCACTGTTACCATGAGCACTGTCACCGTGGGCACTGTCACCCTGAGCACTGTCATCATCGGCACTGTCACCATGGGAACTCTCACCATGAGCACTGTCACCATGGGAAATATCACCATGGGCACTATCACTATGGGCACTATCACCATGGGCAGTGTCACTATGAGCACAGTCAACATGGCCACTGTCACCATGGGAACTGTCACAATGAGCACTAACTCCGTGAGCACTATCACCATGGGCAGTGTCAGCGTGAGCAATATCAACATGGGCAGTGTCACCATTAGCGCTATTACCATGGGCACTATCGCGTTGAGCACTATCACCATGAGCACTGTCACCGTGGGCACTGTCACCGTAGTCACTGTCAACATGAGCACAGTCAGCATAGGAACTCTCACCATGAGCACTGTCACCATGGGAAATGTCACCATGGGCACTATCACTATGGGCACTATCACCATGGGCTGTGTCACCATGAGCACTGTCACCATGGGCACTGTCACCATGCGAACTCTCACCATGAGCACTGTCACCGTGGGCAATGTCACAATGAGCACTGTCACCATGAGCACTATCACCGTGAGCATTCTAACCATGGGCAGTGTCACCGTAAGCAATATCACCGTAAACACTGTCACCGTGTGCACTGTCATCGTGAGCACTGTCACCATAGGAAATGTCACCATGGGCACTATCACCGTGAGCACTATTAACATGGGTACTATCACCAAGGGCATTGTTACCATGAGCAGTGTCACCATGAGCACTGTCACCGTGGGCACTGTCACCATGAGCACTGTCATCATGGGCACTGTCACCATGGGAACTGTCACCATTAGAACTGTCACTGTGGGTACTATCACCGTGAGCACTATCACAATGGGCACTGTCACCATGAGCACTATCATCTTGGGCAGTGCAACCATGAGCACTGTAACCATTGGCACTGTCACCATGGACACTGTCGCCATGGGTACTGTCACTATGGGTACTGTCCTCATGGGAACTCTTAGCAAGAGCACAGTCACCATGGGCACTGTCACCATGGACAATGTCACCATGAGCAATGTCAACATGAGCACTCTCACCATGGAAAATGTCACCATGAGCACTATCACCGTGGGCAGTGTCACCATGAGCAATATCACCATGGGCAGTGTCACCATGAGCACTATCACCATGGACACTGTCACCATGGGCACTCTCACCATGGGAAATGTCATCATGGACACTCTCACCATGAACACTGTCAACATGGGAAATGTCACCATGGTCACTGTCACCATGGGCACTTTCAACATGGGCACTGTCACCGTGCGAAATGTCACCATGGGCAGTTTCACCATGAGCACTGTCACCATTGGCACTGTCACCATGAACAGTATCATCATGGGCTGTGCCACCATGAGGAATTTCAACATGGGAACACCAACCCTGTACACCACCAGCATGAGCATAGTCACCATGGGCATTGTCACCATGAGCACTGTCACCACAGGATCTTTCAACATGGGCAGTATCAGCATGCGAACTGTCACCATGGGCAGTGTCACCATGAGCACTATCACCAAAGGCACTGTCAACGTGAGCACTCTCACCATGAGCACTATTACCATGGGCAGTGTCACCGTGAGCAATATCACCATGGGCAGTGTCACCATGGGCACTATCACCATGAGCACTATCACCAAGGGAACTGTCATCGTGAGCACTATCATCGTGAGCACTATCACCCTGAGCACTGTCACCGTCGGTACTGTCACCATGAGCACTGTCACTATGGGCACTGTCATCATGGGAACTGTCACCATGAGCACTATCACCGTGCGCACTATCACCATGGGCAGTGTCACCATGAGCAATATCACCATGGGCACTGTCAACATGAGCACTATTACCATGGGCAATATCACCATGAGCACTATAACCGTGAGCACTGTCACCGTGGGCACTGTCACCGCGTGCACTGTCCCCATGAGCACTGTCACCATGAGCACTATCACCATGAGCACTGTCACCATGGGCACTGTCACCATGGGAACTCTCACTATGAGCACTGTCACCATGGCCAGTGTCACTATGGCCACTGTCACCTTAAGCACTGTCACCAAGGGAAATGTCAGCATGGGAACTCTCACCATTTGCACTGTCACCGTGGGCACTGTCACCATAAGCACTGTCACCATGAGCACTGTTCAACATGGGCACTGTCACCTAGAGCACTGCCACTGTAGGCACTTTCACCGTGAGCACTGTTCACCATGGGCACTGTAACCATGAGCACTGTCACCATGGACACTGTCACCAGGAACACTATCATCATGGGCAGTGCCACCATGAGGAATTTCAACATGGGAACACCAACCCTGTACACCGCCAGCATGAGCACAGTCACCATGGGCATTATCACCATGAGCACTGTCACCATGGGAACTTTCAACATGGGCACTATCAGCATGCGAACTGTCACCATGGGCAGTGTCACCATGAGCACTATCACCAAAGACACTGTCAACGTGAGCACTATCACCATGAGCACTATTACCATGGGCAGTGTCACCGTGAGCAATATCACCATGGGCAGTGTCACCATGGGCACTATCACCATGAGCACTATCACCAAGGGAACTGTCACCGTGAGCACTATCATCGTGAGCACTATCACCCTGAGAATTGTCACCATGAGCACTGTCACCGTCGGTACTGTCACCATGAGCACTGTCACTATGGGCACTGTCACCATGGAACTCTCACCATGAGCACTATCACCGTGAGCACTATCACCATGGGCAGTCTCACCATGAGCAATATCACCATGGGCATTATCACCGTGAGCAATGTCATCGTGTGCGCTGTCCCCATGAGCACTGTCACCATGAGCACTGTCACCATGGGCACTGTCACCATGGAAAATGTCACCTTGGAAACTGTCACCATGGGCACTGTAACCATGGACACTGTCACCAGGAGCACTATCACCATGGACACTGTTTCCATGAGCTTTGTCCCCAAGTACACTGTCAACATTGGAACTGTCATCATGGGCACTGTCACCATGGGCACTGTCACCATGATCACCGTCAATATGGGAACTGCCACCATGAGCACTGTCACCATGGACACTGCCACCATGAGCACTGTCACCGTGAGCACTGTCACCATGATCATTGTCACCAGGAGCATTGTCATCATGGGAAGTGTCACCATGAGTACTGTCATCATGGGCACTGTCACCATGGGCACTCTCAACATGGGCACTCTCACCATGGGCACTCTTGACCATGGACACTGTCACCATGGGCACTGTCACCATGGTAACTCTTACCATGAACACTGTCACCATGGGAAATGTCACTATGGGCACTGTCAGCATGGGCACTGTTACCATGGACACAGTCAACATGAGCACTATCATCATGGGCAGTGCCACCATGAGGAATTTCACCATGGCAACTCCAACCATGTACACCGCCAGCATGAGCACAGTCACCATGGGCAGTGTCACCGTGAGCACTATCACCATGGGCACTTTCAACATGGGCACTGTCACCATGCGAACTGTCACCATGAACACTATCACTATGAGCACTATCACCATGAGCACTCTCCCAAAGGGCACTGTCACCGTGAGCTCTGTCACCATGAGCACTGTCACTGTGGGCAATGTCACCATGAGCACTGTCACCGTGGGCACTCTCACCATGGGAACTGTCACCATGAGCACTATCACCGTGAGCACTAACACCATTTGCAGTGTCACCGTGAGCAATATCACCATGGGAAATGTCAGAGTGAGCACTATTACCATGGGCACTATCACCATGAGCACTCTCACCATGAGCACTGTCACCGTGGGCACTGTCACCGTGTGCCCTGTCACCATGGGCAGTGTCACCATGAGCACTGTCACCCTGGGCTCTGTCATCATGGACACTGTCATCTTAGGAACTGCCACCACGGACACTGCCACCATGAGCACTGTAACCATTGGCACTGCCACAGTGAGCACTCTCACCATGAGCACTCTCACCATGGGAAATGTCACCATGAGCACGGTCACCAGGGACACTGTCACCATGGGCACTATCCATCAGGGCACTGTCACCGTGAGCACTATCACTGTGAGCACTATCACCGTGAGAAGTATCACCAAGGGCACTGTCACCACGAGCACTGTCATCGTGGGCACTGTCACCATGAGCACTGTCATCATGGGCACTGTCACCATGGGAACTCTCACCATTAGCACTGTCACTGTGGGCACTATCTCCGTGAGCACTATCACAATGGACCCTGTCACCATAGGCACTGTCACCATGGACACTGTCACTATGAACACTATCATCATGGGCAGTGCCACCATAAGGAATTTCACCATAGAAACTCCAACCATGGACAATGCCAGCATGAGCACATTCACTATGGGCAGTGACACCATGAGCACTGCCACCATGGGCACTTTCAACATGGGCACTGTCACCATGCGAACCGTCACCATGATCACTATTACCATGAGCACTATCACCAAGGGCACTATCAGCGTGAGCACTATTACCGTGAGCACTATCACCGTGAGCACGGTCACCATGAGCATTTTCACCGTGGGCACTGTCACCATGAGCATAGTCACCATGAGCATTGTCACCATGGGAACTCTCACCATGAGCACTGTCACCATGGGAAATGTCACCATGGACACTGTCACCATAGGCACTGTCACCATGGACACTCTCAGCATGAGCACTATCATCATGTGCATTACCACCATAAAGAATTTCACCATGGGATCTCCAACCATGTACACCGCCAGCATGAGCACCTTCACCATGGGCAGTGTCACCATGAGCACTATCACCATGAGCACTATCACCATGAGCATTATCACCAAGGGAACTGTCACCATGGACACTGTCAAGGTGAGCACTGTCACCGTTGGAATTCTCACCATGAGCATTGTCACCGTGGGCACAGTCAACATGAGCACTGTTACCTTGGACACTGTCACCATGGGCACTCTCACCATGGGCACTGTCACCATGGACACTGTCACCATGGGCACTGTCAAGATGAGCAATGTCACCATGGGAAATGTCACCATGGGCACTGTCACGATGGGCACTGTCACCATGGGCACTGTCACCATGGACACTGTCACCATGAGCACTATCGTCATGGGCAGTGCCACCATAAGGAATTTCACCATGGGAACTCCAACCATATACACCACCAGCATGAGCACAGTCACCATGGGCAGTGTCACCATGAGCACTGTCACCATGGGCACTTTCAACATACACAGTGTCACCATGCGAACTGTCACCATGAGCACTATCACCGTGAGCACTATCACCATGGGCAGTGTCACCGTGAGCAATATCACCATGGGCACAGTTACCGTGAGCACTATTACAATGGGTACTATCACCAAGGGCACTGTCACTGTGAGCACTGTCACCATGAGCACTGTCACCATGGGCACTGTCACCATGAGCACTGTCATCATCGGCACTGTCACCATGGGAACTGTCACCATGGGAACTGTCACCATGAGCACTATCATCGTGAGGACTATAACCATGGGCACTGTCACCGTGAACACTGTCACCATTAGAACTGTCACTGGGGGCACTATCACCGTGAGCACTACCACAATGGGCACTGTCACCATAGGCACTGTCACCATGGACACTGTCACCATGAACACTATCATCATGGGCAGTGCCACCATGAGGAATTTCACCATGGGAACTCCAACCATGTGCATCGGCAGGTTTAGAACAGTCACCATGGGCTGTGTCTCCATGAGCACTGTCACCATGGGCACTATCACCATGCGAACTCTCACCATGAGCACTGTCACCGTTGGCACTGTCACCATGGGCAGTGTCACCATGAGCACTATCACCGTGAGGACTATAACCATGGGCACTGTCACTGTGAGCAATATCACCATGAACACTGTCACCATGGGAAATGTGACCGTGGGCACTGTCACCGTGTGCACTGTCAACATAAGCACTGTCACCATGGGAAATGTCATCATGGGCACTGTCACCATGGGCAGTGTCACCATGAGCCCTGTCACCATGGGCCATGTCACCATGAGCACTGTCACCGTGGGCACTGTCACCATGGGAACTGTCACCATGAGCACTATCACCGTGAGGACTATAACCATGGGCACTGTCACCGTGAGCAATATCACGATGATCACTGTCACCATAGGAAATGTCACCGTGGGCACGGTCATCGTCTGCACTGTCAACATAAGCACTGTCACCATGGGAAATGTCACCATGGGCCCTGTCACCATGGGCAGTGTCACCATGAGCACTGTCACCATGGGAACTCTCACAATGGTCACTGTCACCATGAGCACTATCATCATGGGCAGTGCCACCATGAGGAATTTCACCATGGGAATTCCAAACATGTACACCGCCAGAATGAGCACAGTCACCATGGACAGTGTCACCATGAGCAATGTCACCATGGGCACTTTCAACATGGGCACTGTCACCATGGACACTGTCATCATGAGCTCTGTTACCATGGGAAATGTCACCATGGGCACTGTCATCATAGGCACTGTCACCATGATCTCTGTCACCATGAGCACTATCACCATTAGCACTATCACCATGGGCACTATCACCAAGGGCGCTGTCACCAAGAGAACTATCACTGTGAGCACTGTCACCATGAGCACTGTCACCGTGAGCACTGTCACCATGAGCACTGTCACCATGGGCACTGTAACCATGGGAATTGTCACCATGAGCACTATCACTGTGAGCACTATCAACATGGGCAGTGTCACCGTGAGCACTGTCACCATGAGCACTGTCATCATGAGCACTGTCACCATGTGAATTGTCACCATGAGCACTTTCACCATGAGCACTATCACCATGAGCAGTATCACCAAGGGAACTGTCACCGTGAGCACTATCACCATGAGCACTATCACCATGGGCACTGTCACCGTGAGCACTATTACCATGGGTACTATCACCAAGGGCACTGTTAAGGTGAGCACTGTCACCATGGGAACTCTCACCATGAGCACTGTCACCATGGACACTGTCACGATGGGCACTGTCACCATGGGCACACTCATCATGGTCAATGTCACCATGGACACTGTCACCATGGGCACTGTCAACTTGAGCACTATTACCATGAGCACTATCACCATGAGCACTATCACCAAGGGAAGTGTCACCATGAGCACTATCACCGTGAGCAGTATCACCATGGGCAGTGTCACCTTGAGCAATATCAACATGGGCACTGTCACCGTGAGCATTATTACAATAGGCACTATCACCATGAGCACTAACACCATGAGCAATGTCACCGTTGGCATTATCACCGTGTGCACAGTCACCATGAGCACTGTCACCATGAACACTGTAATCATCGGCACTGTCACCATAGGAAATGTCACCATGAGCACTTTCACTGTGGGCACTATCACCCTGAGCACTATCACAATGGGCACTGTCACCATGGACACTGTCACCATGAGCACTATCATCATAGGCAATGTCACCATGGGCACTCTCACCATGGGCAATGTCATCATGGACACTCTCACCGTGAACACTGTCAACATGGGAAATGTCACCATGGTCACTGTCACCATGGGCACTTTCAACATGGGCACTGTCACTGTGCGAAATGTCACCATGGGCAGTGTCACCATGAGCACTGTCACCATTGGCACTGTCACCATGGACACTGTCACCATGAACACTATCATCATAAGGAATTTCAACATGGGAACATCCAACCCTGTATACCGCCAGCATGAGCACAGTCACCATGGGCATTGTCACCATGGGAACTTTCAACATGGGCACTGTCAGCATGCGAACTGTCACCATGGGCAGTGTCACCATGAGCACTATCACCAAAGGCACTGTCAATGTGAGCACTATCACCATGAGCACTATTACCATGGGCAGTGTCACCATGAGCAATATCACCATGGGCAGTGTCACCATGGGCACTATCACCTTGAGCACTATCACCAAGGGAACTGTCACCGTGAGCACTATCATCGTGAGCACTATCACCCTGAACACTGTCACCATGAGCACTGTCACCGTCGGTACTGTCACCATGAGCACTGTCACTATGGGCACTGTCACCATGGGAACTGTCACCATGAGCACTATCACCGTGAGCTCTATCACCATGGGCAGTGTCACCATGAGCAATATCACCATGGGCACTGTCAACATGAGCACTATTACCATGGGCAATATCACCATGAGCACTATCACCGTGAGCACTGTCACCATGGGCACTGTCACTATGGGCACTGTGACCATGGGAACTGTCACCATGGACACTGTCACCATGAGCACTATCTTCATGGGCAGTGCTACCATGAGGCATTTCACCATGGGAACTCCAACCAGGTACACTGCCAGCATGAGCACATTCACCATGGGCAGTGCCACCACGAGCACTGTCCCCATGGGCACTTTCAACATGGGCCCTATCACCATTCGAACTGTCACCATGAGCACTATCACCGTGAGCACTGTCTCTATGAGCATAGTCACCGTGGGCACTGTCACCATGAGCACTGTCACCATGGGCAGTGTAACCGTGGGAACTGTCACCATGAGCACTATCACCGTGAGCACTATCACCATGGGCAGTGTCACTGTGAGCAATATCACCATCGCACTGTCACCGTGAGCACTATTAACAAGGGTACTACCACCAAGGGCACTGTCACCATGAGCACTGTCATCATGGGCACTGTCACCATAGGAACTGTCACCATGAGCACTGTCACTGTGGGCACTATCACCCTGAGCACTATCAAAATGGGCACTGTCACCATAGGCACTGTCACCATGGACACTGTCACCATGAGCACTATCATCATGGGCAGTGCCACCATGAGCAATTTCACCATCGGAACTCCATCCATGTACACCGCCAGCATGAGCACAGTCAACATGGGCAGTGTCACCATGAGCACTGTCACCATGGGCACTGTCACCATGCGAACTGTCACCGTGAGCACTGTCACCCTGGGCAATGTCACAATGAGCACTGTTCACCATGGGAACTGTCACCATGGACCCTGTCGCCATGGGTACTGTCACCATGTGTACTGTCCTCATGGGAACTCTTAGCAAGAGCACAGTCACCATGGACAATGTCACCATGGGCAATGTCAACATGAGCACGCTCACCATGGAAAATGTCACCATGAGCACTATCACCGTGGGCAGTGTCACCGTGAGCAATATCACCATGGGTAGTGTCACCATGAGCACTATCACCATGGACACTCTCACCATGGGCACTCTCACCATGGGCAATGTCATCATGGACACTCTCACCATGAACACTGTCAACATGGGAAATGTCACCATGGTCACTGTCACCATGGGCACTTTCAACATGGGCACTGGCACCGTGCGAAATGTCACCATGGGCAGTTTCACCATGAGCACTGTCACCATTGGCACTATCACCATGGACACTGTCACCAGGAACACTATCATCATGGGCAGTGCCACCATGAGGAATTTCAACATGGGAACACCAACCCTGTACACGGCCAGCATGAGCACAGTCACCATGGTCATTATCACCATGAGCACTGTCACCATGGGAACTTTCAATATGGGCACTATCAGCATGTGAGCTATCACCATGGGCAGTGTCACCATGAGCACTATCACCAAAGACACTGTCAACGTGAGCACTATCACCATGAGCACTATTACCATGGGCAGTGTCACCGTGAGCAATATCACCATGGGCAGTGTCACCATGGGCACTATCACCATGAGCACTATCACCAAGGGAACTGTCATCGTGAGCACTATCATCATGAGCACTATCACCCTGAGCATTGTCACCATGAGCACTGTCACCGTCGGTACTGTCACCATGAGCACTGTCACTATGGGCACTGTCACCATGGGAACTCTCACCATGAGCACTATCACCGTGAGCACTATCACCATGGGCAGTCTCACCATGAGCAATATCACCATGGGCATTATCACCGTGAGCACTGTCACCGTGTGCACTGTCCCCATGAGCACTGTCACCATGAGGACTATCACCATGGGAACTGTCAACATGGGAACGGTCACCATGGGAACTCTCACCATAAGCACTGTCACCATGGGAAATGTCACCATGGACACTGTCACCATGAGCACTGTCACCATGGACACTGTCACCATGAGCATTGTCACCATGAGCATTGTCACCGTGGGCACAGTCACCATGAGCACTGTCACCATGGGCACTGTCACCATGGAAAATGTCACCTTGGAAACTGTCACCATGGGCACTGTAACCATGGACACTGTCACCAGGAGCACTATCACCATGGACACTGTTTCCATGAGCTTTGTCCCCAAGTACACTGTCAACATTGGAACTGTCATCATGGGCACTGTCACCATGGGCACTGTCACCATGATCACCGTCAATTTGGGAACTGCCACCATGAGCACTGTCACCATGGACACTGCCACCATGAGCACTGTCACCGTGAGCACTGTCACCATGATCATTGTCACCAGGAGCATTGTCATCATGGGAAGTGTCACCATGAGTACTGTCGCCATGGGCACTGTCACCATGGGCACTCTCAACATGGGCACTCTCACCATGGGCACTCTTGACCATGGACACTGTCACCATGGGCACTGTGAACATGAGCACTGTCACCATGGTAACTCTTACCATGAACACTGTCACCATGGGAAATGTCACTATGGGCACTGTCAGCATGGGCACTGTTACCATGGACACAGTCAACATGAGCACTATCATCATGGGCAGTGCCACCATGAGGAATTTCACCATGGCAACTCCAACCATGTACACCGCCAGCATGAGCACAGTCACCATGGGCAGTGTCACCGTGAGCACTATCACCATGGGCACTTTCAACATGGGCACTGTCACCATGCGAACTGTCACCATGAACACTATCACTATGAGCACTATCACCATGAGCACTCTCACAAAGGGCACTGTCACCGTGAGCTCTGTCACCATGAGCACTGTCACTGTGGGCAATGTCACCATGAGCACTGTCACCGTGGGCACTCTCACCATGGGAACTGTCACCATGAGCACTATCACCGTGAGCACTAACACCATTTGCAGTGTCACCGTGAGCAATATCACCATGGGAAATGTCAGAGTGAGCACTATTACCATGGGCACTATCACCATGAGCACTCTCACCATGAGCACTGTCACCGTGGGCACTGTCACCATGTGCACTGTCACCATGGGCAGTGTCACCATGAGCACTGTCACCCTGGGCTCTGTCATCATGGACACTGTCATCTTAGGAACTGCCACCACGGACACTGCCACCATGAGCACTGTAACCATTGGCACTGCCACAGTGAGCACTCTCACCATGAGCACTCTCACCATGGGAAATGTCACCATGAGCACGGTCACCAGGGACACTGTCACCATGGGCACTATCCATCAGGGCACTGTCACCGTGAGCACTATCACTGTGAGCACTATCACCGTGAGAAGTATCACCAAGGGCACTGTCACCATGAGCACTGTCATCGTGGGCACTGTCACCATGAGCACTGTCATCATGGGCACTGTCACCATGGGAACTCTCACCATTAGCACTGTCACTGTGGGCACTATCACCGTGAGCACTATCACAATGGACCCTGTCACCATAGGCACTGTCACCATGGACACTGTCACTATGAACACTATCATCATGGGCAGTGCCACCATAAGGAATTTCACCATAGAAACTCCAACCATGGACAATGCCAGCATGAGCACATTCACTATGGGCAGTGACACCATGAGCACTGCCACCATGGGCACTTTCAACATGGGCACTGTCACCATGCGAACCGTCACCATGATCACTATTACCATGAGCACTATCACCAAGGGCACTGTCAGCGTGAGCACTATTACCGTGAGCACTATCACCGTGAGCACGGTCACCATGAGCATTTTCACCGTGGGCACTGTCACCATGAGCATAGTCACCATGAGCATTGTCACCATGGGAACTCTCACCATGAGCACTGTCACCATGGGAAATGTCACCATGGGCACTGTCACCATAGGCACTGTCACCATGGACACTCTCAGCATGAGCACTATCATCATGTGCATTACCACCATAAAGAATTTCACCATGGGATCTCCAACCATGTACACCGCCAGCATGAGCACATTCACCATGGGCAGTGTCACCATGAGCACTATCACCATGAGCACTATCACCATGAGCATTATCACCAAGGGAACTGTCACCATGGACACTGTCAAGGTGAGCACTGTCACCGTTGGAATTCTCACCATGAGCATTGTCACCGTGGGCACAGTCAACATGAGCACTGTCACCTTGGACACTGTCACCATGGGCACTCTCACCATGGGCACTGTCACCATGGACACTGTCACCATGGGCACTGTCAAGATGAGCACTGTCACCATGGGAAATGTCACCATGGGCACTGTCACGATGGGCACTGTCACCATGGGCACTGTCACCATGGACACTGTCACCATGAGCACTATCGTCATGGGCAGTGCCACCATAGGGAATTTCACCATGGGAACTCCAACCATATACACCACCAGCATGAGCACAGTCACCATGGGCAGTGTCACCATGAGCACTGTCACCATGGGCACTTTCAACATACACAGTGTCACCATGCGAACTGCCACCATGAGCACTATCACCGTGAGCACTATCACCATGGGCAGTGTCACTGTGAGCAATATCACCATGGGCACAGTTACCGTGAGCACTATTACAATGGGTACTATCACCAAGGGCACTGTCACCGTGAGCACTGTCACCATGAGCACTGTCACCATGGGCACTGTCACCATGAGCACTGTCATCATCGGCACTGTCACCATGGGAACTGTCACCATGGGAACTGTCACCATGAGCACTATCATCGTGAGGACTATAACCATGGGCACTGTCACCGTGAACACTGTCACCATTAGAACTGTCACTGTGGGCACTATCACCGTGAGCACTATCACAATGGGCACTGTCACCATAGGCACTGTCACCATGGACACTGTCACCATGAACACTATCATCATGGGCAGTGCCACCATGAGGAATTTCACCATGGGAACTCCAACCATGTACATCGGCAGGTTTAGAACAGTCACCATGGGCTGTGTCACCAAGAGCACTGTCACCATGGGCACTATCACCATGCGAACTCTCACCATGAGCACTGTCACCGTGGGCAATGTCACTATGAGCACTGTCACCGTGGGCACTGTCACCATGGGAACTGTCACCATGAGCACTATCACCGTGAGGACTATAACCATGGGCACTGTCACTGTGAGCAATATCACCATGAACACTGTCACCATGGGAAATGTGACCGTGGGCACTGTCACCGTGTGCACTGTCAACATAAGCACTGTCACCATGGGAAATGTCATCATGGGCACTGTCACCATGGGCAGTGTCACCATGAGCCCTGTCACAGTGGGCCATGTCACCATGAGCACTGTCACCGTGGGCACTGTCACCATGGGAACTGTCACCATGAGCACTATCACCGTGAGGACTATAACCATGGGCACTGTCACCGTGAGCAATATCACGATGAACACTGTCACCATAGGAAATGTCACCGTGGGCACGGTCATCGTCTGCACTGTCAACATAAGCACTGTCACCATGGGAAATGTCACCATGGGCCCTGTCACCATGGGCAGTGTCACCATGAGCACTGTCACCATGGGAACTCTCACGATGGTCACTGTCACCATGAGCACTATCATCATGGGCAGTGCCACCATGAGGAATTTCACCATGGGAATTCCAAACATGTACACCGCCAGAATGAGCACAGTCACCATGGGCAGTGTCACCATGAGCAATGTCACCATGGGCACTTTCAACATGGGCACTGTCACCATGGACACTGTCATCATGAGCTCTGTTACCATGGGAAATGTCACCATGGGCACTGTCACCATAGGCACTGTCACCATGATCTCTGTCACCATGAGCACTATCACCATTAGCACTATCACCATGGGCACTATCACGAAGGGCGCTGTCACCAAGAGAACTATCACTGTGAGCACTGTCACCATGAGCACTGTCACCGTGAGCACTGTCACCATGAGCACTGTCACCATGGGCACTGTAACCATGGGAATTGTCACCATGAGCACTATCACTGTGAGCACTATCAACATGGGCAGTGTCACCGTGAGCACTGTCACCATGAGCACTGTCATCATGAGCACTGTCACCATGTGAATTGTCACCATGAGCACTTTCACCATGAGCACTATCACCATGAGCAGTATCACCAAGGGAACTGTCACCGTGAGCACTATCACCATGAGCACTCTCACCATGGGCACTGTCACCATGGACACTGTCACCATGGGCACTGTCAAGATGAGCACTGTCACCATGGGAACTCTCACCATAAGCACTGTCACCATGGGAAATGTCACCATGGACACTGTCACCATGAGCACTATCGTCATGGGCAGTGCCACCATAAGGAATTTCACCATGGGAACTCCAACCATATACACCACCAGCATGAGCACAGTCACCATGGGCAGTGTCACCATGAGCACTGTCACCATGGGCACTTTCAACATACACAGTGTCACCATGCGAACTGTCACCATGAGCACTATCACCGTGAGCACTATCACCATGGGCAGTGTCACCGTGAGCAATATCACCATGGGCACAGTTACCGTGAGCACTATTACAATGGGTACTATCACCAAGGGCACTGTCACCGTGAGCACTGTCACCATGAGCACTGTCACCATGGGCACTGTCACCAAGAGCACTGTCATCATCGGCACTGTCACCATGGGAACTGTCACCATGGGAACTGTCACCATGAGCACTATCATCGTGAGGACTATAACCATGGGCACTGTCACCGTGACCCCTGTCACCATTAGAACTGTCACTGTGGACACTATCACCGTGAGCACTATCACAATGGGCACTGTCACCATAGGCACTGTCACCATGGACACTGTCACCATGAACACTATCATCATGGGCAGTGCCACCATGAGGAATTTCACCATGGGAACTCCAACCATGTACATCGGCAGGTTTAGAACAGTCACCATGGGCTGTGTCACCATGAGCACTGTCACCATGGGCACTATCACCATGCGAACTCTCACCATGAGCACTGTCACCGTGGGCAATGTCACCATGAGCACTGTCACCGTGGGCACTGTCACCATGGGAACTCTCACCATGAGCACTATCACCGTGAGCACTATCACCATGGGCAGTCTCACCATGAGCAATATCACCATGGGCATTATCACCGTGAGCACTGTCACCGTGTGCACTGTCCCCATGAGCACTGTCACCATGAGGACTATCACCATGGGAACTGTCAACATGGGAATGGTCACCATGGGCACTGTCAATATGAGCACTGTCACCATGGGAACTCTCACCATGAGCACTGTCACCATGGCCAGTGTCACCATGGTCACTGTCACCATAAGCACTGTCACCAAGGGAAATGTCACCATGGGCACTCTCACCATTTTCACTGTCACCGTGGGCACTGTCACCATAAGCACTGTCCCCATGAGCACTGTTCAACATGAGCACTGTCACCATGAGCATTGTCACCTTGAGCACTGTCACCATGGGAACATTCACCATGGGCACTGTCACCATGGGCACTGTCACCATGGAAAATGTCACCTTGGAAACTGTCACCATGGGCACTGTAACCATGGACACTGTCACCAGGAGCACTATCACCATGGACACTGTTTCCATGAGCATTATCCCCAAGTACACTGTCAACATTGGAACTGTCATCATGGGCACTGTCACCATGGGCACTGTCACCATGATCACCGTCAATATGGGAACTGCCACCATGAGCACTGTCACCATGGACACTGCCACCATGAGCACTGTCACCGTGAGCACTGTCACCATGATCATTGTCACCAGGAGCATTGTCATTATGGGAAGTGTCACCATGAGTACTGTCACCATGGGCACTGTCACCATGGGCACTCTCAACATGGGCACTCTCACCATGGGCACTCTTGACCATGGACACTGTCACCATGGGCACTGTGAACATGAGCACTGTCACCATGGTATCTCTTACCATGAACACTGTCACCATGGGAAATGTCACTATGGGCACTGTCAGCATGGGCACTGTTACCATGGACACAGTCAACATGAGCACTATCATCATGGGCAGTGCCACCATGAGGAATTTCACCATGGCAACTCCAACCATGTACACCGCCAGCATGAGCACAGTCACCATGGGCAGTGTCACCGTGAGCACTATCACCATGGGCACTTTCAACATGGGCACTGTCACCATGCGAACTGTCACCATGAACACTATCACTATGAGCACTATCACCATGAGCAGTCTCACAAAGGGCACTGTCACCGTGAGCTCTGTCACCATGAGCACTGTCACTGTGGGCAATGTCACCATGAACACTGTCACCGTGGGCACTCTCACCATGGGAACTGTCACCATGAGCACTATCAACGTGAGCACTAACACCATTTGCAGTGTCACCGTGAGCAATATCACCATGGGAAATGTCAGAGTGAGCACTATTACCATGGGCACTATCACCATGAGCACTCTCACCATGAGCACTGTCACCGTGGGCACTGTCACCATGTGCACTGTCACCATGGGCAGTGTCACCATGAGCACTGTCACCCTGGGCTCTGTCATCATGGACACTGTCATCTTAGGAACTGCCACCACGGACACTGCCACCATGAGCACTGTAACCATTGGCACTGCCACAGTGAGCACTCTCACCATGAGCACTCTCACCATGGGAAATGTCACCATGAGCACGGTCACCAGGGACACTGTCACCATGGGCACTATCCACCAGGGCACTGTCACCGTGAGCACTATCACTGTCAGCACTATCACCGTGAGCACTATCACCATGGGCACTGTCACCGTGAGCCCTATTACCATGGGCACTATCACCAAGGGCACTGTCACTGTGAGCACTATCACCATGAGCACTATCAACGTGAGCACTGTCACCATTATCACTGTCACCGTGGGCAATGTCACCATGAGCACTGTCACCATGGACACTTTCAACATGGCTACTGTCACCATGGGCACTGTCACCATGGACACTGTCATCATGAGCTCTGTTACCATGGGAAATGTCACCATGAGCACTGTCATCTTGGGAACTGCCACCATGGACACAGCCACCATGAGCAATGTAACCATTGGCACTGCCACAGTGAGCACTGTCACCGTGAGCACTGTCACCATGGGAACTGTCACCATGTGCCCTGTCACCATGGGAACTCTCACCATGAGCACTATCACCATGAGCACTATCACCATGGGCACTGTCACCATGGGCACTGTCACCATGAGCATTATTACCATGGGTACTATCACCAAGGGCACTGTCACCGTGAGCACTGTCACCAAGGACACTGTCACCGTGAGCACTGTTACCATGAGCACTGTCACCATGGGCACTATCACCATGCGAACTCTCACCATGAGCACTGTCACCGTGGGCAATGTCACCATGAGCACTGTCACCGTGGGCACTGTCACCATGGGAACTCTCACCATGAGCACTATCACCGTGAGCACTATCACCATGGGCTGTCTCACCATGAGCAATATCACCATGGGCATTATCACCGTGAGCACTGTCACCGTGTGCACTGTCCCCATGAGCACTGTCACCATGAGGACTATCACCATGGGAACTGTCAACATGGGAACGTTCACCATGGGCACTGTCAATATGAGCACTGTCACCATGGGAACTCTCACCATGAGCACTGTCACCATGGCCAGTGTCACCATGGTCACTGTCACCATGAGCACTGTCACCAAGGGAAATGTCACCATGGGCACTCTCACCATTTTCACTGTCACCGTGGGCACTGTCACCATAAGCACTGTCACCATGAGCACTGTTCAACATGAGCACTGTCACCGAGAGCACTGCCACTGTGGGCACTATCACCGTGAGCACTGTCACCATGGGCACTGTCACCATGGGCACTGTCACCATGAGCACTGTCACCATGGACACTGTCACCATGAGCATTGTCACCATGAGCATTGTCACCGTGGGCACAGTCACCATGAGCACTGTCACCATGGGCACTGTCACCATGGAAAATGTCACCTTGGAAACTGTCACCATGGGCACTGTAACCATGGACACTGTCACCAGGAGCACTATCACCATGGACACTGTTTCCATGAGCTTTGTCCCCAAGTACACTGTCAACATTGGAACTGTCATCATGGGCACTGTCACCATGGGCACTGTCACCATGATCACCGTCAATTTGGGAACTGCCACCATGAGCACTGTCACCATGGACACTGCCACCATGAGCACTGTCACCGTGAGCACTGTCACCATGATCATTGTCACCAGGAGCATTGTCATCATGGGAAGTGTCACCATGAGTACTGTCGCCATGGGCACTGTCACCATGGGCACTCTCAACATGGGCACTCTCACCATGGGCACTCTTGACCATGGACACTGTCACCATGGGCACTGTGAACATGAGCACTGTCACCATGGTAACTCTTACCATGAACACTGTCACCATGGGAAATGTCACTATGGGCACTGTCAGCATGGGCACTGTTACCATGGACACAGTCAACATGAGCACTATCATCATGGGCAGTGCCACCATGAGGAATTTCACCATGGCAACTCCAACCATGTACACCGCCAGCATGAGCACAGTCACCATGGGCAGTGTCACCGTGAGCACTATCACCATGGGCACTTTCAACATGGGCACTGTCACCATGCGAACTGTCACCATGAACACTATCACTATGAGCACTATCACCATGAGCACTCTCCCAAAGGGCACTGTCACCGTGAGCTCTGTCACCATGAGCACTGTCACTGTGGGCAATGTCACCATGAGCACTGTCACCGTGGGCACTCTCACCATGGGAACTGTCACCATGAGCACTATCACCGTGAGCACTAACACCATTTGCAGTGTCACCGTGAGCAATATCACCATGGGAAATGTCAGAGTGAGCACTATTACCATGGGCACTATCACCATGAGCACTCTCACCATGAGCACTGTCACCGTGGGCACTGTCACCATGTGCACTGTCACCATGGGCAGTGTCACCATGAGCACTGTCACCCTGGGCTCTGTCATCATGGACACTGTCATCTTAGGAACTGCCACCACGGACACTGCCACCATGAGCACTGTAACCATTGGCACTGCCACAGTGAGCACTCTCACCATGAGCACTCTCACCATGGGAAATGTCACCATGAGCACGGTCACCAGGGACACTGTCACCATGGGCACTATCCATCAGGGCACTGTCACCGTGAGCACTATCACTGTGAGCACTATCACCGTGAGAAGTATCACCAAGGGCACTGTCACCATGAGCACTGTCATCGTGGGCACTGTCACCATGAGCACTGTCATCATGGGCACTGTCACCATGGGAACTCTCACCATTAGCACTGTCACTGTGGGCACTATCACCGTGAGCACTATCACAATGGACCCTGTCACCATAGGCACTGTCACCATGGACACTGTCACTATGAACACTATCATCATGGGCAGTGCCACCATAAGGAATTTCACCATAGAAACTCCAACCATGGACAATGCCAGCATGAGCACATTCACTATGGGCAGTGACACCATGAGCACTGCCACCATGGGCACTTTCAACATGGGCACTGTCACCATGCGAACCGTCACCATGATCACTATTACCATGAGCACTATCACCAAGGGCACTGTCAGCGTGAGCACTATTACCGTGAGCACTATCACCGTGAGCACGGTCACCATGAGCATTTTCACCGTGGGCACTGTCACCATGAGCATAGTCACCATGAGCATTGTCACCATGGGAACTCTCACCATGAGCACTGTCACCATGGGAAATGTCACCATGGGCACTGTCACCATAGGCACTGTCACCATGGACACTCTCAGCATGAGCACTATCATCATGTGCATTACCACCATAAAGAATTTCACCATGGGATCTCCAACCATGTACACCGCCAGCATGAGCACATTCACCATGGGCAGTGTCACCATGAGCACTATCACCATGAGCACTATCACCATGAGCATTATCACCAAGGGAACTGTCACCATGGACACTGTCAAGGTGAGCACTGTCACCGTTGGAATTCTCACCATGAGCATTGTCACCATGGGCACAGTCAACATGAGCACTGTCACCTTGGACACTGTCACCATGGGCACTCTCACCATGGGCACTGTCACCATGGACACTGTCACCATGGGCACTGTCAAGATGAGCACTGTCACCATGGGAAATGTCACCATGGGCACTGTCACGATGGGCACTGTCACCATGGGCACTGTCACCATGGACACTGTCACCATGAGCACTATCGTCATGGGCAGTGCCACCATAAGGAATTTCACCATGGGAACTCCAACCATATACACCACCAGCATGAGCACAGTCACCATGGGCAGTGTCACCATGAGCACTGTCACCATGGGCACTTTCAACATACACAGTGTCACCATGCGAACTGCCACCATGAGCACTATCACCGTGAGCACTATCACCATGGGCAGTGTCACTGTGAGCAATATCACCATGGGCACAGTTACTGTGAGCACTATTACAATGGGTACTATCACCAAGGGCACTGTCACCGTGAGCACTGTCACCATGAGCACTGTCACCATGGGCACTGTCACCATGAGCACTGTCATCATCGGCACTGTCACCATGGGAACTGTCACCATGGGAACTGTCACCATGAGCACTATCATCGTGAGGACTATAACCATGGGCACTGTCACCGTGAACACTGTCACCATTAGAACTGTCACTGTGGGCACTATCACCGTGAGCACTATCACAATGGGCACTGTCACCATAGGCACTGTCACCATGGACACTGTCACCATGAACACTATCATCATGGGCAGTGCCACCATGAGGAATTTCACCATGGGAACTCCAACCATGTACATCGGCAGGTTTAGAACAGTCACCATGGGCTGTGTCACCAAGAGCACTGTCACCATGGGCACTATCACCATGCGAACTCTCACCATGAGCACTGTCACCGTGGGCAATGTCACTATGAGCACTGTCACCGTGGGCACTGTCACCATGGGAACTGTCACCATGAGCACTATCACCGTGAGGATTATAACCATGGGCACTGTCACTGTGAGCAATATCACCATGAACACTGTCACCATGGGAAATGTGACCGTGGGCACTGTCACCGTGTGCACTGTCAACATAAGCACTGTCACCATGGGAAATGTCATCATGGGCACTGTCACCATGGGCAGTGTCACCATGAGCCCTGTCACAGTGGGCCATGTCACCATGAGCACTGTCACCGTGGGCACTGTCACCATGGGAACTGTCACCATGAGCACTATCACCGTGAGGACTATAACCATGGGCACTGTCACCGTGAGCAATATCACGATGAACACTGTCACCATAGGAAATGTCACCGTGGGCACGGTCATCGTCTGCACTGTCAACATAAGCACTGTCACCATGGGAAATGTCACCATGGGCCCTGTCACCATGGGCAGTGTCACCATGAGCACTGTCACCATGGGAACTCTCACGATGGTCACTGTCACCATGAGCACTATCATCATGGGCAGTGCCACCATGAGGAATTTCACCATGGGAATTCCAAACATGTACACCGCCAGAATGAGCACAGTCACCATGGGCAGTGTCACCATGAGCAATGTCACCATGGGCACTTTCAACATGGGCACTGTCACCATGGACACTGTCATCATGAGCTCTGTTACCATGGGAAATGTCACCATGGGCACTGTCACCATAGGCACTGTCACCATGATCTCTGTCACCATGAGCACTATCACCATTAGCACTATCACCATGGGCACTATCAACAAGGGCGCTGTCACCAAGAGAACTATCACTGTGAGCACTGTCACCATGAGCACTGTCACCGTGAGCACTGTCACCATGAGCACTGTCACCATGGGCACTGTAACCATGGGAATTGTCACCATGAGCACTATCACTGTGAGCACTATCAACATGGGCAGTGTCACAGTGAGCACTGTCACCATGAGCACTGTCATCATGAGCACTGTCACCATGTGAATTGTCACCATGAGCACTTTCACCATGAGCACTATCACCATGAGCAGTATCACCAAGGGAACTGTCACCGTGAGCACTATCACCATGAGCACTCTCACCATGGGCACTGTCACCATGGACACTGTCACCATGGGCACTGTCAAGATGAGCACTGTCACCATGGGAACTCTCACCATAAGCACTGTCACCATGGGAAATATCACCATGGGCACTGTCACCATGGGCACTGTCACCATGGGCACTGTCACCATGGACACTGTCACCATGAGCACTATCGTCATGGGCAGTGCCACCATAAGGAATTTCACCATGGGAACTCCAACCATATACACCACCAGCATGAGCACAGTCACCATGGGCAGTGTCACCATGAGCACTGTCACCATGGGCACTTTCAACATACACAGTGTCACCATGCGAACTGTCACCATGAGCACTATCACCGTGAGCACTATCACCATGGGCAGTGTCACCGTGAGCAATATCACCATGGGCACAGTTACCGTGAGCACTATTACAATGGGTACTATCACCAAGGGCACTGTCACCGTGAGCACTGTCACCATGAGCACTGTCACCATGGGCACTGTCACCATGAGCACTGTCATCATCGGCACTGTCACCATGGGAACTGTCACCATGGGAACTGTCACCATGAGCACTATCATCGTGAGGACTATAACCATGGGCACTGTCACCGTGAGCCCTGTCACCATTAGAACTGTCACTGTGGGCACTATCACCGTGAGCACTATCACAATGGGCACTGTCACCATAGGCACTGTCACCATGGACACTGTCACCATGAACACTATCATCATGGGCAGTGCCACCATGAGGAATTTCACCATGGGAACTCCAACCATGTACATCGGCAGGTTTAGAACAGTCACCATGGGCTGTGTCACCATGAGCACTGTCACCATGGGCACTATCACCATGCGAACTCTCACCATGAGCACTGTCACCGTGGGCAATGTCACCATGAGCACTGTCACCGTGGGCACTGTCACCATGGGAACTCTCACCATGAGCACTATCACCGTGAGCACTATCACCATGGGCAGTCTCACCATGAGCAATATCACCATGGGCATTATCACCGTGAGCACTGTCACCGTGTGCACTGTCCCCATGAGCACTGTCACCATGAGGACTATCACCATGGGAACTGTCAACATGGGAATGGTCACCATGGGCACTGTCAATATGAGCACTGTCACCATGGGAACTCTCACCATGAGCACTGTCACCATGGCCAGTGTCACCATGGTCACTGTCACCATAAGCACTGTCACCAAGGGAAATGTCACCATGGGCACTCTCACCATTTTCACTGTCACCGTGGGCACTGTCACCATAAGCACTGTCCCCATGAACACTGTTCAACATGAGCACTGTCACCGAGAGCACTGCCACTGTGGGCTCTATCACCGTGAGCACTGTCACCATGGGCACTGTCACCATGGGCACTGTCACCATGGACACTGTCACCATGAGCATTGTCACCTTGAGCACTGTCACCATGGGAACATTCACCATGGGCACTGTCACCATGGGCACTGTCACCATGGAAAATGTCACCTTGGAAACTGTCACCATGGGCACTGTAACCATGGACACTGTCACCAGGAGCACTATCACCATGGACACTGTTTCCATGAGCATTATCCCCAAGTACACTGTCAACATTGGAACTGTCATCATGGGCACTGTCACCATGGGCACTGTCACCATGATCACCGTCAATATGGGAACTGCCACCATGAGCACTGTCACCATGGACACTGCCACCATGAGCACTGTCACCGTGAGCACTGTCACCATGATCATTGTCACCAGGAGCATTGTCATCATGGGAAGTG
Source organism: Balaenoptera borealis (assembly GCF_965194805.1). Lineage (NCBI taxonomy): Eukaryota > Metazoa > Chordata > Mammalia > Artiodactyla > Balaenopteridae > Balaenoptera > Balaenoptera borealis. Next base: position 24,457,302 of record NC_138874.1, read on the forward strand.
TCACCATGAGTACTGTCACCATGGGCACTGTCACCATGGGCACTCTCAACATGGGCACTCTCACCATGGGCACTCTTGACCATGGACACTGTCACCATGGGCACTGTGAACATGAGCACTGTCACCATGGTATCTCTTACCATGAACACTGTCACCATGGGAAATGTCACTATGGGCACTGTCAGCATGGGCACTGTTACCATGGACACAGTCTACATGAGCACTATCATCATGGGCAGTGCCACCATGAGGAATTTCACCATGGCAACTCCAACCATGTACACCGCCAGCATGAGCACAGTCACCATGGGCAGTGTCACCGTGAGCACTATCACCATGGGCACTTTCAACATGGGCACTGTCACCATGCGAACTGTCACCATGAACACTATCACTATGAGCACTATCACCATGAGCAGTCTCACAAAGGGCACTGTCACCGTGAGCTCTGTCACCATGAGCACTGTCACTGTGGGCAATGTCACCATGAGCACTGTCACCGTGGGCACTCTCACCATGGGAACTGTCACCATGAGCACTATCACCGTGAGCACTAACACCATTTGCAGTGTCACCGTGAGCAATATCACCATGGGAAATGTCAGAGTGAGCACTATTACCATGGGCACTATCACCATGAGCACTCTCACCATGAGCACTGTCACCGTGGGCACTGTCACCGTGTGCACTGTCACCATGGGCAGTGTCACCATGAGCACTGTCACCCTGGGCTCTGTCATCATGGACACTGTCATCTTAGGAACTGCCACCACGGACACTGCCACCATGAGCACTGTAACCATTGGCACTGCCACAGTGAGCACTCTCACCATGAGCACTCTCACCATGGGAAATGTCACCATGAGCACGGTCACCAGGGACACTGTCACCATGGGCACTATCCACCAGGGCACTGTCACCGTGAGCACTATCACTGTCAGCACTATCACCGTGAGCACTATCACCATGGGCACTGTCACCGTGAGCCCTATTACCATGGGCACTATCACCAAGGGCACTGTCACTGTGAGCACTATCACCATGAGCACTATCAACGTGAGCACTGTCACCATGATCACTGTCACCGTGGGCAATGTCACCATGAGCACTGTCACCATGGACACTTTCAACATGGCTACTGTCACCATGGGCACTGTCACCATGGACACTGTCATCATGAGCTCTGTTACCATGGGAAATGTCACCATGAGCACTGTCATCTTGGGAACTGCCACCATGGACACAGCCACCATGAGCAATGTAACCATTGGCACTGCCACAGTGAGCACTGTCACCGTGAGCACTGTCACCATGGGAACTGTCACCATGTGCCCTGTCACCATGGGAACTCTCACCATGAGCACTATCACCATGAGCACTATCACCATGGGCACTGTCACCATGGGCACTGTCACCATGAGCATTATTACCATGGGTACTATCACCAAGGGCACTGTCACCGTGAGCACTGTCACCAAGGGCACTGTCACCGTGAGCACTGTTACCATGAGCACTGTCACCGTGGGCACTGTCACCCTGAGCACTGTCATCATCGGCACTGTCACCATGGGAACTCTCACCATGAGCACTGTCACCATGGGAAATATCACCATGGGCACTATCACTATGGGCACTATCACCATGGGCAGTGTCACTATGAGCACAGTCAACGTGGCCACTGTCACCATGGGAACTGTCACAATGAGCACTAACTCCGTGAGCACTATCACCATGGGCAGTGTCAGCGTGAGCAATATCAACATGGGCAGTGTCACCATTAGCGCTATTACCATGGGCACTATCGCGTTGAGCACTATCACCATGAGCACTGTCACCGTGGGCACTGTCACCATGGTCACTGTCAACATGAGCACAGTCAGCATAGGAACTCTCACCATGAGCACTGTCACCATGGGAAATGTCACCATGGGCACTATCACTATGGGCACTATCACCATGGGCTGTGTCACCATGAGCACTTTCACCATGGGCACTGTCACCATGCGAACTCTCACCATGAGCACTGTCACCGTGGGCAATGTCACAATGAGCACTGTCACCATGAGCACTATCACCGTGAGCATTCTAACCATGGGCAGTGTCACCGTGAGCAATATCACCATAAACACTGTCACCGTGTGCACTGTCATCGTGAGCACTGTCACCATAGGAAATGTCACCATGGGCACTATCACCGTGAGCACTATTAACATGGGTACTATCACCAAGGGCATTGTTACCATGAGCAGTGTCACCATGAGCACTGTCACCGTGGGCACTGTCACCATGAGCACTGTCATCATGGGCACTGTCACCATGGGAACTGTCACCATTAGAACTGTCACTGTGGGTACTATCACCGTGAGCACTATCACAATGGGCACTGTCACCATGAGCACTATCATCTTGGGCAGTGCAACCATGAGCACTGTAACCATTGGCACTGTCACCATGGACACTGTCGCCATGGGTACTGTCACTATGGGTACTGTCCTCATGGGAACTCTTAGCAAGAGCACAGTCACCATGGGCACTGTCACCATGGACAATGTCACCATGAGCAATGTCAACATGAGCACTCTCACCATGGAAAATGTCACCATGAGCACTATCACCGTGGGCAGTGTCACCATGAGCAATATCACCATGGGCAGTGTCACCATGAGCACTATCACCATGGACACTGTCACCATGGGCACTCTCACCATGGGAAATGTCATCATGGACACTCTCACCATGAACACTGTCAACATGGGAAATGTCACCATGGTCACTGTCACCATGGGCACTTTCAACATGGGCACTGTCACCGTGCGAAATGTCACCATGGGCAGTTTCACCATGAGCACTGTCACCATTGGCACTGTCACCATGAACAGTATCATCATGGGCTGTGCCACCATGAGGAATTTCAACATGGGAACACCAACCCTGTACACCACCAGCATGAGCATAGTCACCATGGGCATTGTCACCATGAGCACTGTCACCACAGGATCTTTCAACATGGGCAGTATCAGCATGCGAACTGTCACCATGGGCAGTGTCACCATGAGCACTATCACCAAAGGCACTGTCAACGTGAGCACTCTCACCATGAGCACTATTACCATGGGCAGTGTCACCGTGAGCAATATCACCATGGGCAGTGTCACCATGGGCACTATCACCATGAGCACTATCACCAAGGGAACTGTCATCGTGAGCACTATCATCGTGAGCACTATCACCCTGAGCACTGTCACCGTCGGTACTGTCACCATGAGCACTGTCACTATGGGCACTGTCATCATGGGAACTGTCACCATGAGCACTATCACCGTGCGCACTATCACCATGGGCAGTGTCACCATGAGCAATATCACCATGGGCACTGTCAACATGAGCACTATTACCATGGGCAATATCACCATGAGCACTATAACCGTGAGCACTGTCACCGTGGGCACTGTCACCGCGTGCACTGTCCCCATGAGCACTGTCACCATGAGCACTATCACCATGAGCACTGTCACCATGGGCACTGTCACCATGGGAACTCTCACTATGAGCACTGTCACCATGGCCAGTGTCACTATGGCCACTGTCACCTTAAGCACTGTCACCAAGGGAAATGTCAGCATGGGAACTCTCACCATTTGCACTGTCACCGTGGGCACTGTCACCATAAGCACTGTCACCATGAGCACTGTTCAACATGGGCACTGTCACCTAGAGCACTGCCACTGTAGGCACTTTCACCGTGAGCACTGTTCACCATGGGCACTGTAACCATGAGCACTGTCACCATGGACACTGTCACCAGGAACACTATCATCATGGGCAGTGCCACCATGAGGAATTTCAACATGGGAACACCAACCCTGTACACCGCCAGCATGAGCACAGTCACCATGGGCATTATCACCATGAGCACTGTCACCATGGGAACTTTCAACATGGGCACTATCAGCATGCGAACTGTCACCATGGGCAGTGTCACCATGAGCACTATCACCAAAGACACTGTCAACGTGAGCACTATCACCATGAGCACTATTACCATGGGCAGTGTCACCGTGAGCAATATCACCATGGGCAGTGTCACCATGGGCACTATCACCATGAGCACTATCACCAAGGGAACTGTCACCGTGAGCACTATCATCGTGAGCACTATCACCCTGAGAATTGTCACCATGAGCACTGTCACCGTCGGTACTGTCACCATGAGCACTGTCACTATGGGCACTGTCACCATGGGAACTCTCACCATGAGCACTATCACCGTGAGCACTATCACCATGGGCAGTCTCACCATGAGCAATATCACCATGGGCATTATCACCGTGAGCAATGTCATCGTGTGCGCTGTCCCCATGAGCACTGTCACCATGAGCACTGTCACCATGGGCACTGTCACCATGGAAAATGTCACCTTGGAAACTGTCACCATGGGCACTGTAACCATGGACACTGTCACCAGGAGCACTATCACCATGGACACTGTTTCCATGAGCTTTGTCCCCAAGTACACTGTCAACATTGGAACTGTCATCATGGGCACTGTCACCATGGGCACTGTCACCATGATCACCGTCAATATGGGAACTGCCACCATGAGCACTGTCACCATGGACACTGCCACCATGAGCACTGTCACCGTGAGCACTGTCACCATGATCATTGTCACCAGGAGCATTGTCATCATGGGAAGTGTCACCATGAGTACTGTCACCATGGGCACTGTCACCATGGGCACTCTCAACATGGGCACTCTCACCATGGGCACTCTTGACCATGGACACTGTCACCATGGGCACTGTCACCATGGTAACTCTTACCATGAACACTGTCACCATGGGAAATGTCACTATGGGCACTGTCAGCATGGGCACTGTTACCATGGACACAGTCAACATGAGCACTATCATCATGGGCAGTGCCACCATGAGGAATTTCACCATGGCAACTCCAACCATGTACACCGCCAGCATGAGCACAGTCACCATGGGCAGTGTCACCGTGAGCACTATCACCATGGGCACTTTCAACATGGGCACTGTCACCATGCGAACTGTCACCATGAACACTATCACTATGAGCACTATCACCATGAGCACTCTCCCAAAGGGCACTGTCACCGTGAGCTCTGTCACCATGAGCACTGTCACTGTGGGCAATGTCACCATGAGCACTGTCACCGTGGGCACTCTCACCATGGGAACTGTCACCATGAGCACTATCACCGTGAGCACTAACACCATTTGCAGTGTCACCGTGAGCAATATCACCATGGGAAATGTCAGAGTGAGCACTATTACCATGGGCACTATCACCATGAGCACTCTCACCATGAGCACTGTCACCGTGGGCACTGTCACCATGTGCACTGTCACCATGGGCAGTGTCACCATGAGCACTGTCACCCTGGGCTCTGTCATCATGGACACTGTCATCTTAGGAACTGCCACCACGGACACTGCCACCATGAGCACTGTAACCATTGGCACTGCCACAGTGAGCACTCTCACCATGAGCACTCTCACCATGGGAAATGTCACCATGAGCACGGTCACCAGGGACACTGTCACCATGGGCACTATCCACCAGGGCACTGTCACCGTGAGCACTATCACTGTGAGCACTATCACCGTGAAAAGTATCACCAAGGGCACTGTCACCATGAGCACTGTCATCGTGGGCACTGTCACCATGAGCACTGTCATCATGGGCACTGTCACCATGGGAACTCTCACCATTAGCACTGTCACTGTGGGCACTATCACCGTGAGCACTATCACAATGGACCCTGTCACCATAGGCACTGTCACCATGGACACTGTCACTATGAACACTATCATCATGGGCAGTGCCACCATAAGGAATTTCACCATAGAAACTCCAACCATGGACAATGCCAGCATGAGCACATTCACTATGGGCAGTGACACCATGAGCACTGCCACCATGGGCACTTTCAACATGGGCACTGTCACCATGCGAACCGTCACCATGATCACTATTACCATGAGCACTATCACCAAGGGCACTGTCAGCGTGAGCACTATTACCGTGAGCACTATCACCGTGAGCACGGTCACCATGAGCATTTTCACCGTGGGCACTGTCACCATGAGCATAGTCACCATGAGCATTGTCACCATGGGAACTCTCACCATGAGCACTGTCACCATGGGAAATGTCACCATGGGCACTGTCACCATAGGCACTGTCACCATGGACACTCTCAGCATGAGCACTATCATCATGTGCATTACCACCATAAAGAATTTCACCATGGGATCTCCAACCATGTACACCGCCAGCATGAGCACATTCACCATGGGCAGTGTCACCATGAGCACTATCACCATGAGCACTATCACCATGAGCATTATCACCAAGGGAACTGTCACCATGGACACTGTCAAGGTGAGCACTGTGACCGTTGGAATTCTCACCATGAGCATTGTCACCGTGGGCACAGTCACCATGAGCACTGTCACCATGGGCACTGTCACCATGGAAAATGTCACCTTGGAAACTGTCACCATGGGCACTGTAACCATGGACACTGTCACCAGGAGCACTATCACCATGGACACTGTTTCCATGAGCTTTGTCCCCAAGTACACTGTCAACATTGGAACTGTCATCATGGGCACTGTCACCATGGGCACTGTCACCATGATCACCGTCAATATGGGAACTGCCACCATGAGCACTGTCACCATGGACACTGCCACCATGAGCACTGTCACCGTGAGCACTGTCACCATGATCATTGTCACCAGGAGCATTGTCATCATGGGAAGTGTCACCATGAGTACTGTCACCATGGGCACTGTCACCATGAGCACTGTTCAACATGGGCACTGTCACCATAAGCACTGTCACCATGAGCACTGTTCAACATGGGCACTGTCACCTACAGCACTGCCACTGTAGGCACTTTCACCGTGAGCACTGTTCACCATGGGCACTGTAACCATGAGCACTGTCACCATGGACACTGTCACCAGGAACACTATCATCATGGGCAGTGCCACCATGAGGAATTTCAACATGGGAACACCAACCCTGTACACCGCCAGCATGAGCACAGTCACCATGGGCATTATCACCATGAGCACTGTCACCATGGGAACTTTCAACATGGGCACTATCAGCATGCGAACTGTCACCATGGGCAGTGTCACCATGAGCACTATCACCAAAGACACTGTCAACGTGAGCACTATCACCATGAGCACTATTACCATGGGCAGTGTCACCGTGAGCAATATCACCATGGGCAGTGTCACCATGGGCACTATCACCATGAGCACTATCACCAAGGGAACTGTCACCGTGAGCACTATCATCGTGAGCACTATCACCCTGAGAATTGTCACCATGAGCACTGTCACTATGGGCACTGTCACCATGGGAACTCTCACCATGAGCACTATCACCGTGAGCACTATCACCATGGGCAGTCTCACCATGAGCAATATCACCATGGGCATTATCACCGTGAGCAATGTCATCGTGTGCGCTGTCCCCATGAGCACTGTCACCATGAGCACTGTCACCATGGGCACTGTCACCATGGAAAATGTCACCTTGGAAACTGTCACCATGGGCACTGTAACCATGGACACTGTCACCAGGAGCACTATCACCATGGACACTGTTTCCATGAGCTTTGTCCCCAAGTACACTGTCAACATTGGAACTGTCATCATGGGCACTGTCACCATGGGCACTGTCACCATGATCACCGTCAATATGGGAACTGCCACCATGAGCACTGTCACCATGGACACTGCCACCATGAGCACTGTCACCGTGAGCACTGTCACCATGATCATTGTCACCAGGAGCATTGTCATCATGGGAAGTGTCACCATGAGTACTGTCACCATGGGCACTGTCACCATGGGCACTCTCAACATGGGCACTCTCACCATGGGCACTCTTGACCATGGACACTGTCACCATGGGCACTGTGAACATGAGCACTGTCACCATGGTAACTCTTACCATGAACACTGTCACCATGGGAAATGTCACTATGGGCACTGTCAGCATGGGCACTGTTACCATGGACACAGTCAACATGAGCACTATCATCATGGGCAGTGCCACCATGAGGAATTTCACCATGGCAACTCCAACCATGTACACCGCCAGCATGAGCACAGTCACCATGGGCAGTGTCACCGTGAGCACTATCACCATGGGCACTTTCAACATGGGCACTGTCACCATGCGAACTGTCACCATGAACACTATCACTATGAGCACTATCACCATGAGCACTCTCCCAAAGGGCACTGTCACCGTGAGCTCTGTCACCATGAGCACTGTCACTGTGGGCAATGTCACCATGAGCACTGTCACCGTGGGCACTCTCACCATGGGAACTGTCACCATGAGCACTATCACCGTGAGCACTAACACCATTTGCAGTGTCACCGTGAGCAATATCACCATGGGAAATGTCAGAGTGAGCACTATTACCATGGGCACTATCACCATGAGCACTCTCACCATGAGCACTGTCACCGTGGGCACTGTCACCATGTCCACTGTCACCATGGGCAGTGTCACCATGAGCACTGTCACCCTGGGCTCTGTCATCATGGACACTGTCATCTTAGGAACTGCCACCACGGACACTGCCACCATGAGCACTGTAACCATTGGCACTGCCACAGTGAGCACTCTCACCATGAGCACTCTCACCATGGGAAATGTCACCATGAGCACGGTCACCAGGGACACTGTCACCATGGGCACTATCCACCAGGGCACTGTCACCGTGAGCACTATCACTGTGAGCACTATCACCGTGAGAAGTATCACCAAGGGCACTGTCACCATGAGCACTGTCATCGTGGGCACTGTCACCATGAGCACTGTCATCATGGGCACTGTCACCATGGGAACTCTCACCATTAGCACTGTCACTGTGGGCACTATCACCGTGAGCACTATCACAATGGACCCTGTCACCATAGGCACTGTCACCATGGACACTGTCACTATGAACACTATCATCATGGGCAGTGCCACCATAAGGAATTTCACCATAGAAACTCCAACCATGGACAATGCCAGCATGAGCACATTCACTATGGGCAGTGACACCATGAGCACTGCCACCATGGGCACTTTCAACATGGGCACTGTCACCATGCGAACCGTCACCATGATCACTATTACCATGAGCACTATCACCAAGGGCACTGTCAGCGTGAGCACTATTACCGTGAGCACTATCACCGTGAGCACGGTCACCATGAGCATTTTCACCGTGGGCACTGTCACCATGAGCATAGTCACCATGAGCATTGTCACCATGGGAACTCTCACCATGAGCACTGTCACCATGGGAAATGTCACCATGGGCACTGTCACCATAGGCACTGTCACCATGGACACTCTCAGCATGAGCACTATCATCATGTGCATTACCACCATAAAGAATTTCACCATGGGATCTCCAACCATGTACACCGCCAGCATGAGCACATTCACCATGGGCAGTGTCACCATGAGCACTATCACCATGAGCACTATCACCATGAGCATTATCACCAAGGGAACTGTCACCATGGACACTGTCAAGGTGAGCACTGTCACCGTTGGAATTCTCACCATGAGCATTGTCACCGTGGGCACAGTCAACATGAGCACTGTCACCTTGGACACTGTCACCATGGGCACTCTCACCATGGGCACTGTCACCATGGACACTGTCACCATGGGCACTGTCAAGATGAGCACTGTCACCGTGAGCACTGTCACCATGAGCACTGTCACCATGGGCACTGTCACCATGAGCACTGTCATCATCGGCACTGTCACCATGGGAACTGTCACCAGGGGAACTGTCACCATGAGCACTATCATCGTGAGGACTATAACCATGGGCACTGTCACCGTGAACACTGTCACCATTAGAACTGTCACTGTGGGCACTATCACCGTGAGCACTATCACGATGGGCACTGTCACCATAGGCACTGTCACCATGGACACTGTCACCATGAACACTATCATCATGGGCAGTGCCACCATGAGGAATTTCACCATGGGAACTCCAACCATGTACATCGGCAGGTTTAGAACAGTCACCATGGGCTGTGTCACCATGAGCACTGTCACCATGGGCACTATCACCATGCGAACTCTCACCATGAGCACTGTCACCGTGGGCAATGTCACCATGAGCACTGTCACCGTGGGCACTGTCACCATGGGAACTGTCACCATGAGCACTATCACCGTGAGGACTATAACCATGGGCACTGTCACTGTGAGCAATATCACCATGAACACTGTCACCATGGGAAATGTGACCGTGGGCACTGTCACCGTGTGCACTGTCAACATAAGCACTGTCACCATGGGAAATGTCATCATGGGCACTGTCACCATGGGCAGTGTCACCATGAGCCCTGTCACCGTGGGCCATGTCACCATGAGCACTGTCACCGTGGGCACTGTCACCATGGGAACTGTCACCATGAGCACTATCACCGTGAGGACTATAACCATGGGCACTGTCACCGTGAGCAATATCACGATGAACACTGTCACCATAGGAAATGTCACCGTGGGCACGGTCATCGTCTGCACTGTCAACATAAGCACTGTCACCATGGGAAATGTCACCATGGGCCCTGTCACCATGGGCAGTGTCACCATGAGCACTGTCACCATGGGAACTCTCACGATGGTCACTGTCACCATGAGCACTATCATCATGGGCAGTGCCACCATGAGGAATTTCACCATGGGAATTCCAAACATGTACACCGCCAGAATGAGCACAGTCACCATGGGCAGTGTCACCATGAGCAATGTCACCATGGGCACTTTCAACATGGGCACTGTCACCATGGACACTGTCATCATGAGCTCTGTTACCATGGGAAATGTCACCATGGGCACTGTCACCATAGGCACTGTCACCATGATCTCTGTCACCATGAGCACTATCACCATTAGCACTATCACCATGGGCACTATCACCAAGGGCGCTGTCACCAAGAGAACTATCACTGTGAGCACTGTCACCATGAGCACTGTCACCGTGAGCACTGTCACCATGAGCACTGTCACCATGGGCACTGTAACCATGGGAATTGTCACCATGAGCACTATCACTGTGAGCACTATCAACATGGGCAGTGTCACCGTGAGCACTGTCACCATGAGCACTGTCATCATGAGCACTGTCACCATGTGAATTGTCACCATGAGCACTTTCACCATGAGCACTATCACCATGAGCAGTATCACCAAGGGAACTGTCACCGTGAGCACTATCACCATGAGCACTATCACCATGGGCACTGTCACCATGGACACTGTCACCATGGGCACTGTCAAGATGAGCACTGTCACCATGGGAAATGTCACCATGGGCACTGTCACGATGGGCACTGTCACCATGGGCACTGTCACCATGGACACTGTCACCATGAGCACTATCGTCATGGGCAGTGCCACCATAAGGAATTTCACCATGGGAACTCCAACCATATACACCACCAGCATGAGCACAGTCACCATGGGCAGTGTCACCATGACCACTGTCACCATGGGCACTTTCAACATACACAGTGTCACCATGCGAACTGTCACCATGAGCACTATCACCGTGAGCACTATCACCATGGGCAGTGTCACCGTGAGCAATATCACCATGGGCACAGTTACCGTGAGCACTATTACAATGGGTACTATCACCAAGGGCACTGTCACCGTGAGCACTGTCACCATGAGCACTGTCACCATGGGCACTGTCACCATGAGCACTGTCATCATCAGCACTGTCACCATGGGAACTGTCACCATGGGAACTGTCACCATGAGCACTATCATCGTGAGGACTATAACCATGGGCACTGTCACCGTGAGCCCTGTCACCATTAGAACTGTCACTGTGGGCACTATCACCGTGAGCACTATCACAATGGGCACTGTCACCATAGGCACTGTCACCATGGACACTGTCACCATGAACACTATCATCATGGGCAGTGCCACCATGAGGAATTTCACCATGGGAACTCCAACCATGTACATCGGCAGGTTTAGAACAGTCACCATGGGCTGTGTCACCATGAGCACTGTCACCATGGGCACTATCACCATGCGAACTCTCACCATGAGCACTGTCACCGTGGGCAATGTCACCATGAGCACTGTCACCGTGGGCACTGTCACCATGGGAACTCTCACCATGAGCACTATCACCGTGAGCACTATCACCATGGGCAGTCCCACCATGAGCAATATCACCATGGGCATTATCACCGTGAGCACTGTCACCGTGTGCACTGTCCCCATGAGCACTGTCACCATGAGGACTATCACCATGGGAACTGTCAACATGGGAACGGTCACCATGGGTACTGTCCATATGAGCACTGTCACCATGGGAACTCTCACCATGAGCACTGTCACCATGGCCAGTGTCACCATGGTCACTGTCACCATAAGCACTGTCACCAAGGGAAATGTCACCATGGGCACTCTCACCATTTTCACTGTCACCGTGGGCACTGTCACCATAAGCACTGTCACCATGAGCACTCTTCAACATGAGCACTGTCACCGAGAGCACTGCCACTGTGGGCACTATCACCGTGAGCACTGTCACCATGGGCACTGTCACCATGGGCACGGTCACCATGAGCACTGTCACCATGGACACTGTCACCATGAGCATTGTCACCTTGAGCACTGTCACCATGGGAACATTCACCATGGGCACTGTCACCATGGGCACTGTCACCATGGAAAATGTCACCTTGGAAACTGTCACCATGGGCACTGTAACCATGGACACTGTCACCAGGAGCACTATCACCATGGACACTGTTTCCATGAGCATTATCCCCAAGTACACTGTCAACATTGGAACTGTCATCATGGGCACTGTCACCATGGGCACTGTCACCATGATCACCGTCAATATGGGAACTGCCACCATTAGCACTGTCACCATGGACACTGCCACCATGAGCACTGTCACCGTGAGCACTGTCACCGTGAGCACTGTCACCATGATCATTGTCACCAGGAGCATTGTCATCATGGGAAGTGTCACCGAGAGCACTGTCACCGTGGGCACTGTCACCGTGTGCACTGTCACCATGGGCAGTGTCACCATGAGCACTGTCACCCTGGGCTCTGTCATCATGGACACTGTCATCTTAGGAACTGCCACCACGGTCACTGCCACCATGAGCACTGTAACCATTGGCGCTGCCGCAGTGAGCACTCTCACCATGAGCACTCTCACCATGGGAAATGTCACCATGAGCACGGTCACCAGGGACACTGTCACCATGGGCACTATCCACCAGGGCACTGTCACCGTGAGCACTATCACTGTCAGCACTATCACCGTGAGCACTATCACCATGGGCACTGTCACCGTGAGCCCTATTACCATGGGCACTATCACCAAGGGCACTGTCACTGTGAGCACTATCACCATGAGCACTATCAACGTGAGCACTGTCACCATGATCACTGTCACCGTGGGCAATGTCACCATGAGCACTGTCACCATGGACACTTTCAACATGGCTACTGTCACCATGGGCACTGTCACCATGGACACTGTCATCATGAGCTCTGTTACCATGGGAAATGTCACCATGAGCACTGTCATCTTGGGAACTGCCACCATGGACACAGCCACCATGAGCATTGTAACCATTGGCACTGCCACAGTGAGCACTGTCACCGTGAGCACTGTCACCATGGGAACTGTCACCATGTGCCCTGTCACCATGGGAACTCTCACCATGAGCACTATCACCATGAGCACTATCACCATGGGCACTGTCACCATGGGCACTGTCACCATGAGCATTATTACCATGGGTACTATCACCAAGGGCACTGTCACCGTGAGCACTGTCACCAAGGGCACTGTCACCGTGAGCACAGTTACCATGAGCACTGTCACCGTGGGCACTGTCACCCTGAGCACTGTCATCATCGGCACTGTCACCATGGGAACTCTCACCATGAGCACTGTCACCATGGGAAATGTCACCATGGGCACTATCACTATGGGCACTATCACCATGGGCAGTGTCACTATGAGCACAGTCAACGTGGCCACTGTCACCATGGGAACTGTCACAATGAGCACTAACTCCGTGAGCACTATCACCATGGGCAGTGTCAGCGTGAGCAATATCAACATGGGCAGTGTCACCATTAGCGCTATTACCATGGGCACTATCGCGTTGAGCACTATCACCATGAGCACTGTCACCGTGGGCACTGTCACCGTAGTCACTGTCAACATGAGCACAGTCAGCATAGGAACTCTCACCATGAGCACTGTCACCATGGGAAATGTCACCATGGGCACTATCACTATGGGCACTATCACCATGGGCTGTGTCACCATGAGCACTGTCAACATGGGCACTGTCACCATGCGAACTCTCACCATGAGCACTGTCACCGTGGGCAATGTCACAATGAGCACTGTCACCATGGGAACTGTCACCATGAGCACTATCACCATGAGCATTATAACCATGGGCAGTGTCACCGTGAGCAATATCACCATAAACACTGTCACCGTGTGCACTGTCATCGTGAGCACTGTCACCATAGGAAATGTCACCATGGGCACTATCACCGTGAGCACTATTAACATGGGTACTATCACCAAGGGCATTGTTACCATGAGCAGTGTCACCATGAGCACTGTCACCGTGGGCACTGTCACCATGAGCACTGTCATCATGGGCACTGTCACCATGGGAACTGTCACCATTAGAACTGTCACTGTGGGTACTATCACCGTGAGCACTATCACAATGGGCACTGTCACCATGAGCACTATCATCTTGGGCAGTGCAACCATGAGCACTGTAACCATTGGCACTGTCACCATGGACACTGTCGCCATGGGTACTGTCACTATGGGTACTGTCCTCATGGGAACTCTTAGCAAGAGCACAGTCACCATGGGCACTGTCACCATGGACAATGTCACCATGAGCAATGTCAACATGAGCACTCTCACCATGGAAAATGTCACCATGAGCACTATCACCGTGGGCAGTGTCACCATGAGCAATATCACCATGGGCAGTGTCACCATGAGCACTATCACCATGGACACTGTCACCATGGGCACTCTCACCATGGGAAATGTCATCATGGACACTCTCACCATGAACACTGTCAACATGGGAAATGTCACCATGGTCACTGTCACCATGGGCACTTTCAACATGGGCACTGTCACCGTGCGAAATGTCACCATGGGCAGTTTCACCATGAGCACTGTCACCATTGGCACTGTCACCATGAACAGTATCATCATGGGCTGTGCCACCATGAGGAATTTCAACATGGGAACACCAACCCTGTACACCACCAGCATGAGCATAGTCACCATGGGCATTGTCACCATGAGCACTGTCACCACAGGATCTTTCAACATGGGCAGTATCAGCATGCGAACTGTCACCATGGGCAGTGTCACCATGAGCACTATCACCAAAGGCACTGTCAACGTGAGCACTCTCACCATGAGCACTATTACCATGGGCAGTGTCACCGTGAGCAATATCACCATGGGCAGTGTCACCATGGGCACTATCACCATGAGCACTATCACCAAGGGAACTGTCATCGTGAGCACTATCATCGTGAGCACTATCACCCTGAGCACTGTCACCGTCGGTACTGTCACCATGAGCACTGTCACTATGGGCACTGTCATCATGGGAACTGTCACCATGAGCACTATCACCGTGCGCACTATCACCATGGGCAGTGTCACCATGAGCAATATCACCATGGGCACTGTCAACATGAGCACTATTACCATGGGCAATATCACCATGAGCACTATAACCGTGAGCACTGTCACCGTGGGCACTGTCACCGCGTGCACTGTCCCCATGAGCACTGTCACCATGAGCACTATCACCATGAGCACTGTCACCATGGGCACTGTCACCATGGGAACTCTCACTATGAGCACTGTCACCATGGCCAGTGTCACTATGGCCACTGTCACCTTAAGCACTGTCACCAAGGGAAATGTCAGCATGGGAACTCTCACCATTTGCACTGTCACCGTGGGCACTGTCACCATAAGCACTGTCACCATGAGCACTGTTCAACATGGGCACTGTCACCTAGAGCACTGCCACTGTAGGCACTTTCACCGTGAGCACTGTTCACCATGGGCACTGTAACCATGAGCACTGTCACCATGGACACTGTCACCAGGAACACTATCATCATGGGCAGTGCCACCATGAGGAATTTCAACATGGGAACACCAACCCTGTACACCGCCAGCATGAGCACAGTCACCATGGGCATTATCACCATGAGCACTGTCACCATGGGAACTTTCAACATGGGCACTATCAGCATGCGAACTGTCACCATGGGCAGTGTCACCATGAGCACTATCACCAAAGACACTGTCAACGTGAGCACTATCACCATGAGCACTATTACCATGGGCAGTGTCACCGTGAGCAATATCACCATGGGCAGTGTCACCATGGGCACTATCACCATGAGCACTATCACCAAGGGAACTGTCACCGTGAGCACTATCATCGTGAGCACTATCACCCTGAGAATTGTCACCATGAGCACTGTCACTATGGGCACTGTCACCATGGGAACTCTCACCATGAGCACTATCACCGTGAGCACTATCACCATGGGCAGTCTCACCATGAGCAATATCACCATGGGCATTATCACCGTGAGCAATGTCATCGTGTGCGCTGTCCCCATGAGCACTGTCACCATGAGCACTGTCACCATGGGCACTGTCACCATGGAAAATGTCACCTTGGAAACTGTCACCATGGGCACTGTAACCATGGACACTGTCACCAGGAGCACTATCACCATGGACACTGTTTCCATGAGCTTTGTCCCCAAGTACACTGTCAACATTGGAACTGTCATCATGGGCACTGTCACCATGGGCACTGTCACCATGATCACCGTCAATATGGGAACTGCCACCATGAGCACTGTCACCATGGACACTGCCACCATGAGCACTGTCACCGTGAGCACTGTCACCATGATCATTGTCACCAGGAGCATTGTCATCATGGGAAGTGTCACCATGAGTACTGTCACCATGGGCACTGTCACCATGGGCACTCTCAACATGGGCACTCTCACCATGGGCACTCTTGACCATGGACACTGTCACCATGGGCACTGTCACCATGGTAACTCTTACCATGAACACTGTCACCATGGGAAATGTCACTATGGGCACTGTCAGCATGGGCACTGTTACCATGGACACAGTCAACATGAGCACTATCATCATGGGCAGTGCCACCATGAGGAATTTCACCATGGCAACTCCAACCATGTACACCGCCAGCATGAGCACAGTCACCATGGGCAGTGTCACCGTGAGCACTATCACCATGGGCACTTTCAACATGGGCACTGTCACCATGCGAACTGTCACCATGAACACTATCACTATGAGCACTATCACCATGAGCACTCTCCCAAAGGGCACTGTCACCGTGAGCTCTGTCACCATGAGCACTGTCACTGTGGGCAATGTCACCATGAGCACTGTCACCGTGGGCACTCTCACCATGGGAACTGTCACCATGAGCACTATCACCGTGAGCACTAACACCATTTGCAGTGTCACCGTGAGCAATATCACCATGGGAAATGTCAGAGTGAGCACTATTACCATGGGCACTATCACCATGAGCACTCTCACCATGAGCACTGTCACCGTGGGCACTGTCACCATGTGCACTGTCACCATGGGCAGTGTCACCATGAGCACTGTCACCCTGGGCTCTGTCATCATGGACACTGTCATCTTAGGAACTGCCACCACGGACACTGCCACCATGAGCACTGTAACCATTGGCACTGCCACAGTGAGCACTCTCACCATGAGCACTCTCACCATGGGAAATGTCACCATGAGCACGGTCACCAGGGACACTGTCACCATGGGCACTATCCACCAGGGCACTGTCACCGTGAGCACTATCACTGTGAGCACTATCACCGTGAGAAGTATCACCAAGGGCACTGTCACCATGAGCACTGTCATCGTGGGCACTGTCACCATGAGCACTGTCATCATGGGCACTGTCACCATGGGAACTCTCACCATTAGCACTGTCACTGTGGGCACTATCACCGTGAGCACTATCACAATGGACCCTGTCACCATAGGCACTGTCACCATGGACACTGTCACTATGAACACTATCATCATGGGCAGTGCCACCATAAGGAATTTCACCATAGAAACTCCAACCATGGACAATGCCAGCATGAGCACATTCACTATGGGCAGTGACACCATGAGCACTGCCACCATGGGCACTTTCAACATGGGCACTGTCACCATGCGAACCGTCACCATGATCACTATTACCATGAGCACTATCACCAAGGGCACTGTCAGCGTGAGCACTATTACCGTGAGCACTATCACCGTGAGCACGGTCACCATGAGCATTTTCACCGTGGGCACTGTCACCATGAGCATAGTCACCATGAGCATTGTCACCATGGGAACTCTCACCATGAGCACTGTCACCATGGGAAATGTCACCATGGGCACTGTCACCATAGGCACTGTCACCATGGACACTCTCAGCATGAGCACTATCATCATGTGCATTACCACCATAAAGAATTTCACCATGGGATCTCCAACCATGTACACCGCCAGCATGAGCACATTCACCATGGGCAGTGTCACCATGAGCACTATCACCATGAGCACTATCACCATGAGCATTATCACCAAGGGAACTGTCACCATGGACACTGTCAAGGTGAGCACTGTCACCGTTGGAATTCTCACCATGAGCATTGTCACCGTGGGCACAGTCAACATGAGCACTGTCACCTTGGACACTGTCACCATGGGCACTCTCACCATGGGCACTGTCACCATGGACACTGTCACCATGGGCACTGTCAAGATGAGCACTCTCACCGTGAGCACTGTCACCATGAGCACTGTCACCATGGGCACTGTCACCATGAGCACTGTCATCATCGGCACTGTCACCATGGGAACTGTCACCAGGGGAACTGTCACCATGAGCACTATCATCGTGAGGACTATAACCATGGGCACTGTCACCGTGAACACTGTCACCATTAGAACTGTCACTGTGGGCACTATCACCGTGAGCACTATCACGATGGGCACTGTCACCATAGGCACTGTCACCATGGACACTGTCACCATGAACACTATCATCATGGGCAGTGCCACCATGAGGAATTTCACCATGGGAACTCCAACCATGTACATCGGCAGGTTTAGAACAGTCACCATGTGCTGTGTCACCATGAGCACTGTCACCATGGGCACTATCACCATGCGAACTCTCACCATGAGCACTGTCACCGTGGGCAATGTCACCATGAGCACTGTCACCGTGGGCACTGTCACCATGGGAACTGTCACCATGAGCACTATCACCGTGAGGACTATAACCATGGGCACTGTCACTGTGAGCAATATCACCATGAACACTGTCACCATGGGAAATGTGACCGTGGGCACTGTCACCGTGTGCACTGTCAACATAAGCACTGTCACCATGGGAAATGTCATCATGGGCACTGTCACCATGGGCAGTGTCACCATGAGCCCTGTCACCGTGGGCCATGTCACCATGAGCACTGTCACCGTGGGCACTGTCACCATGGGAACTGTCACCATGAGCACTATCACCGTGAGGACTATAACCATGGGCACTGTCACCGTGAGCAATATCACGATGAACACTGTCACCATAGGAAATGTCACCGTGGGCACGGTCATCGTCTGCACTGTCAACATAAGCACTGTCACCATGGGAAATGTCACCATGGGCCCTGTCACCATGGGCAGTGTCACCATGAGCACTGTCACCATGGGAACTCTCACGATGGTCACTGTCACCATGAGCACTATCATCATGGGCAGTGCCACCATGAGGAATTTCACCATGGGAATTCCAAACATGTACACCGCCAGAATGAGCACAGTCACCATGGGCAGTGTCACCATGAGCAATGTCACCATGGGCACTTTCAACATGGGCACTGTCACCATGGACACTGTCATCATGAGCTCTGTTACCATGGGAAATGTCACCATGGGCACTGTCACCATAGGCACTGTCACCATGATCTCTGTCACCATGAGCACTATCACCATTAGCACTATCACCATGGGCACTATCACCAAGGGCGCTGTCACCAAGAGAACTATCACTGTGAGCACTGTCACCATGAGCACTGTCACCGTGAGCACTGTCACCATGAGCACTGTCACCATGGGCACTGTAACCATGGGAATTGTCACCATGAGCACTATCACTGTGAGCACTATCAACATGGGCAGTGTCACCGTGAGCACTGTCACCATGAGCACTGTCATCATGAGCACTGTCACCATGTGAATTGTCACCATGAGCACTTTCACCATGAGCACTATCACCATGAGCAGTATCACGAAGGGAACTGTCACCGTGAGCACTATCACCATGAGCACTATCACCATGGGCACTGTCACCATGGACACTGTCACCATGGGCACTGTCAAGATGAGCACTGTCACCATGGGAAATGTCACCATGGGCACTGTCACGATGGGCACTGTCACCATGGGCACTGTCACCATGGACACTGTCACCATGAGCACTATCGTCATGGGCAGTGCCACCATAAGGAATTTCACCATGGGAAATCCAACCATATACACCACCAGCATGAGCACAGTCACCATGGGCAGTGTCACCATGAGCACTGTCACCATGGGCACTTTCAACATACACAGTGTCACCATGCGAACTGTCACCATGAGCACTATCACCGTGAGCACTATCACCATGGGCAGTGTCACCGTGAGCAATATCACCATGGGCACAGTTACCGTGAGCACTATTACAATGGGTACTATCACCAAGGGCACTGTCACCGTGAGCACTGTCACCATGAGCACTGTCACCATGGGCACTGTCACCATGAGCACTGTCATCATCAGCACTGTCACCATGGGAACTGTCACCATGGGAACTGTCACCATGAGCACTATCATCGTGAGGACTATAACCATGGGCACTGTCACCGTGAGCCCTGTCACCATTAGAACTGTCACTGTGGGCACTATCACCGTGAGCACTATCACAATGGGCACTGTCACCATAGGCACTGTCACCATGGACACTGTCACCATGAACACTATCATCATGGGCAGTGCCACCATGAGGAATTTCACCATGGGAACTCCAACCATGTACATCGGCAGGTTTAGAACAGTCACCATGGGCTGTGTCACCATGAGCACTGTCACCATGGGCACTATCACCATGCGAACTCTCACCATGAGCACTGTCACCGTGGGCAATGTCACCATGAGCACTGTCACCGTGGGCACTGTCACCATGGGAACTCTCACCATGAGCACTATCACCGTGAGCACTATCACCATGGGCAGTCTCACCATGAGCAATATCACCATGGGCATTATCACCGTGAGCAATGTCATCGTGTGCGCTGTCCCCATGAGCACTGTCACCATGAGCACTGTCACCATGGGCACTGTCACCATGGAAAATGTCACCTTGGAAACTGTCACCATGGGCACTGTAACCATGGACACTGTCACCAGGAGCACTATCACCATGGACACTGTTTCCATGAGCTTTGTCCCCAAGTACACTGTCAACATTGGAACTGTCATCATGGGCACTGTCACCATGGGCACTGTCACCTTGATCACCGTCAATATGGGAACTGCCACCATGAGCACTGTCACCATGGACACTGCCACCATGAGCACTGTCACCGTGAGCACTGTCACCATGATCATTGTCACCAGGAGCATTGTCATCATGGGAAGTGTCACCATGAGTACTGTCACCATGGGCACTGTCACCATGGGCACTCTCAACATGGGCACTCTCACCATGGGCACTCTTGACCATGGACACTGTCACCATGGGCACTGTGAACATGAGCACTGTCACCATGGTAACTCTTACCATGAACACTGTCACCATGGGAAATGTCACTATGGGCACTGTCAGCATGGGCACTGTTACCATGGACACAGTCAACATGAGCACTATCATCATGGGCAGTGCCACCATGAGGAATTTCACCATGGCAACTCCAACCATGTACACCGCCAGCATGAGCACAGTCACCATGGGCAGTGTCACCATGAGCACTATCACCATGGGCACTTTCAACATGGGCACTGTCACCATGCGAACTGTCACCATGAACACTATCACTATGAGCACTATCACCATGAGCACTCTCACAAAGGGCACTGTCACCGTGAGCTCTGTCACCATGAGCACTGTCACTGTGGGCAATGTCACCATGAGCACTGTCACCGTGGGCACTCTCACCATGGGAACTGTCACCATGAGCACTATCACCGTGAGCACTAACACCATTTGCAGTGTCACCGTGAGCAATATCACCATGGGAAATGTCAGAGTGAGCACTATTACCATGGGCACTATCACCATGAGCACTCTCACCATGAGCACTGTCACCGTGGGCACTGTCACCATGTGCACTGTCACCATGGGCAGTGTCACCATGAGCACTGTCACCCTGGGCTCTGTCATCATGGACACTGTCATCTTAGGAACTGCCACCACGGACACTGCCACCATGAGCACTGTAACCATTGGCACTGCCACAGTGAGCACTCTCACCATGAGCACTCTCACCATGGGAAATGTCACCATGAGCACGGTCACCAGGGACACTGTCACCATGGGCACTATCCATCAGGGCACTGTCACCGTGAGCACTATCACTGTGAGCACTATCACCGTGAAAAGTATCACCAAGGGCACTGTCACCATGAGCACTGTCATCGTGGGCACTGTCACCATGAGCACTGTCATCATGGGCACTGTCACCATGGGAACTCTCACCATTAGCACTGTCACTGTGGGCACTATCACCGTGAGCACTATCACAATGGACCCTGTCACCATAGGCACTGTCACCATGGACACTGTCACTATGAACACTATCATCATGGGCAGTGCCACCATAAGGAATTTCACCATAGAAACTCCAACCATGGACAATGCCAGCATGAGCACATTCACTATGGGCAGTGACACCATGAGCACTGCCACCATGGGCACTTTCAACATGGGCACTGTCACCATGCGAACCGTCACCATGAGCACTATCACCAAGGGCACTGTCAGCGTGAGCACTATTACCGTGAGCACTATCACCGTGAGCACGGTCACCATGAGCATTTTCACCGTGGGCACTGTCACCATGAGCATAGTCACCATGAGCATTGTCACCATGGGAACTCTCACCATGAGCACTGTCACCATGGGAAATGTCACCATGGGCACTGTCACCATAGGCACTGTCACCATGGACACTCTCAGCATGAGCACTATCATCATGTGCATTACCACCATAAAGAATTTCACCATGGGATCTCCAACCATGTACACCGCCAGCATGAGCACATTCACCATGGGCAGTGTCACCATGAGAACTATCACCATGAGCACTATCACCATGAGCATTATCACCAAGGGAACTGTCACCATGGACACTGTCAAGGTGAGCACTGTCACCGTTGGAATTCTCACCATGAGCATTGTCACCGTGGGCACAGTTGACATGAGCACTGTCACCTTGGACACTGTCACCATGGGCACTCTCACCATGGGCACTGTCACCATGGACACTGTCACCATGGGCACTGTCAAGATGAGCACTGTCACCATGGGAAATGTCACCATGGGCACTGTCACGATGGGCACTGTCACCATGGGCACTGTCACCATGGACACTGTCACCATGAGCACTATCGTCATGGGCAGTGCCACCATAAGGAATTTCACCATGGGAACTCCAACCATATACACCACCAGCATGAGCACAGTCACCATGGGCAGTGTCACCATGAGCACTGTCACCATGGGCACTTTCAACATACGCAGTGTCACCATGCGAACTGTCACCATGAGCACTATCACCGTGAGCACTATCACCATGGGCAGTGTCACTGTGAGCAATATCACCATGGGCACAGTTACCGTGAGCACTATTACAATGGGTACTATCACCAAGGGCACTGTCACCGTGAGCACTGTCACCATGAGCACTGTCACCATGGGCACTGTCACCATGAGCACTGTCATCATCGGCACTGTCACCATGGGAACTGTCACCAGGGGAACTGTCACCATGAGCACTATCATCGTGAGGACTATAACCATGGGCACTGTCACCGTGAACACTGTCACCATTAGAACTGTCACTGTGGGCACTATCACCGTGAGCACTATCACAATGGGCACTGTCACCATAGGCACTGTCACCATGGACACTGTCACCATGAACACTATCATCATGGGCAGTGCCACCATGAGGAATTTCACCATGGGAACTCCAACCATGTACATCGGCAGGTTTAGAACAGTCACCATGGGCTGTGTCACCATGAGCACTGTCACCATGGGCACTATCACCATGCGAACTCTCACCATGAGCACTGTCACCGTGGGCAATGTCACCATGAGCACTGTCACCGTGGGCACTGTCACCATGGGAACTGTCACCATGAGCACTATCACCGTGAGGACTATAACCATGGGCACTGTCACCGTGTGCACTGTCAACATAAGCACTGTCACCATGGGAAATGTCATCATGGGCACTGTCACCATGGGCAGTGTCACCATGAGCCCTGTCACCGTGGGCCATGTCACCATGAGCACTGTCACCGTGGGCACTGTCACCATGGGAACTGTCACCATGAGCACTATCACCGTGAGGACTATAACCATGGGCACTGTCACCGTGAGCAATATCACGATGAACACTGTCACCATAGGAAATGTCACCGTGGGCACGGTCATCGTCTGCACTGTCAACATAAGCACTGTCACCATGGGAAATGTCACCATGGGCCCTGTCACCATGGGCAGTGTCACCATGAGCACTGTCACCATGGGAACTCTCACGATGGTCACTGTCACCATGAGCACTATCATCATGGGCAGTGCCACCATGAGGAATTTCACCATGGGAATTCCAAACATGTACACCGCCAGAATGAGCACAGTCACCATGGGCAGTGTCACCATGAGCAATGTCACCATGGGCACTTTCAACATGGGCACTGTCACCATGGACACTGTCATCATGAGCTCTGTTACCATGGGAAATGTCACCATGGGCACTGTCACCATAGGCACTGTCACCATGATCTCTGTCACCATGAGCACTATCACCATTAGCACTATCACCATGGGCACTATCACCAAGGGCGCTGTCACCAAGAGAACTATCACTGTGAGCACTGTCACCATGAGCACTGTCACCGTGAGCACTGTCACCATGAGCACTGTCACCATGGGCACTGTAACCATGGGAATTGTCACCATGAGCACTATCACTGTGAGCACTATCAACATGGGCAGTGTCACCGTGAGCACTGTCACCATGAGCACTGTCATCATGAGCACTGTCACCATGTGAATTGTCACCATGAGCACTTTCACCATGAGCACTATCACCATGAGCAGTATCACCAAGGGAACTGTCACCGTGAGCACTATCACCATGAGCACTATCACCATGGGCACTGTCACCATGGACACTGTCACCATGGGCACTGTCAAGATGAGCACTGTCACCATGGGAACTCTCACCATAAGCACTGTCACCATGGGAAATGTCACCATGGGCACTCTCACCATGGGCACTGTCACCATGGACACTGTCACCGTGAGCACTATCGTCATGGGCAGTGCCCCCATAAGGAATTTCACCATGGGAACTCCAACCATATACACCACCAGCATGAGCACAGTCACCATGGGCAGTGTCACCATGAGCACTGTCACCATGGGCACTTTCAACATACACAGTGTCACCATGCGAACTGTCACCATGAGCACTATCACCGTGAGCACTATCACCATGGGCAGTGTCACTGTGAGCAATATCACCATGGGCACAGTTACCGTGAGCACTATTACAATGGGTACTATCACCAAGGGCACTGTCACCGTGAGCACTGTCACCATGAGCACTGTCACCATGGGCACTGTCACCATGAGCACTGTCATCATCGGCACTGTCACCATGGGAACTGTCACCATGGGAACTGTCACCATGAGCACTATCACCGTGAGCACTATCACGATGGGCACTGTCACCATAGGCACTGTCACCATGGACACTGTCACCATGAACACTATCATCATGGGCAGTGCCACCATGAGGAATTTCACCATGGGAACTCCAACCATGTACATCGGCAGGTTTAGAACAGTCACCATGGGCTGTGTCACCATGAGCACTGTCACCATGGGGACTATCACCATGCGAACTCTCACCATGAGCACTGTCACCGTGGGCAATGTCACTATGAGCACTGTCACCGTGGGCACTGTCACCATGGGAACTGTCACCATGAGCACTATCACCGTGAGGACTATAACCATGGGCACTGTCACTGTGAGCAATATCACCATGAACACTGTCACCATGGGAAATGTGACCGTGGGCACTGTCACCGTGTGCACTGTCAACATAAGCACTGTCACCATGGGAAATGTCATCATGGGCACTGTCACCATGGGCAGTGTCACCATGAGACCTGTCACAGTGGGCCATGTCACCATGAGCACTGTCACCGTGGGCACTGTCACCATGGGAACTGTCACCATGAGCACTATCACCGTGAGGACTATAACCATGGGCACTGTCACCGTGAGCAATATCACGATGAACACTGTCACCATAGGAAATGTCACCGTGGGCACGGTCATCGTCTGCACTGTCAACATAAGCACTGTCACCATGGGAAATGTCACCATGGGCCCTGTCACCATGGGCAGTGTCACCATGAGCACTGTCACCATGGGAACTCTCACGATGGTCACTGTCACCATGAGCACTATCATCATGGGCAGTGCCACCATGAGGAATTTCACCATGGGAATTCCAAACATGTACACCGCCAGAATGAGCACAGTCACCATGGGCAGTGTCACCATGAGCAATGTCACCATGGGCACTTTCAACATGGGCACTGTCACCATGGACACTGTCATCATGAGCTCTGTTACCATGGGAAATGTCACCATGGGCACTGTCACCATAGGCACTGTCACCATGATCTCTGTCACCATGAGCACTATCACCATTAGCACTATCACCATGGGCACTATCACCAAGGGCGCTGTCACCAAGAGAACTATCACTGTGAGCACTGTCACCATGAGCACTGTCACCGTGAGCACTGTCACCATGAGCACTGTCACCATGGGCACTGTAACCATGGGAATTGTCACCATGAGCACTATCACTGTGAGCAGTATCAACATGGGCAGTGTCACCGTGAGCACTGTCACCATGGGCACTTTCAACATGGGCACTGTCACCATGGACACTGTCATCATGAGCTCTGTTACCATGGGAAATGTCACCATGGGCACTGTCACCATAGGCACTGTCACCATGATCTCTGTCACCATGAGCACTATCACCATTAGCACTATCACCATGGGCACTATCATGAAGGGCGCTGTCACCAAGAGAACTATCACTGTGAGCACTGTCACCATGAGCACTGTCACCGTGAGCACTGTCACCATGAGCACTGTCACCATGGGCACTGTAACCATGGGAATTGTCACCATGAGCACTATCACTGTGAGCACTATCAACATGGGCAGTGTCACCGTGAGCACTGTCATCATGAGCACTGTCACCATGTGAATTGTCACCATGAGCACTTTCACCATGAGCACTATCACCATGAGCAGTATCACCAAGGGAACCGTCACCGTGAGCACTATCACCATGAGCACTATCACCATGGGCACTGTCACCATGGACACTGTCACCATGGGCACTGTCAAGATGAGCACTGTCACCATGGGAACTCTCACCATAAGCACTGTCACCATGGGAAATGTCACCATGGGCACTGTCACCATGGGCACTGTCACCATGGACACTGTCACCATGAGCACTATCGTCATGGGCAGTGCCACCATAAGGAATTTCACCATGGGAACTCCAACCATGTACACCACCAGCATGAGCACAGTCATCATGGGCAGTGTCACCATGAGCACTGTCACCATGGGCACTTTCAACATACACAGTGTCACCATGCGAACTGTCACCATGAGCACTATCACCGTGAGCACTATCACCATGGGCAGTGTCACCGTGAGCAATATCACCATGGGCACAGTTACCGTGAGCACTATTACAATGGGTACTATCACCAAGGGCACTGTCACCGTGAGCACTGTCACCATGAGCACTGTCACCATGGGCACTGTCACCATGAGCACTGTCATCATCAGCACTGTCACCATGGGAACTGTCACCATGGGAACTGTCACCATGAGCACTATCATCGTGAGGACTATAACCATGGGCACTGTCACCGTGAGCCCTGTCACCATTAGAACTGTCACTGTGGGCACTATCACCGTGAGCACTATCACAATGGGCACTGTCACCATAGGCACTGTCACCATGGACACTGTCACCATGAACACTATCATCATGGGCAGTGCCACCATGAGGAATTTCACCATGGGAACTCCAACCATGTACATCGGCAGGTTTAGAACAGTCACCATGGGCTGTGTCACCATGAGCACTGTCACCATGGGCACTATCACCATGCGAACTCTCACCATGAGCACTGTCACCGTGGGCAATGTCACCATGAGCACTGTCACCGTGGGCACTGTCACCATGGGAACTCTCACCATGAGCACTATCACCGTGAGCACTATCACCATGGGCAGTCTCACCATGAGCAATATCACCATGGGCATTATCACCGTGAGCACTGTCACCGTGTGCACTGTCCCCATGAGCACTGTCACCATGAGGACTATCACCATGGGAACTGTCAACATGGGAACGTTCACCATGGGCACTGTCAATATGAGCACTGTCACCATGGGAACTCTCACCATGAGCACTGTCACCATGGCCAGTGTCACCATGGTCACTGTCACCATAAGCACTGTCACCAAGGGAAATGTCACCATGGGCACTCTCACCATTTTCACTGTCACCGTGGGCACTGTCACCATAAGCACTGTCACCATGAGCACTGTTCAACATGAGCACTGTCACCGAGAGCACTGCCACTGTGGGCACTATCACCGTGAGCACTGTCACCATGGGCACTGTCACCATGGGCACTGTCACCATGAGCACTGTCACCATGGACACTGTCACCATGAGCATTGTCACCATGAGCATTGTCACCGTGGGCACAGTCACCATGAGCACTGTCACCATGGGCACTGTCACCATGGAAAATGTCACCTTGGAAACTGTCACCATGGGCACTGTAACCATGGACACTGTCACCAGGAGCACTATCACCATGGACACTGTTTCCATGAGCTTTGTCCCCAAGTACACTGTCAACATTGGAACTGTCATCATGGGCACTGTCACCATGGGCACTGTCACCATGATCACCGTCAATATGGGAACTGCCACCATGAGCACTGTCACCATGGACACTGCCACCATGAGCACTGTCACCGTGAGCACTGTCACCATGATCATTGTCACCAAGAGCATTGTCATCATGGGAAGTGTCACCATGAGTACTGTCACCATGGGCACTGTCACCATGGGCACTCTCAACATGGGCACTCTCACCATGGGCACTCTTGACCATGGACACTGTCACCATGGGCACTGTGAACATGAGCACTGTCACCATGGTAACTCTTACCATGAACAGTGTCACCATGGGAAATGTCACTATGGGCACTGTCAGCATGGGCACTGTTACCATGGACACAGTCAACATGAGCACTATCATCATGGGCAGTGCCACCATGAGGAATTTCACCATGGCAACTCCAACCATGTACACCGCCAGCATGAGCACAGTCACCATGGGCAGTGTCACCGTGAGCACTATCACCATGGGCACTTTCAACATGGGCACTGTCACCATGCGAACTGTCACCATGAACACTATCACTATGAGCACTATCACCATGAGCACTCTCACAAAGGGCACTGTCACCGTGAGCTCTGTCACCATGAGCACTGTCACTGTGGGCAATGTCACCATGAGCACTGTCACCGTGGGCACTCTCACCATGGGAACTGTCACCATGAGCACTATCACCGTGAGCACTAACACCATTTGCAGTGTCACCGTGAGCAATATCACCATGGGAAATGTCAGAGTGAGCACTATTACCATGGGCACTATCACCATGAGCACTCTCACCATGAGCACTGTCACCGTGGGCACTGTCACCATGTGCACTGTCACCATGGGCAGTGTCACCATGAGCACTGTCACCCTGGGCTCTGTCATCATGGACACTGTCATCTTAGGAACTGCCACCACGGACACTGCCACCATGAGCACTGTAACCATTGGCACTGCCACAGTGAGCACTCTCACCATGAGCACTCTCACCATGGGAAATGTCACCATGAGCACGGTCACCAGGGACACTGTCACCATGGGCACTATCCATCAGGGCACTGTCACCGTGAGCACTATCACTGTGAGCACTATCACCGTGAGAAGTATCACCAAGGGCACTGTCACCATGAGCACTGTCATCGTGGGCACTGTCACCATGAGCACTGTCATCATGGGCACTGTCACCATGGGAACTCTCACCATTAGCACTGTCACTGTGGGCACTATCACCGTGAGCACTATCACAATGGACCCTGTCACCATAGGCACTGTCACCATGGACACTGTCACTATGAACACTATCATCATGGGCAGTGCCACCATAAGGAATTTCACCATAGAAACTCCAACCATGGACAATGCCAGCATGAGCACATTCACTATGGGCAGTGACACCATGAGCACTGCCACCATGGGCACTTTCAACATGGGCACTGTCACCATGCGAACCGTCACCATGATCACTATTACCATGAGCACTATCACCAAGGGCACTGTCAGCGTGAGCACTATTACCGTGAGCACTATCACCGTGAGCACGGTCACCATGAGCATTTTCACCGTGGGCACTGTCACCATGAGCATAGTCACCATGAGCATTGTCACCATGGGAACTCTCACCATGAGCACTGTCACCATGGGAAATGTCACCATGGGCACTGTCACCATAGGCACTGTCACCATGGACACTCTCAGCATGAGCACTATCATCATGTGCATTACCACCATAAAGAATTTCACCATGGGATCTCCAACCATGTACACCGCCAGCATGAGCACATTCACCATGGGCAGTGTCACCATGAGCACTATCACCATGAGCACTATCACCATGAGCATTATCACCAAGGGAACTGTCACCATGGACACTGTCAAGGTGAGCACTGTCACCGTTGGAATTCTCACCATGAGCATTGTCACCGTGGGCACAGTCAACATGAGCACTGTCACCTTGGACACTGTCACCATGGGCACTCTCACCATGGGCACTGTCACCATGGACACTGTCACCATGGGCACTGTCAAGATGAGCACTGTCACCATGGGAAATGTCACCATGGGCACTGTCACGATGGGCACTGTCACCATGGGCACTGTCACCATGGACACTGTCACCATGAGCACTATCGTCATGGGCAGTGCCACCATAGGGAATTTCACAATGGGAACTCCAACCATATACACCACCAGCATGAGCACAGTCACCATGGGCAGTGTCACCATGAGCACTGTCACCATGGGCACTTTCAACATACACAGTGTCACCATGCGAACTGCCACCATGAGCACTATCACCGTGAGCACTATCACCATGGGCAGTGTCACTGTGAGCAATATCACCATGGGCACAGTTACCGTGAGCACTATTACAATGGGTACTATCACCAAGGGCACTGTCACCGTGAGCACTGTCACCATGAGCACTGTCACCATGGGCACTGTCACCATGAGCACTGTCATCATCGGCACTGTCACCATGGGAACTGTCACCATGGGAACTGTCACCATGAGCACTATCATCGTGAGGACTATAACCATGGGCACTGTCACCGTGAACACTGTCACCATTAGAACTGTCACTGTGGGCACTATCACCGTGAGCACTATCACAATGGGCACTGTCACCATAGGCACTGTCACCATGGACACTGTCACCATGAACACTATCATCATGGGCAGTGCCACCATGAGGAATTTCACCATGGGAACTCCAACCATGTACATCGGCAGGTTTAGAACAGTCACCATGGGCTGTGTCACCAAGAGCACTGTCACCATGGGCACTATCACCATGCGAACTCTCACCATGAGCACTGTCACCGTGGGCAATGTCACTATGAGCACTGTCACCGTGGGCACTGTCACCATGGGAACTGTCACCATGAGCACTATCACCGTGAGGACTATAACCATGGGCACTGTCACTGTGAGCAATATCACCATGAACACTGTCACCATGGGAAATGTGACCGTGGGCACTGTCACCGTGTGCACTGTCAACATAAGCACTGTCACCATGGGAAATGTCATCATGGGCACTGTCACCATGGGCAGTGTCACCATGAGCCCTGTCACAGTGGGCCATGTCACCATGAGCACTGTCACCGTGGGCACTGTCACCATGGGAACTGTCACCATGAGCACTATCACCGTGAGGACTATAACCATGGGCACTGTCACCGTGAGCAATATCACGATGAACACTGTCACCATAGGAAATGTCACCGTGGGCACGGTCATCGTCTGCACTGTCAACATAAGCACTGTCACCATGGGAAATGTCACCATGGGCCCTGTCACCATGGGCAGTGTCACCATGAGCACTGTCACCATGGGAACTCTCACGATGGTCACTGTCACCATGAGCACTATCATCATGGGCAGTGCCACCATGAGGAATTTCACCATGGGAATTCCAAACATGTACACCGCCAGAATGAGCACAGTCACCATGGGCAGTGTCACCATGAGCAATGTCACCATGGGCACTTTCAACATGGGCACTGTCACCATGGACACTGTCATCATGAGCTCTGTTACCATGGGAAATGTCACCATGGGCACTGTCACCATAGGCACTGTCACCATGATCTCTGTCACCATGAGCACTATCACCATTAGCACTATCACCATGGGCACTATCACGAAGGGCGCTGTCACCAAGAGAACTATCACTGTGAGCACTGTCACCATGAGCACTGTCACCGTGAGCACTGTCACCATGAGCACTGTCACCATGGGCACTGTAACCATGGGAATTGTCACCATGAGCACTATCACTGTGAGCACTATCAACATGGGCAGTGTCACCGTGAGCACTGTCACCATGAGCACTGTCATCATGAGCACTGTCACCATGTGAATTGTCACCATGAGCACTTTCACCATGAGCACTATCACCATGAGCAGTATCACCAAGGGAACTGTCACCGTGAGCACTATCACCATGAGCACTCTCACCATGGGCACTGTCACCATGGACACTGTCACCATGGGCACTGTCAAGATGAGCACTGTCACCATGGGAACTCTCACCATAAGCACTGTCACCATGGGAAATGTCACCATGGACACTGTCACCATGAGCACTATCGTCATGGGCAGTGCCACCATAAGGAATTTCACCATGGGAACTCCAACCATATACACCACCAGCATGAGCACAGTCACCATGGGCAGTGTCACCATGAGCACTGTCACCATGGGCACTTTCAACATACACAGTGTCACCATGCGAACTGTCACCATGAGCACTATCACCGTGAGCACTATCACCATGGGCAGTGTCACCGTGAGCAATATCACCATGGGCACAGTTACCGTGAGCACTATTACAATGGGTACTATCACCAAGGGCACTGTCACCGTGAGCACTGTCACCATGAGCACTGTCACCATGGGCACTGTCACCAAGAGCACTGTCATCATCGGCACTGTCACCATGGGAACTGTCACCATGGGAACTGTCACCATGAGCACTATCATCGTGAGGACTATAACCATGGGCACTGTCACCGTGACCCCTGTCACCATTAGAACTGTCACTGTGGACACTATCACCGTGAGCACTATCACAATGGGCACTGTCACCATAGGCACTGTCACCATGGACACTGTCACCATGAACACTATCATCATGGGCAGTGCCACCATGAGGAATTTCACCATGGGAACTCCAACCATGTACATCGGCAGGTTTAGAACAGTCACCATGGGCTGTGTCACCATGAGCACTGTCACCATGGGCACTATCACCATGCGAACTCTCACCATGAGCACTGTCACCGTGGGCAATGTCACCATGAGCACTGTCACCGTGGGCACTGTCACCATGGGAACTCTCACCATGAGCACTATCACCGTGAGCACTATCACCATGGGCAGTCTCACCATGAGCAATATCACCATGGGCATTATCACCGTGAGCACTGTCACCGTGTGCACTGTCCCCATGAGCACTGTCACCATGAGGACTATCACCATGGGAACTGTCAACATGGGAATGGTCACCATGGGCACTGTCAATATGAGCACTGTCACCATGGGAACTCTCACCATGAGCACTGTCACCATGGCCAGTGTCACCATGGTCACTGTCACCATAAGCACTGTCACCAAGGGAAATGTCACCATGGGCACTCTCACCATTTTCACTGTCACCGTGGGCACTGTCACCATAAGCACTGTCCCCATGAGCACTGTTCAACATGAGCACTGTCACCATGAGCATTGTCACCTTGAGCACTGTCACCATGGGAACATTCACCATGGGCACTGTCACCATGGGCACTGTCACCATGGAAAATGTCACCTTGGAAACTGTCACCATGGGCACTGTAACCATGGACACTGTCACCAGGAGCACTATCACCATGGACACTGTTTCCATGAGCATTATCCCCAAGTACACTGTCAACATTGGAACTGTCATCATGGGCACTGTCACCATGGGCACTGTCACCATGATCACCGTCAATATGGGAACTGCCACCATGAGCACTGTCACCATGGACACTGCCACCATGAGCACTGTCACCGTGAGCACTGTCACCATGATCATTGTCACCAGGAGCATTGTCATTATGGGAAGTGTCACCATGAGTACTGTCACCATGGGCACTGTCACCATGGGCACTCTCAACATGGGCACTCTCACCATGGGCACTCTTGACCATGGACACTGTCACCATGGGCACTGTGAACATGAGCACTGTCACCATGGTATCTCTTACCATGAACACTGTCACCATGGGAAATGTCACTATGGGCACTGTCAGCATGGGCACTGTTACCATGGACACAGTCAACATGAGCACTATCATCATGGGCAGTGCCACCATGAGGAATTTCACCATGGCAACTCCAACCATGTACACCGCCAGCATGAGCACAGTCACCATGGGCAGTGTCACCGTGAGCACTATCACCATGGGCACTTTCAACATGGGCACTGTCACCATGCGAACTGTCACCATGAACACTATCACTATGAGCACTATCACCATGAGCAGTCTCACAAAGGGCACTGTCACCGTGAGCTCTGTCACCATGAGCACTGTCACTGTGGGCAATGTCACCATGAACACTGTCACCGTGGGCACTCTCACCATGGGAACTGTCACCATGAGCACTATCACCGTGAGCACTAACACCATTTGCAGTGTCACCGTGAGCAATATCACCATGGGAAATGTCAGAGTGAGCACTATTACCATGGGCACTATCACCATGAGCACTCTCACCATGAGCACTGTCACCGTGGGCACTGTCACCATGTGCACTGTCACCATGGGCAGTGTCACCATGAGCACTGTCACCCTGGGCTCTGTCATCATGGACACTGTCATCTTAGGAACTGCCACCACGGACACTGCCACCATGAGCACTGTAACCATTGGCACTGCCACAGTGAGCACTCTCACCATGAGCACTCTCACCATGGGAAATGTCACCATGAGCACGGTCACCAGGGACACTGTCACCATGGGCACTATCCACCAGGGCACTGTCACCGTGAGCACTATCACTGTCAGCACTATCACCGTGAGCACTATCACCATGGGCACTGTCACCGTGAGCCCTATTACCATGGGCACTATCACCAAGGGCACTGTCACTGTGAGCACTATCACCATGAGCACTATCAACGTGAGCACTGTCACCATTATCACTGTCACCGTGGGCAATGTCACCATGAGCACTGTCACCATGGACACTTTCAACATGGCTACTGTCACCATGGGCACTGTCACCATGGACACTGTCATCATGAGCTCTGTTACCATGGGAAATGTCACCATGAGCACTGTCATCTTGGGAACTGCCACCATGGACACAGCCACCATGAGCAATGTAACCATTGGCACTGCCACAGTGAGCACTGTCACCGTGAGCACTGTCACCATGGGAACTGTCACCATGTGCCCTGTCACCATGGGAACTCTCACCATGAGCACTATCACCATGAGCACTATCACCATGGGCACTGTCACCATGGGCACTGTCACCATGAGCATTATTACCATGGGTACTATCACCAAGGGCACTGTCACCGTGAGCACTGTCACCAAGGACACTGTCACCGTGAGCACTGTTACCATGAGCACTGTCACCATGGGCACTATCACCATGCGAACTCTCACCATGAGCACTGTCACCGTGGGCAATGTCACCATGAGCACTGTCACCGTGGGCACTGTCACCATGGGAACTCTCACCATGAGCACTATCACCGTGAGCACTATCACCATGGGCTGTCTCACCATGAGCAATATCACCATGGGCATTATCACCGTGAGCACTGTCACCGTGTGCACTGTCCCCATGAGCACTGTCACCATGAGGACTATCACCATGGGAACTGTCAACATGGGAACGTTCACCATGGGCACTGTCAATATGAGCACTGTCACCATGGGAACTCTCACCATGAGCACTGTCACCATGGCCAGTGTCACCATGGTCACTGTCACCATGAGCACTGTCACCAAGGGAAATGTCACCATGGGCACTCTCACCATTTTCACTGTCACCGTGGGCACTGTCACCATAAGCACTGTCACCATGAGCACTGTTCAACATGAGCACTGTCACCGAGAGCACTGCCACTGTGGGCACTATCACCGTGAGCACTGTCACCATGGGCACTGTCACCATGGGCACTGTCACCATGAGCACTGTCACCATGGACACTGTCACCATGAGCATTGTCACCATGAGCATTGTCACCGTGGGCACAGTCACCATGAGCACTGTCACCATGGGCACTGTCACCATGGAAAATGTCACCTTGGAAACTGTCACCATGGGCACTGTAACCATGGACACTGTCACCAGGAGCACTATCACCATGGACACTGTTTCCATGAGCTTTGTCCCCAAGTACACTGTCAACATTGGAACTGTCATCATGGGCACTGTCACCATGGGCACTGTCACCATGATCACCGTCAATTTGGGAACTGCCACCATGAGCACTGTCACCATGGACACTGCCACCATGAGCACTGTCACCGTGAGCACTGTCACCATGATCATTGTCACCAGGAGCATTGTCATCATGGGAAGTGTCACCATGAGTACTGTCGCCATGGGCACTGTCACCATGGGCACTCTCAACATGGGCACTCTCACCATGGGCACTCTTGACCATGGACACTGTCACCATGGGCACTGTGAACATGAGCACTGTCACCATGGTAACTCTTACCATGAACACTGTCACCATGGGAAATGTCACTATGGGCACTGTCAGCATGGGCACTGTTACCATGGACACAGTCAACATGAGCACTATCATCATGGGCAGTGCCACCATGAGGAATTTCACCATGGCAACTCCAACCATGTACACCGCCAGCATGAGCACAGTCACCATGGGCAGTGTCACCGTGAGCACTATCACCATGGGCACTTTCAACATGGGCACTGTCACCATGCGAACTGTCACCATGAACACTATCACTATGAGCACTATCACCATGAGCACTCTCCCAAAGGGCACTGTCACCGTGAGCTCTGTCACCATGAGCACTGTCACTGTGGGCAATGTCACCATGAGCACTGTCACCGTGGGCACTCTCACCATGGGAACTGTCACCATGAGCACTATCACCGTGAGCACTAACACCATTTGCAGTGTCACCGTGAGCAATATCACCATGGGAAATGTCAGAGTGAGCACTATTACCATGGGCACTATCACCATGAGCACTCTCACCATGAGCACTGTCACCGTGGGCACTGTCACCATGTGCACTGTCACCATGGGCAGTGTCACCATGAGCACTGTCACCCTGGGCTCTGTCATCATGGACACTGTCATCTTAGGAACTGCCACCACGGACACTGCCACCATGAGCACTGTAACCATTGGCACTGCCACAGTGAGCACTCTCACCATGAGCACTCTCACCATGGGAAATGTCACCATGAGCACGGTCACCAGGGACACTGTCACCATGGGCACTATCCATCAGGGCACTGTCACCGTGAGCACTATCACTGTGAGCACTATCACCGTGAGAAGTATCACCAAGGGCACTGTCACCATGAGCACTGTCATCGTGGGCACTGTCACCATGAGCACTGTCATCATGGGCACTGTCACCATGGGAACTCTCACCATTAGCACTGTCACTGTGGGCACTATCACCGTGAGCACTATCACAATGG
Source organism: Balaenoptera borealis (assembly GCF_965194805.1). Taxonomy (NCBI): domain Eukaryota; kingdom Metazoa; phylum Chordata; class Mammalia; order Artiodactyla; family Balaenopteridae; genus Balaenoptera; species Balaenoptera borealis. Next base: position 24,496,000 of record NC_138874.1, read on the forward strand.
ACCCTGTCACCATAGGCACTGTCACCATGGACACTGTCACTATGAACACTATCATCATGGGCAGTGCCACCATAAGGAATTTCACCATAGAAACTCCAACCATGGACAATGCCAGCATGAGCACATTCACTATGGGCAGTGACACCATGAGCACTGCCACCATGGGCACTTTCAACATGGGCACTGTCACCATGCGAACCGTCACCATGATCACTATTACCATGAGCACTATCACCAAGGGCACTGTCAGCGTGAGCACTATTACCGTGAGCACTATCACCGTGAGCACGGTCACCATGAGCATTTTCACCGTGGGCACTGTCACCATGAGCATAGTCACCATGAGCATTGTCACCATGGGAACTCTCACCATGAGCACTGTCACCATGGGAAATGTCACCATGGGCACTGTCACCATAGGCACTGTCACCATGGACACTCTCAGCATGAGCACTATCATCATGTGCATTACCACCATAAAGAATTTCACCATGGGATCTCCAACCATGTACACCGCCAGCATGAGCACATTCACCATGGGCAGTGTCACCATGAGCACTATCACCATGAGCACTATCACCATGAGCATTATCACCAAGGGAACTGTCACCATGGACACTGTCAAGGTGAGCACTGTCACCGTTGGAATTCTCACCATGAGCATTGTCACCATGGGCACAGTCAACATGAGCACTGTCACCTTGGACACTGTCACCATGGGCACTCTCACCATGGGCACTGTCACCATGGACACTGTCACCATGGGCACTGTCAAGATGAGCACTGTCACCATGGGAAATGTCACCATGGGCACTGTCACGATGGGCACTGTCACCATGGGCACTGTCACCATGGACACTGTCACCATGAGCACTATCGTCATGGGCAGTGCCACCATAAGGAATTTCACCATGGGAACTCCAACCATATACACCACCAGCATGAGCACAGTCACCATGGGCAGTGTCACCATGAGCACTGTCACCATGGGCACTATCACCGTGAGCACTATCACCATGGGCAGTGTCACTGTGAGCAATATCACCATGGGCACAGTTACTGTGAGCACTATTACAATGGGTACTATCACCAAGGGCACTGTCACCGTGAGCACTGTCACCATGAGCACTGTCACCATGGGCACTGTCACCATGAGCACTGTCATCATCGGCACTGTCACCATGGGAACTGTCACCATGGGAACTGTCACCATGAGCACTATCATCGTGAGGACTATAACCATGGGCACTGTCACCGTGAACACTGTCACCATTAGAACTGTCACTGTGGGCACTATCACCGTGAGCACTATCACAATGGGCACTGTCACCATAGGCACTGTCACCATGGACACTGTCACCATGAACACTATCATCATGGGCAGTGCCACCATGAGGAATTTCACCATGGGAACTCCAACCATGTACATCGGCAGGTTTAGAACAGTCACCATGGGCTGTGTCACCAAGAGCACTGTCACCATGGGCACTATCACCATGCGAACTCTCACCATGAGCACTGTCACCGTGGGCAATGTCACTATGAGCACTGTCACCGTGGGCACTGTCACCATGGGAACTGTCACCATGAGCACTATCACCGTGAGGATTATAACCATGGGCACTGTCACTGTGAGCAATATCACCATGAACACTGTCACCATGGGAAATGTGACCGTGGGCACTGTCACCGTGTGCACTGTCAACATAAGCACTGTCACCATGGGAAATGTCATCATGGGCACTGTCACCATGGGCAGTGTCACCATGAGCCCTGTCACAGTGGGCCATGTCACCATGAGCACTGTCACCGTGGGCACTGTCACCATGGGAACTGTCACCATGAGCACTATCACCGTGAGGACTATAACCATGGGCACTGTCACCGTGAGCAATATCACGATGAACACTGTCACCATAGGAAATGTCACCGTGGGCACGGTCATCGTCTGCACTGTCAACATAAGCACTGTCACCATGGGAAATGTCACCATGGGCCCTGTCACCATGGGCAGTGTCACCATGAGCACTGTCACCATGGGAACTCTCACGATGGTCACTGTCACCATGAGCACTATCATCATGGGCAGTGCCACCATGAGGAATTTCACCATGGGAATTCCAAACATGTACACCGCCAGAATGAGCACAGTCACCATGGGCAGTGTCACCATGAGCAATGTCACCATGGGCACTTTCAACATGGGCACTGTCACCATGGACACTGTCATCATGAGCTCTGTTACCATGGGAAATGTCACCATGGGCACTGTCACCATAGGCACTGTCACCATGATCTCTGTCACCATGAGCACTATCACCATTAGCACTATCACCATGGGCACTATCAACAAGGGCGCTGTCACCAAGAGAACTATCACTGTGAGCACTGTCACCATGAGCACTGTCACCGTGAGCACTGTCACCATGAGCACTGTCACCATGGGCACTGTAACCATGGGAATTGTCACCATGAGCACTATCACTGTGAGCACTATCAACATGGGCAGTGTCACCGTGAGCACTGTCACCATGAGCACTGTCATCATGAGCACTGTCACCATGTGAATTGTCACCATGAGCACTTTCACCATGAGCACTATCACCATGAGCAGTATCACCAAGGGAACTGTCACCGTGAGCACTATCACCATGAGCACTCTCACCATGGGCACTGTCACCATGGACACTGTCACCATGGGCACTGTCAAGATGAGCACTGTCACCATGGGAACTCTCACCATAAGCACTGTCACCATGGGAAATATCACCATGGGCACTGTCACCATGGGCACTGTCACCATGGGCACTGTCACCATGGACACTGTCACCATGAGCACTATCGTCATGGGCAGTGCCACCATAAGGAATTTCACCATGGGAACTCCAACCATATACACCACCAGCATGAGCACAGTCACCATGGGCAGTGTCACCATGAGCACTGTCACCATGGGCACTTTCAACATACACAGTGTCACCATGCGAACTGTCACCATGAGCACTATCACCGTGAGCACTATCACCATGGGCAGTGTCACCGTGAGCAATATCACCATGGGCACAGTTACCGTGAGCACTATTACAATGGGTACTATCACCAAGGGCACTGTCACCGTGAGCACTGTCACCATGAGCACTGTCACCATGGGCACTGTCACCATGAGCACTGTCATCATCGGCACTGTCACCATGGGAACTGTCACCATGGGAACTGTCACCATGAGCACTATCATCGTGAGGACTATAACCATGGGCACTGTCACCGTGAGCCCTGTCACCATTAGAACTGTCACTGTGGGCACTATCACCGTGAGCACTATCACAATGGGCACTGTCACCATAGGCACTGTCACCATGGACACTGTCACCATGAACACTATCATCATGGGCAGTGCCACCATGAGGAATTTCACCATGGGAACTCCAACCATGTACATCGGCAGGTTTAGAACAGTCACCATGGGCTGTGTCACCATGAGCACTGTCACCATGGGCACTATCACCATGCGAACTCTCACCATGAGCACTGTCACCGTGGGCAATGTCACCATGAGCACTGTCACCGTGGGCACTGTCACCATGGGAACTCTCACCATGAGCACTATCACCGTGAGCACTATCACCATGGGCAGTCTCACCATGAGCAATATCACCATGGGCATTATCACCGTGAGCACTGTCACCGTGTGCACTGTCCCCATGAGCACTGTCACCATGAGGACTATCACCATGGGAACTGTCAACATGGGAATGGTCACCATGGGCACTGTCAATATGAGCACTGTCACCATGGGAACTCTCACCATGAGCACTGTCACCATGGCCAGTGTCACCATGGTCACTGTCACCATAAGCACTGTCACCAAGGGAAATGTCACCATGGGCACTCTCACCATTTTCACTGTCACCGTGGGCACTGTCACCATAAGCACTGTCCCCATGAACACTGTTCAACATGAGCACTGTCACCGAGAGCACTGCCACTGTGGGCTCTATCACCGTGAGCACTGTCACCATGGGCACTGTCACCATGGGCACTGTCACCATGGACACTGTCACCATGAGCATTGTCACCTTGAGCACTGTCACCATGGGAACATTCACCATGGGCACTGTCACCATGGGCACTGTCACCATGGAAAATGTCACCTTGGAAACTGTCACCATGGGCACTGTAACCATGGACACTGTCACCAGGAGCACTATCACCATGGACACTGTTTCCATGAGCATTATCCCCAAGTACACTGTCAACATTGGAACTGTCATCATGGGCACTGTCACCATGGGCACTGTCACCATGATCACCGTCAATATGGGAACTGCCACCATGAGCACTGTCACCATGGACACTGCCACCATGAGCACTGTCACCGTGAGCACTGTCACCATGATCATTGTCACCAGGAGCATTGTCATCATGGGAAGTGTCACCATGAGTACTGTCACCATGGGCACTGTCACCATGGGCACTCTCAACATGGGCACTCTCACCATGGGCACTCTTGACCATGGACACTGTCACCATGGGCACTGTGAACATGAGCACTGTCACCATGGTATCTCTTACCATGAACACTGTCACCATGGGAAATGTCACTATGGGCACTGTCAGCATGGGCACTGTTACCATGGACACAGTCTACATGAGCACTATCATCATGGGCAGTGCCACCATGAGGAATTTCACCATGGCAACTCCAACCATGTACACCGCCAGCATGAGCACAGTCACCATGGGCAGTGTCACCGTGAGCACTATCACCATGGGCACTTTCAACATGGGCACTGTCACCATGCGAACTGTCACCATGAACACTATCACTATGAGCACTATCACCATGAGCAGTCTCACAAAGGGCACTGTCACCGTGAGCTCTGTCACCATGAGCACTGTCACTGTGGGCAATGTCACCATGAGCACTGTCACCGTGGGCACTCTCACCATGGGAACTGTCACCATGAGCACTATCACCGTGAGCACTAACACCATTTGCAGTGTCACCGTGAGCAATATCACCATGGGAAATGTCAGAGTGAGCACTATTACCATGGGCACTATCACCATGAGCACTCTCACCATGAGCACTGTCACCGTGGGCACTGTCACCGTGTGCACTGTCACCATGGGCAGTGTCACCATGAGCACTGTCACCCTGGGCTCTGTCATCATGGACACTGTCATCTTAGGAACTGCCACCACGGACACTGCCACCATGAGCACTGTAACCATTGGCACTGCCACAGTGAGCACTCTCACCATGAGCACTCTCACCATGGGAAATGTCACCATGAGCACGGTCACCAGGGACACTGTCACCATGGGCACTATCCACCAGGGCACTGTCACCGTGAGCACTATCACTGTCAGCACTATCACCGTGAGCACTATCACCATGGGCACTGTCACCGTGAGCCCTATTACCATGGGCACTATCACCAAGGGCACTGTCACTGTGAGCACTATCACCATGAGCACTATCAACGTGAGCACTGTCACCATGATCACTGTCACCGTGGGCAATGTCACCATGAGCACTGTCACCATGGACACTTTCAACATGGCTACTGTCACCATGGGCACTGTCACCATGGACACTGTCATCATGAGCTCTGTTACCATGGGAAATGTCACCATGAGCACTGTCATCTTGGGAACTGCCACCATGGACACAGCCACCATGAGCAATGTAACCATTGGCACTGCCACAGTGAGCACTGTCACCGTGAGCACTGTCACCATGGGAACTGTCACCATGTGCCCTGTCACCATGGGAACTCTCACCATGAGCACTATCACCATGAGCACTATCACCATGGGCACTGTCACCATGGGCACTGTCACCATGAGCATTATTACCATGGGTACTATCACCAAGGGCACTGTCACCGTGAGCACTGTCACCAAGGGCACTGTCACCGTGAGCACTGTTACCATGAGCACTGTCACCGTGGGCACTGTCACCCTGAGCACTGTCATCATCGGCACTGTCACCATGGGAACTCTCACCATGAGCACTGTCACCATGGGAAATATCACCATGGGCACTATCACTATGGGCACTATCACCATGGGCAGTGTCACTATGAGCACAGTCAACGTGGCCACTGTCACCATGGGAACTGTCACAATGAGCACTAACTCCGTGAGCACTATCACCATGGGCAGTGTCAGCGTGAGCAATATCAACATGGGCAGTGTCACCATTAGCGCTATTACCATGGGCACTATCGCGTTGAGCACTATCACCATGAGCACTGTCACCGTGGGCACTGTCACCATGGTCACTGTCAACATGAGCACAGTCAGCATAGGAACTCTCACCATGAGCACTGTCACCATGGGAAATGTCACCATGGGCACTATCACTATGGGCACTATCACCATGGGCTGTGTCACCATGAGCACTTTCACCATGGGCACTGTCACCATGCGAACTCTCACCATGAGCACTGTCACCGTGGGCAATGTCACAATGAGCACTGTCACCATGAGCACTATCACCGTGAGCATTCTAACCATGGGCAGTGTCACCGTGAGCAATATCACCATAAACACTGTCACCGTGTGCACTGTCATCGTGAGCACTGTCACCATAGGAAATGTCACCATGGGCACTATCACCGTGAGCACTATTAACATGGGTACTATCACCAAGGGCATTGTTACCATGAGCAGTGTCACCATGAGCACTGTCACCGTGGGCACTGTCACCATGAGCACTGTCATCATGGGCACTGTCACCATGGGAACTGTCACCATTAGAACTGTCACTGTGGGTACTATCACCGTGAGCACTATCACAATGGGCACTGTCACCATGAGCACTATCATCTTGGGCAGTGCAACCATGAGCACTGTAACCATTGGCACTGTCACCATGGACACTGTCGCCATGGGTACTGTCACTATGGGTACTGTCCTCATGGGAACTCTTAGCAAGAGCACAGTCACCATGGGCACTGTCACCATGGACAATGTCACCATGAGCAATGTCAACATGAGCACTCTCACCATGGAAAATGTCACCATGAGCACTATCACCGTGGGCAGTGTCACCATGAGCAATATCACCATGGGCAGTGTCACCATGAGCACTATCACCATGGACACTGTCACCATGGGCACTCTCACCATGGGAAATGTCATCATGGACACTCTCACCATGAACACTGTCAACATGGGAAATGTCACCATGGTCACTGTCACCATGGGCACTTTCAACATGGGCACTGTCACCGTGCGAAATGTCACCATGGGCAGTTTCACCATGAGCACTGTCACCATTGGCACTGTCACCATGAACAGTATCATCATGGGCTGTGCCACCATGAGGAATTTCAACATGGGAACACCAACCCTGTACACCACCAGCATGAGCATAGTCACCATGGGCATTGTCACCATGAGCACTGTCACCACAGGATCTTTCAACATGGGCAGTATCAGCATGCGAACTGTCACCATGGGCAGTGTCACCATGAGCACTATCACCAAAGGCACTGTCAACGTGAGCACTCTCACCATGAGCACTATTACCATGGGCAGTGTCACCGTGAGCAATATCACCATGGGCAGTGTCACCATGGGCACTATCACCATGAGCACTATCACCAAGGGAACTGTCATCGTGAGCACTATCATCGTGAGCACTATCACCCTGAGCACTGTCACCGTCGGTACTGTCACCATGAGCACTGTCACTATGGGCACTGTCATCATGGGAACTGTCACCATGAGCACTATCACCGTGCGCACTATCACCATGGGCAGTGTCACCATGAGCAATATCACCATGGGCACTGTCAACATGAGCACTATTACCATGGGCAATATCACCATGAGCACTATAACCGTGAGCACTGTCACCGTGGGCACTGTCACCGCGTGCACTGTCCCCATGAGCACTGTCACCATGAGCACTATCACCATGAGCACTGTCACCATGGGCACTGTCACCATGGGAACTCTCACTATGAGCACTGTCACCATGGCCAGTGTCACTATGGCCACTGTCACCTTAAGCACTGTCACCAAGGGAAATGTCAGCATGGGAACTCTCACCATTTGCACTGTCACCGTGGGCACTGTCACCATAAGCACTGTCACCATGAGCACTGTTCAACATGGGCACTGTCACCTAGAGCACTGCCACTGTAGGCACTTTCACCGTGAGCACTGTTCACCATGGGCACTGTAACCATGAGCACTGTCACCATGGACACTGTCACCAGGAACACTATCATCATGGGCAGTGCCACCATGAGGAATTTCAACATGGGAACACCAACCCTGTACACCGCCAGCATGAGCACAGTCACCATGGGCATTATCACCATGAGCACTGTCACCATGGGAACTTTCAACATGGGCACTATCAGCATGCGAACTGTCACCATGGGCAGTGTCACCATGAGCACTATCACCAAAGACACTGTCAACGTGAGCACTATCACCATGAGCACTATTACCATGGGCAGTGTCACCGTGAGCAATATCACCATGGGCAGTGTCACCATGGGCACTATCACCATGAGCACTATCACCAAGGGAACTGTCACCGTGAGCACTATCATCGTGAGCACTATCACCCTGAGAATTGTCACCATGAGCACTGTCACCGTCGGTACTGTCACCATGAGCACTGTCACTATGGGCACTGTCACCATGGGAACTCTCACCATGAGCACTATCACCGTGAGCACTATCACCATGGGCAGTCTCACCATGAGCAATATCACCATGGGCATTATCACCGTGAGCAATGTCATCGTGTGCGCTGTCCCCATGAGCACTGTCACCATGAGCACTGTCACCATGGGCACTGTCACCATGGAAAATGTCACCTTGGAAACTGTCACCATGGGCACTGTAACCATGGACACTGTCACCAGGAGCACTATCACCATGGACACTGTTTCCATGAGCTTTGTCCCCAAGTACACTGTCAACATTGGAACTGTCATCATGGGCACTGTCACCATGGGCACTGTCACCATGATCACCGTCAATATGGGAACTGCCACCATGAGCACTGTCACCATGGACACTGCCACCATGAGCATTGTCACCGTGAGCACTGTCACCATGATCATTGTCACCAGGAGCATTGTCATCATGGGAAGTGTCACCATGAGTACTGTCACCATGGGCACTGTCACCATGGGCACTCTCAACATGGGCACTCTCACCATGGGCACTCTTGACCATGGACACTGTCACCATGGGCACTGTCACCATGGTAACTCTTACCATGAACACTGTCACCATGGGAAATGTCACTATGGGCACTGTCAGCATGGGCACTGTTACCATGGACACAGTCAACATGAGCACTATCATCATGGGCAGTGCCACCATGAGGAATTTCACCATGGCAACTCCAACCATGTACACCGCCAGCATGAGCACAGTCACCATGGGCAGTGTCACCGTGAGCACTATCACCATGGGCACTTTCAACATGGGCACTGTCACCATGCGAACTGTCACCATGAACACTATCACTATGAGCACTATCACCATGAGCACTCTCCCAAAGGGCACTGTCACCGTGAGCTCTGTCACCATGAGCACTGTCACTGTGGGCAATGTCACCATGAGCACTGTCACCGTGGGCACTCTCACCATGGGAACTGTCACCATGAGCACTATCACCGTGAGCACTAACACCATTTGCAGTGTCACCGTGAGCAATATCACCATGGGAAATGTCAGAGTGAGCACTATTACCATGGGCACTATCACCATGAGCACTCTCACCATGAGCACTGTCACCGTGGGCACTGTCACCATGTGCACTGTCACCATGGGCAGTGTCACCATGAGCACTGTCACCCTGGGCTCTGTCATCATGGACACTGTCATCTTAGGAACTGCCACCACGGACACTGCCACCATGAGCACTGTAACCATTGGCACTGCCACAGTGAGCACTCTCACCATGAGCACTCTCACCATGGGAAATGTCACCATGAGCACGGTCACCAGGGACACTGTCACCATGGGCACTATCCACCAGGGCACTGTCACCGTGAGCACTATCACTGTGAGCACTATCACCGTGAAAAGTATCACCAAGGGCACTGTCACCATGAGCACTGTCATCGTGGGCACTGTCACCATGAGCACTGTCATCATGGGCACTGTCACCATGGGAACTCTCACCATTAGCACTGTCACTGTGGGCACTATCACCGTGAGCACTATCACAATGGACCCTGTCACCATAGGCACTGTCACCATGGACACTGTCACTATGAACACTATCATCATGGGCAGTGCCACCATAAGGAATTTCACCATAGAAACTCCAACCATGGACAATGCCAGCATGAGCACATTCACTATGGGCAGTGACACCATGAGCACTGCCACCATGGGCACTTTCAACATGGGCACTGTCACCATGCGAACCGTCACCATGATCACTATTACCATGAGCACTATCACCAAGGGCACTGTCAGCGTGAGCACTATTACCGTGAGCACTATCACCGTGAGCACGGTCACCATGAGCATTTTCACCGTGGGCACTGTCACCATGAGCATAGTCACCATGAGCATTGTCACCATGGGAACTCTCACCATGAGCACTGTCACCATGGGAAATGTCACCATGGGCACTGTCACCATAGGCACTGTCACCATGGACACTCTCAGCATGAGCACTATCATCATGTGCATTACCACCATAAAGAATTTCACCATGGGATCTCCAACCATGTACACCGCCAGCATGAGCACATTCACCATGGGCAGTGTCACCATGAGCACTATCACCATGAGCACTATCACCATGAGCATTATCACCAAGGGAACTGTCACCATGGACACTGTCAAGGTGAGCACTGTGACCGTTGGAATTCTCACCATGAGCATTGTCACCGTGGGCACAGTCACCATGAGCACTGTCACCATGGGCACTGTCACCATGGAAAATGTCACCTTGGAAACTGTCACCATGGGCACTGTAACCATGGACACTGTCACCAGGAGCACTATCACCATGGACACTGTTTCCATGAGCTTTGTCCCCAAGTACACTGTCAACATTGGAACTGTCATCATGGGCACTGTCACCATGGGCACTGTCACCATGATCACCGTCAATATGGGAACTGCCACCATGAGCACTGTCACCATGGACACTGCCACCATGAGCACTGTCACCGTGAGCACTGTCACCATGATCATTGTCACCAGGAGCATTGTCATCATGGGAAGTGTCACCATGAGTACTGTCACCATGGGCACTGTCACCATGGGCACTCTCAACATGGGCACTCTCACCATGGGCACTCTTGACCATGGACACTGTCACCATGGGCACTGTGAACATGAGCACTGTCACCATGGTAACTCTTACCATGAACACTGTCACCATGGGAACTGTCACCATGAGCACTATCACCGTGAGGACTATAACCATGGGCACTGTCACTGTGAGCAATATCACCATGAACACTGTCACCATGGGAAATGTGACCGTGGGCACTGTCACCGTGTGCACTGTCAACATAAGCACTGTCACCATGGGAAATGTCATCATGGCCACTGTCACCATGGGCAGTGTCACCATGAGCCCTGTCACCGTGGGCCATGTCACCATGAGCACTGTCACCGTGGGCACTGTCACCATGGGAACTGTCACCATGAGCACTATCACCGTGAGGACTATAACCATGGGCACTGTCACCGTGAGCAATATCACGATGAACACTGTCACCATAGGAAATGTCACCGTGGGCACGGTCATCGTCTGCACTGTCAACATAAGCACTGTCACCATGGGAAATGTCACCATGGGCCCTGTCACCATGGGCAGTGTCACCATGAGCACTGTCACCATGGGAACTCTCACGATGGTCACTGTCACCATGAGCACTATCATCATGGGCAGTGCCACCATGAGGAATTTCACCATGGGAATTCCAAACATGTACACCGCCAGAATGAGCACAGTCACCATGGGCAGTGTCACCATGAGCAATGTCACCATGGGCACTTTCAACATGGGCACTGTCACCATGGACACTGTCATCATGAGCTCTGTTACCATGGGAAATGTCACCATGGGCACTGTCACCATAGGCACTGTCACCATGATCTCTGTCACCATGAGCACTATCACCATTAGCACTATCACCATGGGCACTATCACCAAGGGCGCTGTCACCAAGAGAACTATCACTGTGAGCACTGTCACCATGAGCACTGTCACCGTGAGCACTGTCACCATGAGCACTGTCACCATGGGCACTGTAACCATGGGAATTGTCACCATGAGCACTATCACTGTGAGCACTATCAACATGGGCAGTGTCACCGTGAGCACTGTCACCATGAGCACTGTCATCATGAGCACTGTCACCATGTGAATTGTCACCATGAGCACTTTCACCATGAGCACTATCACCATGAGCAGTATCACCAAGGGAACTGTCACCGTGAGCACTATCACCATGAGCACTATCACCATGGGCACTGTCACCATGGACACTGTCACCATGGGCACTGTCAAGATGAGCACTGTCACCATGGGAACTCTCACCATAAGCACTGTCACCATGGGAAATGTCACCATGGGCACTCTCACCATGGGCACTGTCACCATGGACACTGTCACCGTGAGCACTATCGTCATGGGCAGTGCCCCCATAAGGAATTTCACCATGGGAACTCCAACCATATACACCACCAGCATGAGCACAGTCACCATGGGCAGTGTCACCATGAGCACTGTCACCATGGGCACTTTCAACATACACAGTGTCACCATGCGAACTGTCACCATGAGCACTATCACCGTGAGCACTATCACCATGGGCAGTGTCACTGTGAGCAATATCACCATGGGCACAGTTACCGTGAGCACTATTACAATGGGTACTATCACCAAGGGCACTGTCACCGTGAGCACTGTCACCATGAGCACTGTCACCATGGGCACTGTCACCATGAGCACTGTCATCATCGGCACTGTCACCATGGGAACTGTCACCATGGGAACTGTCACCATGAGCACTATCACCGTGAGCACTATCACGATGGGCACTGTCACCATAGGCACTGTCACCATGGACACTGTCACCATGAACACTATCATCATGGGCAGTGCCACCATGAGGAATTTCACCATGGGAACTCCAACCATGTACATCGGCAGGTTTAGAACAGTCACCATGGGCTGTGTCACCATGAGCACTGTCACCATGGGGACTATCACCATGCGAACTCTCACCATGAGCACTGTCACCGTGGGCAATGTCACTATGAGCACTGTCACCGTGGGCACTGTCACCATGGGAACTGTCACCATGAGCACTATCACCGTGAGGACTATAACCATGGGCACTGTCACTGTGAGCAATATCACCATGAACACTGTCACCATGGGAAATGTGACCGTGGGCACTGTCACCGTGTGCACTGTCAACATAAGCACTGTCACCATGGGAAATGTCATCATGGGCACTGTCACCATGGGCAGTGTCACCATGAGACCTGTCACAGTGGGCCATGTCACCATGAGCACTGTCACCGTGGGCACTGTCACCATGGGAACTGTCACCATGAGCACTATCACCGTGAGGACTATAACCATGGGCACTGTCACCGTGAGCAATATCACGATGAACACTGTCACCATAGGAAATGTCACCGTGGGCACGGTCATCGTCTGCACTGTCAACATAAGCACTGTCACCATGGGAAATGTCACCATGGGCCCTGTCACCATGGGCAGTGTCACCATGAGCACTGTCACCATGGGAACTCTCACGATGGTCACTGTCACCATGAGCACTATCATCATGGGCAGTGCCACCATGAGGAATTTCACCATGGGAATTCCAAACATGTACACCGCCAGAATGAGCACAGTCACCATGGGCAGTGTCACCATGAGCAATGTCACCATGGGCACTTTCAACATGGGCACTGTCACCATGGACACTGTCATCATGAGCTCTGTTACCATGGGAAATGTCACCATGGGCACTGTCACCATAGGCACTGTCACCATGATCTCTGTCACCATGAGCACTATCACCATTAGCACTATCACCATGGGCACTATCACCAAGGGCGCTGTCACCAAGAGAACTATCACTGTGAGCACTGTCACCATGAGCACTGTCACCGTGAGCACTGTCACCATGAGCACTGTCACCATGGGCACTGTAACCATGGGAATTGTCACCATGAGCACTATCACTGTGAGCACTATCAACATGGGCAGTGTCACCGTGAGCACTGTCACCATGAGCACTGTCATCATGAGCACTGTCACCATGTGAATTGTCACCATGAGCACTTTCACCATGAGCACTATCACCATGAGCAGTATCACGAAGGGAACTGTCACCGTGAGCACTATCACCATGAGCACTATCACCATGGGCACTGTCACCATGGACACTGTCACCATGGGCACTGTCAAGATGAGCACTGTCACCATGGGAAATGTCACCATGGGCACTGTCACGATGGGCACTGTCACCATGGGCACTGTCACCATGGACACTGTCACCATGAGCACTATCGTCATGGGCAGTGCCACCATAAGGAATTTCACCATGGGAAATCCAACCATATACACCACCAGCATGAGCACAGTCACCATGGGCAGTGTCACCATGAGCACTGTCACCATGGGCACTTTCAACATACACAGTGTCACCATGCGAACTGTCACCATGAGCACTATCACCGTGAGCACTATCACCATGGGCAGTGTCACCGTGAGCAATATCACCATGGGCACAGTTACCGTGAGCACTATTACAATGGGTACTATCACCAAGGGCACTGTCACCGTGAGCACTGTCACCATGAGCACTGTCACCATGGGCACTGTCACCATGAGCACTGTCATCATCAGCACTGTCACCATGGGAACTGTCACCATGGGAACTGTCACCATGAGCACTATCATCGTGAGGACTATAACCATGGGCACTGTCACCGTGAGCCCTGTCACCATTAGAACTGTCACTGTGGGCACTATCACCGTGAGCACTATCACAATGGGCACTGTCACCATAGGCACTGTCACCATGGACACTGTCACCATGAACACTATCATCATGGGCAGTGCCACCATGAGGAATTTCACCATGGGAACTCCAACCATGTACATCGGCAGGTTTAGAACAGTCACCATGGGCTGTGTCACCATGAGCACTGTCACCATGGGCACTATCACCATGCGAACTCTCACCATGAGCACTGTCACCGTGGGCAATGTCACCATGAGCACTGTCACCGTGGGCACTGTCACCATGGGAACTCTCACCATGAGCACTATCACCGTGAGCACTATCACCATGGGCAGTCTCACCATGAGCAATATCACCATGGGCATTATCACCGTGAGCAATGTCATCGTGTGCGCTGTCCCCATGAGCACTGTCACCATGAGCACTGTCACCATGGGCACTGTCACCATGGAAAATGTCACCTTGGAAACTGTCACCATGGGCACTGTAACCATGGACACTGTCACCAGGAGCACTATCACCATGGACACTGTTTCCATGAGCTTTGTCCCCAAGTACACTGTCAACATTGGAACTGTCATCATGGGCACTGTCACCATGGGCACTGTCACCTTGATCACCGTCAATATGGGAAC
The DNA here is from genome assembly GCF_965194805.1 of Balaenoptera borealis. Classification (NCBI taxonomy): domain Eukaryota; kingdom Metazoa; phylum Chordata; class Mammalia; order Artiodactyla; family Balaenopteridae; genus Balaenoptera; species Balaenoptera borealis. Next base: position 24,511,640 of record NC_138874.1, read on the forward strand.
TGCCACCATGAGCACTGTCACCATGGACACTGCCACCATGAGCACTGTCACCGTGAGCACTGTCACCATGATCATTGTCACCAGGAGCATTGTCATCATGGGAAGTGTCACCATGAGTACTGTCACCATGGGCACTGTCACCATGGGCACTCTCAACATGGGCACTCTCACCATGGGCACTCTTGACCATGGACACTGTCACCATGGGCACTGTGAACATGAGCACTGTCACCATGGTAACTCTTACCATGAACACTGTCACCATGGGAAATGTCACTATGGGCACTGTCAGCATGGGCACTGTTACCATGGACACAGTCAACATGAGCACTATCATCATGGGCAGTGCCACCATGAGGAATTTCACCATGGCAACTCCAACCATGTACACCGCCAGCATGAGCACAGTCACCATGGGCAGTGTCACCATGAGCACTATCACCATGGGCACTTTCAACATGGGCACTGTCACCATGCGAACTGTCACCATGAACACTATCACTATGAGCACTATCACCATGAGCACTCTCACAAAGGGCACTGTCACCGTGAGCTCTGTCACCATGAGCACTGTCACTGTGGGCAATGTCACCATGAGCACTGTCACCGTGGGCACTCTCACCATGGGAACTGTCACCATGAGCACTATCACCGTGAGCACTAACACCATTTGCAGTGTCACCGTGAGCAATATCACCATGGGAAATGTCAGAGTGAGCACTATTACCATGGGCACTATCACCATGAGCACTCTCACCATGAGCACTGTCACCGTGGGCACTGTCACCATGTGCACTGTCACCATGGGCAGTGTCACCATGAGCACTGTCACCCTGGGCTCTGTCATCATGGACACTGTCATCTTAGGAACTGCCACCACGGACACTGCCACCATGAGCACTGTAACCATTGGCACTGCCACAGTGAGCACTCTCACCATGAGCACTCTCACCATGGGAAATGTCACCATGAGCACGGTCACCAGGGACACTGTCACCATGGGCACTATCCATCAGGGCACTGTCACCGTGAGCACTATCACTGTGAGCACTATCACCGTGAAAAGTATCACCAAGGGCACTGTCACCATGAGCACTGTCATCGTGGGCACTGTCACCATGAGCACTGTCATCATGGGCACTGTCACCATGGGAACTCTCACCATTAGCACTGTCACTGTGGGCACTATCACCGTGAGCACTATCACAATGGACCCTGTCACCATAGGCACTGTCACCATGGACACTGTCACTATGAACACTATCATCATGGGCAGTGCCACCATAAGGAATTTCACCATAGAAACTCCAACCATGGACAATGCCAGCATGAGCACATTCACTATGGGCAGTGACACCATGAGCACTGCCACCATGGGCACTTTCAACATGGGCACTGTCACCATGCGAACCGTCACCATGAGCACTATCACCAAGGGCACTGTCAGCGTGAGCACTATTACCGTGAGCACTATCACCGTGAGCACGGTCACCATGAGCATTTTCACCGTGGGCACTGTCACCATGAGCATAGTCACCATGAGCATTGTCACCATGGGAACTCTCACCATGAGCACTGTCACCATGGGAAATGTCACCATGGGCACTGTCACCATAGGCACTGTCACCATGGACACTCTCAGCATGAGCACTATCATCATGTGCATTACCACCATAAAGAATTTCACCATGGGATCTCCAACCATGTACACCGCCAGCATGAGCACATTCACCATGGGCAGTGTCACCATGAGAACTATCACCATGAGCACTATCACCATGAGCATTATCACCAAGGGAACTGTCACCATGGACACTGTCAAGGTGAGCACTGTCACCGTTGGAATTCTCACCATGAGCATTGTCACCGTGGGCACAGTTGACATGAGCACTGTCACCTTGGACACTGTCACCATGGGCACTCTCACCATGGGCACTGTCACCATGGACACTGTCACCATGGGCACTGTCAAGATGAGCACTGTCACCATGGGAAATGTCACCATGGGCACTGTCACGATGGGCACTGTCACCATGGGCACTGTCACCATGGACACTGTCACCATGAGCACTATCGTCATGGGCAGTGCCACCATAAGGAATTTCACCATGGGAACTCCAACCATATACACCACCAGCATGAGCACAGTCACCATGGGCAGTGTCACCATGAGCACTGTCACCATGGGCACTTTCAACATACGCAGTGTCACCATGCGAACTGTCACCATGAGCACTATCACCGTGAGCACTATCACCATGGGCAGTGTCACTGTGAGCAATATCACCATGGGCACAGTTACCGTGAGCACTATTACAATGGGTACTATCACCAAGGGCACTGTCACCGTGAGCACTGTCACCATGAGCACTGTCACCATGGGCACTGTCACCATGAGCACTGTCATCATCGGCACTGTCACCATGGGAACTGTCACCAGGGGAACTGTCACCATGAGCACTATCATCGTGAGGACTATAACCATGGGCACTGTCACCGTGAACACTGTCACCATTAGAACTGTCACTGTGGGCACTATCACCGTGAGCACTATCACAATGGGCACTGTCACCATAGGCACTGTCACCATGGACACTGTCACCATGAACACTATCATCATGGGCAGTGCCACCATGAGGAATTTCACCATGGGAACTCCAACCATGTACATCGGCAGGTTTAGAACAGTCACCATGGGCTGTGTCACCATGAGCACTGTCACCATGGGCACTATCACCATGCGAACTCTCACCATGAGCACTGTCACCGTGGGCAATGTCACCATGAGCACTGTCACCGTGGGCACTGTCACCATGGGAACTGTCACCATGAGCACTATCACCGTGAGGACTATAACCATGGGCACTGTCACCGTGTGCACTGTCAACATAAGCACTGTCACCATGGGAAATGTCATCATGGGCACTGTCACCATGGGCAGTGTCACCATGAGCCCTGTCACCGTGGGCCATGTCACCATGAGCACTGTCACCGTGGGCACTGTCACCATGGGAACTGTCACCATGAGCACTATCACCGTGAGGACTATAACCATGGGCACTGTCACCGTGAGCAATATCACGATGAACACTGTCACCATAGGAAATGTCACCGTGGGCACGGTCATCGTCTGCACTGTCAACATAAGCACTGTCACCATGGGAAATGTCACCATGGGCCCTGTCACCATGGGCAGTGTCACCATGAGCACTGTCACCATGGGAACTCTCACGATGGTCACTGTCACCATGAGCACTATCATCATGGGCAGTGCCACCATGAGGAATTTCACCATGGGAATTCCAAACATGTACACCGCCAGAATGAGCACAGTCACCATGGGCAGTGTCACCATGAGCAATGTCACCATGGGCACTTTCAACATGGGCACTGTCACCATGGACACTGTCATCATGAGCTCTGTTACCATGGGAAATGTCACCATGGGCACTGTCACCATAGGCACTGTCACCATGATCTCTGTCACCATGAGCACTATCACCATTAGCACTATCACCATGGGCACTATCACCAAGGGCGCTGTCACCAAGAGAACTATCACTGTGAGCACTGTCACCATGAGCACTGTCACCGTGAGCACTGTCACCATGAGCACTGTCACCATGGGCACTGTAACCATGGGAATTGTCACCATGAGCACTATCACTGTGAGCACTATCAACATGGGCAGTGTCACCGTGAGCACTGTCACCATGAGCACTGTCATCATGAGCACTGTCACCATGTGAATTGTCACCATGAGCACTTTCACCATGAGCACTATCACCATGAGCAGTATCACCAAGGGAACTGTCACCGTGAGCACTATCACCATGAGCACTATCACCATGGGCACTGTCACCATGGACACTGTCACCATGGGCACTGTCAAGATGAGCACTGTCACCATGGGAACTCTCACCATAAGCACTGTCACCATGGGAAATGTCACCATGGGCACTCTCACCATGGGCACTGTCACCATGGACACTGTCACCGTGAGCACTATCGTCATGGGCAGTGCCCCCATAAGGAATTTCACCATGGGAACTCCAACCATATACACCACCAGCATGAGCACAGTCACCATGGGCAGTGTCACCATGAGCACTGTCACCATGGGCACTTTCAACATACACAGTGTCACCATGCGAACTGTCACCATGAGCACTATCACCGTGAGCACTATCACCATGGGCAGTGTCACTGTGAGCAATATCACCATGGGCACAGTTACCGTGAGCACTATTACAATGGGTACTATCACCAAGGGCACTGTCACCGTGAGCACTGTCACCATGAGCACTGTCACCATGGGCACTGTCACCATGAGCACTGTCATCATCGGCACTGTCACCATGGGAACTGTCACCATGGGAACTGTCACCATGAGCACTATCACCGTGAGCACTATCACGATGGGCACTGTCACCATAGGCACTGTCACCATGGACACTGTCACCATGAACACTATCATCATGGGCAGTGCCACCATGAGGAATTTCACCATGGGAACTCCAACCATGTACATCGGCAGGTTTAGAACAGTCACCATGGGCTGTGTCACCATGAGCACTGTCACCATGGGGACTATCACCATGCGAACTCTCACCATGAGCACTGTCACCGTGGGCAATGTCACTATGAGCACTGTCACCGTGGGCACTGTCACCATGGGAACTGTCACCATGAGCACTATCACCGTGAGGACTATAACCATGGGCACTGTCACTGTGAGCAATATCACCATGAACACTGTCACCATGGGAAATGTGACCGTGGGCACTGTCACCGTGTGCACTGTCAACATAAGCACTGTCACCATGGGAAATGTCATCATGGGCACTGTCACCATGGGCAGTGTCACCATGAGACCTGTCACAGTGGGCCATGTCACCATGAGCACTGTCACCGTGGGCACTGTCACCATGGGAACTGTCACCATGAGCACTATCACCGTGAGGACTATAACCATGGGCACTGTCACCGTGAGCAATATCACGATGAACACTGTCACCATAGGAAATGTCACCGTGGGCACGGTCATCGTCTGCACTGTCAACATAAGCACTGTCACCATGGGAAATGTCACCATGGGCCCTGTCACCATGGGCAGTGTCACCATGAGCACTGTCACCATGGGAACTCTCACGATGGTCACTGTCACCATGAGCACTATCATCATGGGCAGTGCCACCATGAGGAATTTCACCATGGGAATTCCAAACATGTACACCGCCAGAATGAGCACAGTCACCATGGGCAGTGTCACCATGAGCAATGTCACCATGGGCACTTTCAACATGGGCACTGTCACCATGGACACTGTCATCATGAGCTCTGTTACCATGGGAAATGTCACCATGGGCACTGTCACCATAGGCACTGTCACCATGATCTCTGTCACCATGAGCACTATCACCATTAGCACTATCACCATGGGCACTATCACCAAGGGCGCTGTCACCAAGAGAACTATCACTGTGAGCACTGTCACCATGAGCACTGTCACCGTGAGCACTGTCACCATGAGCACTGTCACCATGGGCACTGTAACCATGGGAATTGTCACCATGAGCACTATCACTGTGAGCAGTATCAACATGGGCAGTGTCACCGTGAGCACTGTCACCATGGGCACTTTCAACATGGGCACTGTCACCATGGACACTGTCATCATGAGCTCTGTTACCATGGGAAATGTCACCATGGGCACTGTCACCATAGGCACTGTCACCATGATCTCTGTCACCATGAGCACTATCACCATTAGCACTATCACCATGGGCACTATCATGAAGGGCGCTGTCACCAAGAGAACTATCACTGTGAGCACTGTCACCATGAGCACTGTCACCGTGAGCACTGTCACCATGAGCACTGTCACCATGGGCACTGTAACCATGGGAATTGTCACCATGAGCACTATCACTGTGAGCACTATCAACATGGGCAGTGTCACCGTGAGCACTGTCATCATGAGCACTGTCACCATGTGAATTGTCACCATGAGCACTTTCACCATGAGCACTATCACCATGAGCAGTATCACCAAGGGAACCGTCACCGTGAGCACTATCACCATGAGCACTATCACCATGGGCACTGTCACCATGGACACTGTCACCATGGGCACTGTCAAGATGAGCACTGTCACCATGGGAACTCTCACCATAAGCACTGTCACCATGGGAAATGTCACCATGGGCACTGTCACCATGGGCACTGTCACCATGGACACTGTCACCATGAGCACTATCGTCATGGGCAGTGCCACCATAAGGAATTTCACCATGGGAACTCCAACCATGTACACCACCAGCATGAGCACAGTCATCATGGGCAGTGTCACCATGAGCACTGTCACCATGGGCACTTTCAACATACACAGTGTCACCATGCGAACTGTCACCATGAGCACTATCACCGTGAGCACTATCACCATGGGCAGTGTCACCGTGAGCAATATCACCATGGGCACAGTTACCGTGAGCACTATTACAATGGGTACTATCACCAAGGGCACTGTCACCGTGAGCACTGTCACCATGAGCACTGTCACCATGGGCACTGTCACCATGAGCACTGTCATCATCAGCACTGTCACCATGGGAACTGTCACCATGGGAACTGTCACCATGAGCACTATCATCGTGAGGACTATAACCATGGGCACTGTCACCGTGAGCCCTGTCACCATTAGAACTGTCACTGTGGGCACTATCACCGTGAGCACTATCACAATGGGCACTGTCACCATAGGCACTGTCACCATGGACACTGTCACCATGAACACTATCATCATGGGCAGTGCCACCATGAGGAATTTCACCATGGGAACTCCAACCATGTACATCGGCAGGTTTAGAACAGTCACCATGGGCTGTGTCACCATGAGCACTGTCACCATGGGCACTATCACCATGCGAACTCTCACCATGAGCACTGTCACCGTGGGCAATGTCACCATGAGCACTGTCACCGTGGGCACTGTCACCATGGGAACTCTCACCATGAGCACTATCACCGTGAGCACTATCACCATGGGCAGTCTCACCATGAGCAATATCACCATGGGCATTATCACCGTGAGCACTGTCACCGTGTGCACTGTCCCCATGAGCACTGTCACCATGAGGACTATCACCATGGGAACTGTCAACATGGGAACGTTCACCATGGGCACTGTCAATATGAGCACTGTCACCATGGGAACTCTCACCATGAGCACTGTCACCATGGCCAGTGTCACCATGGTCACTGTCACCATAAGCACTGTCACCAAGGGAAATGTCACCATGGGCACTCTCACCATTTTCACTGTCACCGTGGGCACTGTCACCATAAGCACTGTCACCATGAGCACTGTTCAACATGAGCACTGTCACCGAGAGCACTGCCACTGTGGGCACTATCACCGTGAGCACTGTCACCATGGGCACTGTCACCATGGGCACTGTCACCATGAGCACTGTCACCATGGACACTGTCACCATGAGCATTGTCACCATGAGCATTGTCACCGTGGGCACAGTCACCATGAGCACTGTCACCATGGGCACTGTCACCATGGAAAATGTCACCTTGGAAACTGTCACCATGGGCACTGTAACCATGGACACTGTCACCAGGAGCACTATCACCATGGACACTGTTTCCATGAGCTTTGTCCCCAAGTACACTGTCAACATTGGAACTGTCATCATGGGCACTGTCACCATGGGCACTGTCACCATGATCACCGTCAATATGGGAACTGCCACCATGAGCACTGTCACCATGGACACTGCCACCATGAGCACTGTCACCGTGAGCACTGTCACCATGATCATTGTCACCAAGAGCATTGTCATCATGGGAAGTGTCACCATGAGTACTGTCACCATGGGCACTGTCACCATGGGCACTCTCAACATGGGCACTCTCACCATGGGCACTCTTGACCATGGACACTGTCACCATGGGCACTGTGAACATGAGCACTGTCACCATGGTAACTCTTACCATGAACAGTGTCACCATGGGAAATGTCACTATGGGCACTGTCAGCATGGGCACTGTTACCATGGACACAGTCAACATGAGCACTATCATCATGGGCAGTGCCACCATGAGGAATTTCACCATGGCAACTCCAACCATGTACACCGCCAGCATGAGCACAGTCACCATGGGCAGTGTCACCGTGAGCACTATCACCATGGGCACTTTCAACATGGGCACTGTCACCATGCGAACTGTCACCATGAACACTATCACTATGAGCACTATCACCATGAGCACTCTCACAAAGGGCACTGTCACCGTGAGCTCTGTCACCATGAGCACTGTCACTGTGGGCAATGTCACCATGAGCACTGTCACCGTGGGCACTCTCACCATGGGAACTGTCACCATGAGCACTATCACCGTGAGCACTAACACCATTTGCAGTGTCACCGTGAGCAATATCACCATGGGAAATGTCAGAGTGAGCACTATTACCATGGGCACTATCACCATGAGCACTCTCACCATGAGCACTGTCACCGTGGGCACTGTCACCATGTGCACTGTCACCATGGGCAGTGTCACCATGAGCACTGTCACCCTGGGCTCTGTCATCATGGACACTGTCATCTTAGGAACTGCCACCACGGACACTGCCACCATGAGCACTGTAACCATTGGCACTGCCACAGTGAGCACTCTCACCATGAGCACTCTCACCATGGGAAATGTCACCATGAGCACGGTCACCAGGGACACTGTCACCATGGGCACTATCCATCAGGGCACTGTCACCGTGAGCACTATCACTGTGAGCACTATCACCGTGAGAAGTATCACCAAGGGCACTGTCACCATGAGCACTGTCATCGTGGGCACTGTCACCATGAGCACTGTCATCATGGGCACTGTCACCATGGGAACTCTCACCATTAGCACTGTCACTGTGGGCACTATCACCGTGAGCACTATCACAATGGACCCTGTCACCATAGGCACTGTCACCATGGACACTGTCACTATGAACACTATCATCATGGGCAGTGCCACCATAAGGAATTTCACCATAGAAACTCCAACCATGGACAATGCCAGCATGAGCACATTCACTATGGGCAGTGACACCATGAGCACTGCCACCATGGGCACTTTCAACATGGGCACTGTCACCATGCGAACCGTCACCATGATCACTATTACCATGAGCACTATCACCAAGGGCACTGTCAGCGTGAGCACTATTACCGTGAGCACTATCACCGTGAGCACGGTCACCATGAGCATTTTCACCGTGGGCACTGTCACCATGAGCATAGTCACCATGAGCATTGTCACCATGGGAACTCTCACCATGAGCACTGTCACCATGGGAAATGTCACCATGGGCACTGTCACCATAGGCACTGTCACCATGGACACTCTCAGCATGAGCACTATCATCATGTGCATTACCACCATAAAGAATTTCACCATGGGATCTCCAACCATGTACACCGCCAGCATGAGCACATTCACCATGGGCAGTGTCACCATGAGCACTATCACCATGAGCACTATCACCATGAGCATTATCACCAAGGGAACTGTCACCATGGACACTGTCAAGGTGAGCACTGTCACCGTTGGAATTCTCACCATGAGCATTGTCACCGTGGGCACAGTCAACATGAGCACTGTCACCTTGGACACTGTCACCATGGGCACTCTCACCATGGGCACTGTCACCATGGACACTGTCACCATGGGCACTGTCAAGATGAGCACTGTCACCATGGGAAATGTCACCATGGGCACTGTCACGATGGGCACTGTCACCATGGGCACTGTCACCATGGACACTGTCACCATGAGCACTATCGTCATGGGCAGTGCCACCATAGGGAATTTCACCATGGGAACTCCAACCATATACACCACCAGCATGAGCACAGTCACCATGGGCAGTGTCACCATGAGCACTGTCACCATGGGCACTTTCAACATACACAGTGTCACCATGCGAACTGCCACCATGAGCACTATCACCGTGAGCACTATCACCATGGGCAGTGTCACTGTGAGCAATATCACCATGGGCACAGTTACCGTGAGCACTATTACAATGGGTACTATCACCAAGGGCACTGTCACCGTGAGCACTGTCACCATGAGCACTGTCACCATGGGCACTGTCACCATGAGCACTGTCATCATCGGCACTGTCACCATGGGAACTGTCACCATGGGAACTGTCACCATGAGCACTATCATCGTGAGGACTATAACCATGGGCACTGTCACCGTGAACACTGTCACCATTAGAACTGTCACTGTGGGCACTATCACCGTGAGCACTATCACAATGGGCACTGTCACCATAGGCACTGTCACCATGGACACTGTCACCATGAACACTATCATCATGGGCAGTGCCACCATGAGGAATTTCACCATGGGAACTCCAACCATGTACATCGGCAGGTTTAGAACAGTCACCATGGGCTGTGTCACCAAGAGCACTGTCACCATGGGCACTATCACCATGCGAACTCTCACCATGAGCACTGTCACCGTGGGCAATGTCACTATGAGCACTGTCACCGTGGGCACTGTCACCATGGGAACTGTCACCATGAGCACTATCACCGTGAGGACTATAACCATGGGCACTGTCACTGTGAGCAATATCACCATGAACACTGTCACCATGGGAAATGTGACCGTGGGCACTGTCACCGTGTGCACTGTCAACATAAGCACTGTCACCATGGGAAATGTCATCATGGGCACTGTCACCATGGGCAGTGTCACCATGAGCCCTGTCACAGTGGGCCATGTCACCATGAGCACTGTCACCGTGGGCACTGTCACCATGGGAACTGTCACCATGAGCACTATCACCGTGAGGACTATAACCATGGGCACTGTCACCGTGAGCAATATCACGATGAACACTGTCACCATAGGAAATGTCACCGTGGGCACGGTCATCGTCTGCACTGTCAACATAAGCACTGTCACCATGGGAAATGTCACCATGGGCCCTGTCACCATGGGCAGTGTCACCATGAGCACTGTCACCATGGGAACTCTCACGATGGTCACTGTCACCATGAGCACTATCATCATGGGCAGTGCCACCATGAGGAATTTCACCATGGGAATTCCAAACATGTACACCGCCAGAATGAGCACAGTCACCATGGGCAGTGTCACCATGAGCAATGTCACCATGGGCACTTTCAACATGGGCACTGTCACCATGGACACTGTCATCATGAGCTCTGTTACCATGGGAAATGTCACCATGGGCACTGTCACCATAGGCACTGTCACCATGATCTCTGTCACCATGAGCACTATCACCATTAGCACTATCACCATGGGCACTATCACGAAGGGCGCTGTCACCAAGAGAACTATCACTGTGAGCACTGTCACCATGAGCACTGTCACCGTGAGCACTGTCACCATGAGCACTGTCACCATGGGCACTGTAACCATGGGAATTGTCACCATGAGCACTATCACTGTGAGCACTATCAACATGGGCAGTGTCACCGTGAGCACTGTCACCATGAGCACTGTCATCATGAGCACTGTCACCATGTGAATTGTCACCATGAGCACTTTCACCATGAGCACTATCACCATGAGCAGTATCACCAAGGGAACTGTCACCGTGAGCACTATCACCATGAGCACTCTCACCATGGGCACTGTCACCATGGACACTGTCACCATGGGCACTGTCAAGATGAGCACTGTCACCATGGGAACTCTCACCATAAGCACTGTCACCATGGGAAATGTCACCATGGACACTGTCACCATGAGCACTATCGTCATGGGCAGTGCCACCATAAGGAATTTCACCATGGGAACTCCAACCATATACACCACCAGCATGAGCACAGTCACCATGGGCAGTGTCACCATGAGCACTGTCACCATGGGCACTTTCAACATACACAGTGTCACCATGCGAACTGTCACCATGAGCACTATCACCGTGAGCACTATCACCATGGGCAGTGTCACCGTGAGCAATATCACCATGGGCACAGTTACCGTGAGCACTATTACAATGGGTACTATCACCAAGGGCACTGTCACCGTGAGCACTGTCACCATGAGCACTGTCACCATGGGCACTGTCACCAAGAGCACTGTCATCATCGGCACTGTCACCATGGGAACTGTCACCATGGGAACTGTCACCATGAGCACTATCATCGTGAGGACTATAACCATGGGCACTGTCACCGTGACCCCTGTCACCATTAGAACTGTCACTGTGGACACTATCACCGTGAGCACTATCACAATGGGCACTGTCACCATAGGCACTGTCACCATGGACACTGTCACCATGAACACTATCATCATGGGCAGTGCCACCATGAGGAATTTCACCATGGGAACTCCAACCATGTACATCGGCAGGTTTAGAACAGTCACCATGGGCTGTGTCACCATGAGCACTGTCACCATGGGCACTATCACCATGCGAACTCTCACCATGAGCACTGTCACCGTGGGCAATGTCACCATGAGCACTGTCACCGTGGGCACTGTCACCATGGGAACTCTCACCATGAGCACTATCACCGTGAGCACTATCACCATGGGCAGTCTCACCATGAGCAATATCACCATGGGCATTATCACCGTGAGCACTGTCACCGTGTGCACTGTCCCCATGAGCACTGTCACCATGAGGACTATCACCATGGGAACTGTCAACATGGGAATGGTCACCATGGGCACTGTCAATATGAGCACTGTCACCATGGGAACTCTCACCATGAGCACTGTCACCATGGCCAGTGTCACCATGGTCACTGTCACCATAAGCACTGTCACCAAGGGAAATGTCACCATGGGCACTCTCACCATTTTCACTGTCACCGTGGGCACTGTCACCATAAGCACTGTCCCCATGAGCACTGTTCAACATGAGCACTGTCACCATGAGCATTGTCACCTTGAGCACTGTCACCATGGGAACATTCACCATGGGCACTGTCACCATGGGCACTGTCACCATGGAAAATGTCACCTTGGAAACTGTCACCATGGGCACTGTAACCATGGACACTGTCACCAGGAGCACTATCACCATGGACACTGTTTCCATGAGCATTATCCCCAAGTACACTGTCAACATTGGAACTGTCATCATGGGCACTGTCACCATGGGCACTGTCACCATGATCACCGTCAATATGGGAACTGCCACCATGAGCACTGTCACCATGGACACTGCCACCATGAGCACTGTCACCGTGAGCACTGTCACCATGATCATTGTCACCAGGAGCATTGTCATTATGGGAAGTGTCACCATGAGTACTGTCACCATGGGCACTGTCACCATGGGCACTCTCAACATGGGCACTCTCACCATGGGCACTCTTGACCATGGACACTGTCACCATGGGCACTGTGAACATGAGCACTGTCACCATGGTATCTCTTACCATGAACACTGTCACCATGGGAAATGTCACTATGGGCACTGTCAGCATGGGCACTGTTACCATGGACACAGTCAACATGAGCACTATCATCATGGGCAGTGCCACCATGAGGAATTTCACCATGGCAACTCCAACCATGTACACCGCCAGCATGAGCACAGTCACCATGGGCAGTGTCACCGTGAGCACTATCACCATGGGCACTTTCAACATGGGCACTGTCACCATGCGAACTGTCACCATGAACACTATCACTATGAGCACTATCACCATGAGCAGTCTCACAAAGGGCACTGTCACCGTGAGCTCTGTCACCATGAGCACTGTCACTGTGGGCAATGTCACCATGAACACTGTCACCGTGGGCACTCTCACCATGGGAACTGTCACCATGAGCACTATCACCGTGAGCACTAACACCATTTGCAGTGTCACCGTGAGCAATATCACCATGGGAAATGTCAGAGTGAGCACTATTACCATGGGCACTATCACCATGAGCACTCTCACCATGAGCACTGTCACCGTGGGCACTGTCACCATGTGCACTGTCACCATGGGCAGTGTCACCATGAGCACTGTCACCCTGGGCTCTGTCATCATGGACACTGTCATCTTAGGAACTGCCACCACGGACACTGCCACCATGAGCACTGTAACCATTGGCACTGCCACAGTGAGCACTCTCACCATGAGCACTCTCACCATGGGAAATGTCACCATGAGCACGGTCACCAGGGACACTGTCACCATGGGCACTATCCACCAGGGCACTGTCACCGTGAGCACTATCACTGTCAGCACTATCACCGTGAGCACTATCACCATGGGCACTGTCACCGTGAGCCCTATTACCATGGGCACTATCACCAAGGGCACTGTCACTGTGAGCACTATCACCATGAGCACTATCAACGTGAGCACTGTCACCATTATCACTGTCACCGTGGGCAATGTCACCATGAGCACTGTCACCATGGACACTTTCAACATGGCTACTGTCACCATGGGCACTGTCACCATGGACACTGTCATCATGAGCTCTGTTACCATGGGAAATGTCACCATGAGCACTGTCATCTTGGGAACTGCCACCATGGACACAGCCACCATGAGCAATGTAACCATTGGCACTGCCACAGTGAGCACTGTCACCGTGAGCACTGTCACCATGGGAACTGTCACCATGTGCCCTGTCACCATGGGAACTCTCACCATGAGCACTATCACCATGAGCACTATCACCATGGGCACTGTCACCATGGGCACTGTCACCATGAGCATTATTACCATGGGTACTATCACCAAGGGCACTGTCACCGTGAGCACTGTCACCAAGGACACTGTCACCGTGAGCACTGTTACCATGAGCACTGTCACCATGGGCACTATCACCATGCGAACTCTCACCATGAGCACTGTCACCGTGGGCAATGTCACCATGAGCACTGTCACCGTGGGCACTGTCACCATGGGAACTCTCACCATGAGCACTATCACCGTGAGCACTATCACCATGGGCTGTCTCACCATGAGCAATATCACCATGGGCATTATCACCGTGAGCACTGTCACCGTGTGCACTGTCCCCATGAGCACTGTCACCATGAGGACTATCACCATGGGAACTGTCAACATGGGAACGTTCACCATGGGCACTGTCAATATGAGCACTGTCACCATGGGAACTCTCACCATGAGCACTGTCACCATGGCCAGTGTCACCATGGTCACTGTCACCATGAGCACTGTCACCAAGGGAAATGTCACCATGGGCACTCTCACCATTTTCACTGTCACCGTGGGCACTGTCACCATAAGCACTGTCACCATGAGCACTGTTCAACATGAGCACTGTCACCGAGAGCACTGCCACTGTGGGCACTATCACCGTGAGCACTGTCACCATGGGCACTGTCACCATGGGCACTGTCACCATGAGCACTGTCACCATGGACACTGTCACCATGAGCATTGTCACCATGAGCATTGTCACCGTGGGCACAGTCACCATGAGCACTGTCACCATGGGCACTGTCACCATGGAAAATGTCACCTTGGAAACTGTCACCATGGGCACTGTAACCATGGACACTGTCACCAGGAGCACTATCACCATGGACACTGTTTCCATGAGCTTTGTCCCCAAGTACACTGTCAACATTGGAACTGTCATCATGGGCACTGTCACCATGGGCACTGTCACCATGATCACCGTCAATTTGGGAACTGCCACCATGAGCACTGTCACCATGGACACTGCCACCATGAGCACTGTCACCGTGAGCACTGTCACCATGATCATTGTCACCAGGAGCATTGTCATCATGGGAAGTGTCACCATGAGTACTGTCGCCATGGGCACTGTCACCATGGGCACTCTCAACATGGGCACTCTCACCATGGGCACTCTTGACCATGGACACTGTCACCATGGGCACTGTGAACATGAGCACTGTCACCATGGTAACTCTTACCATGAACACTGTCACCATGGGAAATGTCACTATGGGCACTGTCAGCATGGGCACTGTTACCATGGACACAGTCAACATGAGCACTATCATCATGGGCAGTGCCACCATGAGGAATTTCACCATGGCAACTCCAACCATGTACACCGCCAGCATGAGCACAGTCACCATGGGCAGTGTCACCGTGAGCACTATCACCATGGGCACTTTCAACATGGGCACTGTCACCATGCGAACTGTCACCATGAACACTATCACTATGAGCACTATCACCATGAGCACTCTCCCAAAGGGCACTGTCACCGTGAGCTCTGTCACCATGAGCACTGTCACTGTGGGCAATGTCACCATGAGCACTGTCACCGTGGGCACTCTCACCATGGGAACTGTCACCATGAGCACTATCACCGTGAGCACTAACACCATTTGCAGTGTCACCGTGAGCAATATCACCATGGGAAATGTCAGAGTGAGCACTATTACCATGGGCACTATCACCATGAGCACTCTCACCATGAGCACTGTCACCGTGGGCACTGTCACCATGTGCACTGTCACCATGGGCAGTGTCACCATGAGCACTGTCACCCTGGGCTCTGTCATCATGGACACTGTCATCTTAGGAACTGCCACCACGGACACTGCCACCATGAGCACTGTAACCATTGGCACTGCCACAGTGAGCACTCTCACCATGAGCACTCTCACCATGGGAAATGTCACCATGAGCACGGTCACCAGGGACACTGTCACCATGGGCACTATCCATCAGGGCACTGTCACCGTGAGCACTATCACTGTGAGCACTATCACCGTGAGAAGTATCACCAAGGGCACTGTCACCATGAGCACTGTCATCGTGGGCACTGTCACCATGAGCACTGTCATCATGGGCACTGTCACCATGGGAACTCTCACCATTAGCACTGTCACTGTGGGCACTATCACCGTGAGCACTATCACAATGGACCCTGTCACCATAGGCACTGTCACCATGGACACTGTCACTATGAACACTATCATCATGGGCAGTGCCACCATAAGGAATTTCACCATAGAAACTCCAACCATGGACAATGCCAGCATGAGCACATTCACTATGGGCAGTGACACCATGAGCACTGCCACCATGGGCACTTTCAACATGGGCACTGTCACCATGCGAACCGTCACCATGATCACTATTACCATGAGCACTATCACCAAGGGCACTGTCAGCGTGAGCACTATTACCGTGAGCACTATCACCGTGAGCACGGTCACCATGAGCATTTTCACCGTGGGCACTGTCACCATGAGCATAGTCACCATGAGCATTGTCACCATGGGAACTCTCACCATGAGCACTGTCACCATGGGAAATGTCACCATGGGCACTGTCACCATAGGCACTGTCACCATGGACACTCTCAGCATGAGCACTATCATCATGTGCATTACCACCATAAAGAATTTCACCATGGGATCTCCAACCATGTACACCGCCAGCATGAGCACATTCACCATGGGCAGTGTCACCATGAGCACTATCACCATGAGCACTATCACCATGAGCATTATCACCAAGGGAACTGTCACCATGGACACTGTCAAGGTGAGCACTGTCACCGTTGGAATTCTCACCATGAGCATTGTCACCATGGGCACAGTCAACATGAGCACTGTCACCTTGGACACTGTCACCATGGGCACTCTCACCATGGGCACTGTCACCATGGACACTGTCACCATGGGCACTGTCAAGATGAGCACTGTCACCATGGGAAATGTCACCATGGGCACTGTCACGATGGGCACTGTCACCATGGGCACTGTCACCATGGACACTGTCACCATGAGCACTATCGTCATGGGCAGTGCCACCATAAGGAATTTCACCATGGGAACTCCAACCATATACACCACCAGCATGAGCACAGTCACCATGGGCAGTGTCACCATGAGCACTGTCACCATGGGCACTTTCAACATACACAGTGTCACCATGCGAACTGCCACCATGAGCACTATCACCGTGAGCACTATCACCATGGGCAGTGTCACTGTGAGCAATATCACCATGGGCACAGTTACTGTGAGCACTATTACAATGGGTACTATCACCAAGGGCACTGTCACCGTGAGCACTGTCACCATGAGCACTGTCACCATGGGCACTGTCACCATGAGCACTGTCATCATCGGCACTGTCACCATGGGAACTGTCACCATGGGAACTGTCACCATGAGCACTATCATCGTGAGGACTATAACCATGGGCACTGTCACCGTGAACACTGTCACCATTAGAACTGTCACTGTGGGCACTATCACCGTGAGCACTATCACAATGGGCACTGTCACCATAGGCACTGTCACCATGGACACTGTCACCATGAACACTATCATCATGGGCAGTGCCACCATGAGGAATTTCACCATGGGAACTCCAACCATGTACATCGGCAGGTTTAGAACAGTCACCATGGGCTGTGTCACCAAGAGCACTGTCACCATGGGCACTATCACCATGCGAACTCTCACCATGAGCACTGTCACCGTGGGCAATGTCACTATGAGCACTGTCACCGTGGGCACTGTCACCATGGGAACTGTCACCATGAGCACTATCACCGTGAGGATTATAACCATGGGCACTGTCACTGTGAGCAATATCACCATGAACACTGTCACCATGGGAAATGTGACCGTGGGCACTGTCACCGTGTGCACTGTCAACATAAGCACTGTCACCATGGGAAATGTCATCATGGGCACTGTCACCATGGGCAGTGTCACCATGAGCCCTGTCACAGTGGGCCATGTCACCATGAGCACTGTCACCGTGGGCACTGTCACCATGGGAACTGTCACCATGAGCACTATCACCGTGAGGACTATAACCATGGGCACTGTCACCGTGAGCAATATCACGATGAACACTGTCACCATAGGAAATGTCACCGTGGGCACGGTCATCGTCTGCACTGTCAACATAAGCACTGTCACCATGGGAAATGTCACCATGGGCCCTGTCACCATGGGCAGTGTCACCATGAGCACTGTCACCATGGGAACTCTCACGATGGTCACTGTCACCATGAGCACTATCATCATGGGCAGTGCCACCATGAGGAATTTCACCATGGGAATTCCAAACATGTACACCGCCAGAATGAGCACAGTCACCATGGGCAGTGTCACCATGAGCAATGTCACCATGGGCACTTTCAACATGGGCACTGTCACCATGGACACTGTCATCATGAGCTCTGTTACCATGGGAAATGTCACCATGGGCACTGTCACCATAGGCACTGTCACCATGATCTCTGTCACCATGAGCACTATCACCATTAGCACTATCACCATGGGCACTATCAACAAGGGCGCTGTCACCAAGAGAACTATCACTGTGAGCACTGTCACCATGAGCACTGTCACCGTGAGCACTGTCACCATGAGCACTGTCACCATGGGCACTGTAACCATGGGAATTGTCACCATGAGCACTATCACTGTGAGCACTATCAACATGGGCAGTGTCACCGTGAGCACTGTCACCATGAGCACTGTCATCATGAGCACTGTCACCATGTGAATTGTCACCATGAGCACTTTCACCATGAGCACTATCACCATGAGCAGTATCACCAAGGGAACTGTCACCGTGAGCACTATCACCATGAGCACTCTCACCATGGGCACTGTCACCATGGACACTGTCACCATGGGCACTGTCAAGATGAGCACTGTCACCATGGGAACTCTCACCATAAGCACTGTCACCATGGGAAATATCACCATGGGCACTGTCACCATGGGCACTGTCACCATGGGCACTGTCACCATGGACACTGTCACCATGAGCACTATCGTCATGGGCAGTGCCACCATAAGGAATTTCACCATGGGAACTCCAACCATATACACCACCAGCATGAGCACAGTCACCATGGGCAGTGTCACCATGAGCACTGTCACCATGGGCACTTTCAACATACACAGTGTCACCATGCGAACTGTCACCATGAGCACTATCACCGTGAGCACTATCACCATGGGCAGTGTCACCGTGAGCAATATCACCATGGGCACAGTTACCGTGAGCACTATTACAATGGGTACTATCACCAAGGGCACTGTCACCGTGAGCACTGTCACCATGAGCACTGTCACCATGGGCACTGTCACCATGAGCACTGTCATCATCGGCACTGTCACCATGGGAACTGTCACCATGGGAACTGTCACCATGAGCACTATCATCGTGAGGACTATAACCATGGGCACTGTCACCGTGAGCCCTGTCACCATTAGAACTGTCACTGTGGGCACTATCACCGTGAGCACTATCACAATGGGCACTGTCACCATAGGCACTGTCACCATGGACACTGTCACCATGAACACTATCATCATGGGCAGTGCCACCATGAGGAATTTCACCATGGGAACTCCAACCATGTACATCGGCAGGTTTAGAACAGTCACCATGGGCTGTGTCACCATGAGCACTGTCACCATGGGCACTATCACCATGCGAACTCTCACCATGAGCACTGTCACCGTGGGCAATGTCACCATGAGCACTGTCACCGTGGGCACTGTCACCATGGGAACTCTCACCATGAGCACTATCACCGTGAGCACTATCACCATGGGCAGTCTCACCATGAGCAATATCACCATGGGCATTATCACCGTGAGCACTGTCACCGTGTGCACTGTCCCCATGAGCACTGTCACCATGAGGACTATCACCATGGGAACTGTCAACATGGGAATGGTCACCATGGGCACTGTCAATATGAGCACTGTCACCATGGGAACTCTCACCATGAGCACTGTCACCATGGCCAGTGTCACCATGGTCACTGTCACCATAAGCACTGTCACCAAGGGAAATGTCACCATGGGCACTCTCACCATTTTCACTGTCACCGTGGGCACTGTCACCATAAGCACTGTCCCCATGAACACTGTTCAACATGAGCACTGTCACCGAGAGCACTGCCACTGTGGGCTCTATCACCGTGAGCACTGTCACCATGGGCACTGTCACCATGGGCACTGTCACCATGGACACTGTCACCATGAGCATTGTCACCTTGAGCACTGTCACCATGGGAACATTCACCATGGGCACTGTCACCATGGGCACTGTCACCATGGAAAATGTCACCTTGGAAACTGTCACCATGGGCACTGTAACCATGGACACTGTCACCAGGAGCACTATCACCATGGACACTGTTTCCATGAGCATTATCCCCAAGTACACTGTCAACATTGGAACTGTCATCATGGGCACTGTCACCATGGGCACTGTCACCATGATCACCGTCAATATGGGAACTGCCACCATGAGCACTGTCACCATGGACACTGCCACCATGAGCACTGTCACCGTGAGCACTGTCACCATGATCATTGTCACCAGGAGCATTGTCATCATGGGAAGTGTCACCATGAGTACTGTCACCATGGGCACTGTCACCATGGGCACTCTCAACATGGGCACTCTCACCATGGGCACTCTTGACCATGGACACTGTCACCATGGGCACTGTGAACATGAGCACTGTCACCATGGTATCTCTTACCATGAACACTGTCACCATGGGAAATGTCACTATGGGCACTGTCAGCATGGGCACTGTTACCATGGACACAGTCTACATGAGCACTATCATCATGGGCAGTGCCACCATGAGGAATTTCACCATGGCAACTCCAACCATGTACACCGCCAGCATGAGCACAGTCACCATGGGCAGTGTCACCGTGAGCACTATCACCATGGGCACTTTCAACATGGGCACTGTCACCATGCGAACTGTCACCATGAACACTATCACTATGAGCACTATCACCATGAGCAGTCTCACAAAGGGCACTGTCACCGTGAGCTCTGTCACCATGAGCACTGTCACTGTGGGCAATGTCACCATGAGCACTGTCACCGTGGGCACTCTCACCATGGGAACTGTCACCATGAGCACTATCACCGTGAGCACTAACACCATTTGCAGTGTCACCGTGAGCAATATCACCATGGGAAATGTCAGAGTGAGCACTATTACCATGGGCACTATCACCATGAGCACTCTCACCATGAGCACTGTCACCGTGGGCACTGTCACCGTGTGCACTGTCACCATGGGCAGTGTCACCATGAGCACTGTCACCCTGGGCTCTGTCATCATGGACACTGTCATCTTAGGAACTGCCACCACGGACACTGCCACCATGAGCACTGTAACCATTGGCACTGCCACAGTGAGCACTCTCACCATGAGCACTCTCACCATGGGAAATGTCACCATGAGCACGGTCACCAGGGACACTGTCACCATGGGCACTATCCACCAGGGCACTGTCACCGTGAGCACTATCACTGTCAGCACTATCACCGTGAGCACTATCACCATGGGCACTGTCACCGTGAGCCCTATTACCATGGGCACTATCACCAAGGGCACTGTCACTGTGAGCACTATCACCATGAGCACTATCAACGTGAGCACTGTCACCATGATCACTGTCACCGTGGGCAATGTCACCATGAGCACTGTCACCATGGACACTTTCAACATGGCTACTGTCACCATGGGCACTGTCACCATGGACACTGTCATCATGAGCTCTGTTACCATGGGAAATGTCACCATGAGCACTGTCATCTTGGGAACTGCCACCATGGACACAGCCACCATGAGCAATGTAACCATTGGCACTGCCACAGTGAGCACTGTCACCGTGAGCACTGTCACCATGGGAACTGTCACCATGTGCCCTGTCACCATGGGAACTCTCACCATGAGCACTATCACCATGAGCACTATCACCATGGGCACTGTCACCATGGGCACTGTCACCATGAGCATTATTACCATGGGTACTATCACCAAGGGCACTGTCACCGTGAGCACTGTCACCAAGGGCACTGTCACCGTGAGCACTGTTACCATGAGCACTGTCACCGTGGGCACTGTCACCCTGAGCACTGTCATCATCGGCACTGTCACCATGGGAACTCTCACCATGAGCACTGTCACCATGGGAAATATCACCATGGGCACTATCACTATGGGCACTATCACCATGGGCAGTGTCACTATGAGCACAGTCAACGTGGCCACTGTCACCATGGGAACTGTCACAATGAGCACTAACTCCGTGAGCACTATCACCATGGGCAGTGTCAGCGTGAGCAATATCAACATGGGCAGTGTCACCATTAGCGCTATTACCATGGGCACTATCGCGTTGAGCACTATCACCATGAGCACTGTCACCGTGGGCACTGTCACCATGGTCACTGTCAACATGAGCACAGTCAGCATAGGAACTCTCACCATGAGCACTGTCACCATGGGAAATGTCACCATGGGCACTATCACTATGGGCACTATCACCATGGGCTGTGTCACCATGAGCACTTTCACCATGGGCACTGTCACCATGCGAACTCTCACCATGAGCACTGTCACCGTGGGCAATGTCACAATGAGCACTGTCACCATGAGCA
Organism: Balaenoptera borealis; assembly: GCF_965194805.1. Taxonomy (NCBI): domain Eukaryota; kingdom Metazoa; phylum Chordata; class Mammalia; order Artiodactyla; family Balaenopteridae; genus Balaenoptera; species Balaenoptera borealis. The sequence continues at coordinate 24,535,078 of NC_138874.1, forward strand.
CTATCACCGTGAGCATTCTAACCATGGGCAGTGTCACCGTGAGCAATATCACCATAAACACTGTCACCGTGTGCACTGTCATCGTGAGCACTGTCACCATAGGAAATGTCACCATGGGCACTATCACCGTGAGCACTATTAACATGGGTACTATCACCAAGGGCATTGTTACCATGAGCAGTGTCACCATGAGCACTGTCACCGTGGGCACTGTCACCATGAGCACTGTCATCATGGGCACTGTCACCATGGGAACTGTCACCATTAGAACTGTCACTGTGGGTACTATCACCGTGAGCACTATCACAATGGGCACTGTCACCATGAGCACTATCATCTTGGGCAGTGCAACCATGAGCACTGTAACCATTGGCACTGTCACCATGGACACTGTCGCCATGGGTACTGTCACTATGGGTACTGTCCTCATGGGAACTCTTAGCAAGAGCACAGTCACCATGGGCACTGTCACCATGGACAATGTCACCATGAGCAATGTCAACATGAGCACTCTCACCATGGAAAATGTCACCATGAGCACTATCACCGTGGGCAGTGTCACCATGAGCAATATCACCATGGGCAGTGTCACCATGAGCACTATCACCATGGACACTGTCACCATGGGCACTCTCACCATGGGAAATGTCATCATGGACACTCTCACCATGAACACTGTCAACATGGGAAATGTCACCATGGTCACTGTCACCATGGGCACTTTCAACATGGGCACTGTCACCGTGCGAAATGTCACCATGGGCAGTTTCACCATGAGCACTGTCACCATTGGCACTGTCACCATGAACAGTATCATCATGGGCTGTGCCACCATGAGGAATTTCAACATGGGAACACCAACCCTGTACACCACCAGCATGAGCATAGTCACCATGGGCATTGTCACCATGAGCACTGTCACCACAGGATCTTTCAACATGGGCAGTATCAGCATGCGAACTGTCACCATGGGCAGTGTCACCATGAGCACTATCACCAAAGGCACTGTCAACGTGAGCACTCTCACCATGAGCACTATTACCATGGGCAGTGTCACCGTGAGCAATATCACCATGGGCAGTGTCACCATGGGCACTATCACCATGAGCACTATCACCAAGGGAACTGTCATCGTGAGCACTATCATCGTGAGCACTATCACCCTGAGCACTGTCACCGTCGGTACTGTCACCATGAGCACTGTCACTATGGGCACTGTCATCATGGGAACTGTCACCATGAGCACTATCACCGTGCGCACTATCACCATGGGCAGTGTCACCATGAGCAATATCACCATGGGCACTGTCAACATGAGCACTATTACCATGGGCAATATCACCATGAGCACTATAACCGTGAGCACTGTCACCGTGGGCACTGTCACCGCGTGCACTGTCCCCATGAGCACTGTCACCATGAGCACTATCACCATGAGCACTGTCACCATGGGCACTGTCACCATGGGAACTCTCACTATGAGCACTGTCACCATGGCCAGTGTCACTATGGCCACTGTCACCTTAAGCACTGTCACCAAGGGAAATGTCAGCATGGGAACTCTCACCATTTGCACTGTCACCGTGGGCACTGTCACCATAAGCACTGTCACCATGAGCACTGTTCAACATGGGCACTGTCACCTAGAGCACTGCCACTGTAGGCACTTTCACCGTGAGCACTGTTCACCATGGGCACTGTAACCATGAGCACTGTCACCATGGACACTGTCACCAGGAACACTATCATCATGGGCAGTGCCACCATGAGGAATTTCAACATGGGAACACCAACCCTGTACACCGCCAGCATGAGCACAGTCACCATGGGCATTATCACCATGAGCACTGTCACCATGGGAACTTTCAACATGGGCACTATCAGCATGCGAACTGTCACCATGGGCAGTGTCACCATGAGCACTATCACCAAAGACACTGTCAACGTGAGCACTATCACCATGAGCACTATTACCATGGGCAGTGTCACCGTGAGCAATATCACCATGGGCAGTGTCACCATGGGCACTATCACCATGAGCACTATCACCAAGGGAACTGTCACCGTGAGCACTATCATCGTGAGCACTATCACCCTGAGAATTGTCACCATGAGCACTGTCACCGTCGGTACTGTCACCATGAGCACTGTCACTATGGGCACTGTCACCATGGGAACTCTCACCATGAGCACTATCACCGTGAGCACTATCACCATGGGCAGTCTCACCATGAGCAATATCACCATGGGCATTATCACCGTGAGCAATGTCATCGTGTGCGCTGTCCCCATGAGCACTGTCACCATGAGCACTGTCACCATGGGCACTGTCACCATGGAAAATGTCACCTTGGAAACTGTCACCATGGGCACTGTAACCATGGACACTGTCACCAGGAGCACTATCACCATGGACACTGTTTCCATGAGCTTTGTCCCCAAGTACACTGTCAACATTGGAACTGTCATCATGGGCACTGTCACCATGGGCACTGTCACCATGATCACCGTCAATATGGGAACTGCCACCATGAGCACTGTCACCATGGACACTGCCACCATGAGCATTGTCACCGTGAGCACTGTCACCATGATCATTGTCACCAGGAGCATTGTCATCATGGGAAGTGTCACCATGAGTACTGTCACCATGGGCACTGTCACCATGGGCACTCTCAACATGGGCACTCTCACCATGGGCACTCTTGACCATGGACACTGTCACCATGGGCACTGTCACCATGGTAACTCTTACCATGAACACTGTCACCATGGGAAATGTCACTATGGGCACTGTCAGCATGGGCACTGTTACCATGGACACAGTCAACATGAGCACTATCATCATGGGCAGTGCCACCATGAGGAATTTCACCATGGCAACTCCAACCATGTACACCGCCAGCATGAGCACAGTCACCATGGGCAGTGTCACCGTGAGCACTATCACCATGGGCACTTTCAACATGGGCACTGTCACCATGCGAACTGTCACCATGAACACTATCACTATGAGCACTATCACCATGAGCACTCTCCCAAAGGGCACTGTCACCGTGAGCTCTGTCACCATGAGCACTGTCACTGTGGGCAATGTCACCATGAGCACTGTCACCGTGGGCACTCTCACCATGGGAACTGTCACCATGAGCACTATCACCGTGAGCACTAACACCATTTGCAGTGTCACCGTGAGCAATATCACCATGGGAAATGTCAGAGTGAGCACTATTACCATGGGCACTATCACCATGAGCACTCTCACCATGAGCACTGTCACCGTGGGCACTGTCACCATGTGCACTGTCACCATGGGCAGTGTCACCATGAGCACTGTCACCCTGGGCTCTGTCATCATGGACACTGTCATCTTAGGAACTGCCACCACGGACACTGCCACCATGAGCACTGTAACCATTGGCACTGCCACAGTGAGCACTCTCACCATGAGCACTCTCACCATGGGAAATGTCACCATGAGCACGGTCACCAGGGACACTGTCACCATGGGCACTATCCACCAGGGCACTGTCACCGTGAGCACTATCACTGTGAGCACTATCACCGTGAAAAGTATCACCAAGGGCACTGTCACCATGAGCACTGTCATCGTGGGCACTGTCACCATGAGCACTGTCATCATGGGCACTGTCACCATGGGAACTCTCACCATTAGCACTGTCACTGTGGGCACTATCACCGTGAGCACTATCACAATGGACCCTGTCACCATAGGCACTGTCACCATGGACACTGTCACTATGAACACTATCATCATGGGCAGTGCCACCATAAGGAATTTCACCATAGAAACTCCAACCATGGACAATGCCAGCATGAGCACATTCACTATGGGCAGTGACACCATGAGCACTGCCACCATGGGCACTTTCAACATGGGCACTGTCACCATGCGAACCGTCACCATGATCACTATTACCATGAGCACTATCACCAAGGGCACTGTCAGCGTGAGCACTATTACCGTGAGCACTATCACCGTGAGCACGGTCACCATGAGCATTTTCACCGTGGGCACTGTCACCATGAGCATAGTCACCATGAGCATTGTCACCATGGGAACTCTCACCATGAGCACTGTCACCATGGGAAATGTCACCATGGGCACTGTCACCATAGGCACTGTCACCATGGACACTCTCAGCATGAGCACTATCATCATGTGCATTACCACCATAAAGAATTTCACCATGGGATCTCCAACCATGTACACCGCCAGCATGAGCACATTCACCATGGGCAGTGTCACCATGAGCACTATCACCATGAGCACTATCACCATGAGCATTATCACCAAGGGAACTGTCACCATGGACACTGTCAAGGTGAGCACTGTGACCGTTGGAATTCTCACCATGAGCATTGTCACCGTGGGCACAGTCACCATGAGCACTGTCACCATGGGCACTGTCACCATGGAAAATGTCACCTTGGAAACTGTCACCATGGGCACTGTAACCATGGACACTGTCACCAGGAGCACTATCACCATGGACACTGTTTCCATGAGCTTTGTCCCCAAGTACACTGTCAACATTGGAACTGTCATCATGGGCACTGTCACCATGGGCACTGTCACCATGATCACCGTCAATATGGGAACTGCCACCATGAGCACTGTCACCATGGACACTGCCACCATGAGCACTGTCACCGTGAGCACTGTCACCATGATCATTGTCACCAGGAGCATTGTCATCATGGGAAGTGTCACCATGAGTACTGTCACCATGGGCACTGTCACCATGGGCACTCTCAACATGGGCACTCTCACCATGGGCACTCTTGACCATGGACACTGTCACCATGGGCACTGTGAACATGAGCACTGTCACCATGGTAACTCTTACCATGAACAGTGTCACCATGGGAAATGTCACTATGGGCACTGTCAGCATGGGCACTGTTACCATGGACACAGTCAACATGAGCACTATCATCATGGGCAGTGCCACCATGAGGAATTTCACCATGGCAACTCCAACCATGTACACCGCCAGCATGAGCACAGTCACCATGGGCAGTGTCACCGTGAGCACTATCACCATGGGCACTTTCAACATGGGCACTGTCACCATGCGAACTGTCACCATGAACACTATCACTATGAGCACTATCACCATGAGCACTCTCCCAAAGGGCACTGTCACCGTGAGCTCTGTCACCATGAGCACTGTCACTGTGGGCAATGTCACCATGAGCACTGTCACCGTGGGCACTCTCACCATGGGAACTGTCACCATGAGCACTATCACCGTGAGCACTAACACCATTTGCAGTGTCACCGTGAGCAATATCACCATGGGAAATGTCAGAGTGAGCACTATTACCATGGGCACTATCACCATGAGCACTCTCACCATGAGCACTGTCACCGTGGGCACTGTCACCATGTGCACTGTCACCATGGGCAGTGTCACCATGAGCACTGTCACCCTGGGCTCTGTCATCATGGACACTGTCATCTTAGGAACTGCCACCACGGACACTGCCACCATGAGCACTGTAACCATTGGCACTGCCACAGTGAGCACTCTCACCATGAGCACTCTCACCATGGGAAATGTCACCATGAGCACGGTCACCAGGGACACTGTCACCATGGGCACTATCCACCAGGGCACTGTCACCGTGAGCACTATCACTGTGAGCACTATCACCGTGAGAAGTATCACCAAGGGCACTGTCACCATGAGCACTGTCATCGTGGGCACTGTCACCATGAGCACTGTCATCATGGGCACTGTCACCATGGGAACTCTCACCATTAGCACTGTCACTGTGGGCACTATCACCGTGAGCACTATCACAATGGACCCTGTCACCATAGGCACTGTCACCATGGACACTGTCACTATGAACACTATCATCATGGGCAGTGCCACCATAAGGAATTTCACCATAGAAACTCCAACCATGGACAATGCCAGCATGAGCACATTCACTATGGGCAGTGACACCATGAGCACTGCCACCATGGGCACTTTCAACATGGGCACTGTCACCATGCGAACCGTCACCATGATCACTATTACCATGAGCACTATCACCAAGGGCACTGTCAGCGTGAGCACTATTACCGTGAGCACTATCACCGTGAGCACGGTCACCATGAGCATTTTCACCGTGGGCACTGTCACCATGAGCATAGTCACCATGAGCATTGTCACCATGGGAACTCTCACCATGAGCACTGTCACCATGGGAAATGTCACCATGGGCACTGTCACCATAGGCACTGTCACCATGGACACTCTCAGCATGAGCACTATCATCATGTGCATTACCACCATAAAGAATTTCACCATGGGATCTCCAACCATGTACACCGCCAGCATGAGCACATTCACCATGGGCAGTGTCACCATGAGCACTATCACCATGAGCATTATCACCAAGGGAACTGTCACCATGGACACTGTCAAGGTGAGCACTGTCACCGTTGGAATTCTCACCATGAGCATTGTCACCGTGGGCACAGTCAACATGAGCACTGTCACCTTGGACACTGTCACCATGGGCACTCTCACCATGGGCACTGTCACCATGGACACTGTCACCATAGGCACTGTCAAGATGAGCACTGTCACCGTGAGCACTGTCACCATGAGCACTGTCACCATGGGCACTGTCACCATGAGCACTGTCATCATCGGCACTGTCACCATGGGAACTGTCACCAGGGGAACTGTCACCATGAGCACTATCATCGTGAGGACTATAACCATGGGCACTGTCACCGTGAACACTGTCACCATTAGAACTGTCACTGTGGGCACTATCACCGTGAGCACTATCACGATGGGCACTGTCACCATAGGCACTGTCACCATGGACACTGTCACCATGAACACTATCATCATGGGCAGTGCCACCATGAGGAATTTCACCATGGGAACTCCAACCATGTACATCGGCAGGTTTAGAACAGTCACCATGGGCTGTGTCACCATGAGCACTGTCACCATGGGCACTATCACCATGCGAACTCTCACCATGAGCACTGTCACCGTGGGCAATGTCACCATGAGCACTGTCACCATGGGCACTGTCACCATGGGAACTGTCACCATGAGCACTATCACCGTGAGGACTATAACCATGGGCACTGTCACTGTGAGCAATATCACCATGAACACTGTCACCATGGGAAATGTGACCGTGGGCACTGTCACCGTGTGCACTGTCAACATAAGCACTGTCACCATGGGAAATGTCATCATGGGCACTGTCACCATGGGCAGTGTCACCATGAGCCCTGTCACCGTGGGCCATGTCACCATGAGCACTGTCACCGTGGGCACTGTCACCATGGGAACTGTCACCATGAGCACTATCACCGTGAGGACTATAACCATGGGCACTGTCACCGTGAGCAATATCACGATGAACACTGTCACCATAGGAAATGTCACCGTGGGCACGGTCATCGTCTGCACTGTCAACATAAGCACTGTCACCATGGGAAATGTCACCATGGGCCCTGTCACCATGGGCAGTGTCACCATGAGCACTGTCACCATGGGAACTCTCACGATGGTCACTGTCACCATGAGCACTATCATCATGGGCAGTGCCACCATGAGGAATTTCACCATGGGAATTCCAAACATGTACACCGCCAGAATGAGCACAGTCACCATGGGCAGTGTCACCATGAGCAATGTCACCATGGGCACTTTCAACATGGGCACTGTCACCATGGACACTGTCATCATGAGCTCTGTTACCATGGGAAATGTCACCATGGGCACTGTCACCATAGGCACTGTCACCATGATCTCTGTCACCATGAGCACTATCACCATTAGCACTATCACCATGGGCACTATCACCAAGGGCGCTGTCACCAAGAGAACTATCACTGTGAGCACTGTCACCATGAGCACTGTCACCGTGAGCACTGTCACCATGAGCACTGTCACCATGGGCACTGTAACCATGGGAATTGTCACCATGAGCACTATCACTGTGAGCACTATCAACATGGGCAGTGTCACCGTGAGCACTGTCACCATGAGCACTGTCATCATGAGCACTGTCACCATGTGAATTGTCACCATGAGCACTTTCACCATGAGCACTATCACCATGAGCAGTATCACCAAGGAAACTGTCACCGTGAGCACTATCACCATGAGCACTATCACCATGGGCACTGTCACCATGGACACTGTCACCATGGGCACTGTCAAGATGAGCACTGTCACCATGGGAAATGTCACCATGGGCACTGTCACGATGGGCACTGTCACCATGGGCACTGTCACCATGGACACTGTCACCATGAGCACTATCGTCATGGGCAGTGCCACCATAAGGAATTTCACCATGGGAAATCCAACCATATACACCACCAGCATGAGCACAGTCACCATGGGCAGTGTCACCATGAGCACTGTCACCATGGGCACTTTCAACATACACAGTGTCACCATGCGAACTGTCACCATGAGCACTATCACCGTGAGCACTATCACCATGGGCAGTGTCACCGTGAGCAATATCACCATGGGCACAGTTACCGTGAGCACTATTACAATGGGTACTATCACCAAGGGCACTGTCACCGTGAGCACTGTCACCATGAGCACTGTCACCATGGGCACTGTCACCATGAGCACTGTCATCATCAGCACTGTCACCATGGGAACTGTCACCATGGGAACTGTCACCATGAGCACTATCATCGTGAGGACTATAACCATGGGCACTGTCACCGTGAGCCCTGTCACCATTAGAACTGTCACTGTGGGCACTATCACCGTGAGCACTATCACAATGGGCACTGTCACCATAGGCACTGTCACCATGGACACTGTCACCATGAACACTATCATCATGGGCAGTGCCACCATGAGGAATTTCACCATGGGAACTCCAACCATGTACATCGGCAGGTTTAGAACAGTCACCATGGGCTGTGTCACCATGAGCACTGTCACCATGGGCACTATCACCATGCGAACTCTCACCATGAGCACTGTCACCGTGGGCAATGTCACCATGAGCACTGTCACCGTGGGCACTGTCACCATGGGAACTCTCACCATGAGCACTATCACCGTGAGCACTATCACCATGGGCAGTCTCACCATGAGCAATATCACCATGGGCATTATCACCGTGAGCAATGTCATCGTGTGCGCTGTCCCCATGAGCACTGTCACCATGAGCACTGTCACCATGGGCACTGTCACCATGGAAAATGTCACCTTGGAAACTGTCACCATGGGCACTGTAACCATGGACACTGTCACCAGGAGCACTATCACCATGGACACTGTTTCCATGAGCTTTGTCCCCAAGTACACTGTCAACATTGGAACTGTCATCATGGGCACTGTCACCATGGGCACTGTCACCATGATCACCGTCAATATGGGAACTGCCACCATGAGCACTGTCACCATGGACACTGCCACCATGAGCACTGTCACCGTGAGCACTGTCACCATGATCATTGTCACCAGGAGCATTGTCATCATGGGAAGTGTCACCATGAGTACTGTCACCATGGGCACTGTCACCATGGGCACTCTCAACATGGGCACTCTCACCATGGGCACTCTTGACCATGGACACTGTCACCATGGGCACTGTGAACATGAGCACTGTCACCATGGTAACTCTTACCATGAACACTGTCACCATGGGAAATGTCACTATGGGCACTGTCAGCATGGGCACTGTTACCATGGACACAGTCAACATGAGCACTATCATCATGGGCAGTGCCACCATGAGGAATTTCACCATGGCAACTCCAACCATGTACACCGCCAGCATGAGCACAGTCACCATGGGCAGTGTCACCGTGAGCACTATCACCATGGGCACTTTCAACATGGGCACTGTCACCATGCGAACTGTCACCATGAACACTATCACTATGAGCACTATCACCATGAGCACTCTCCCAAAGGGCACTGTCACCGTGAGCTCTGTCACCATGAGCACTGTCACTGTGGGCAATGTCACCATGAGCACTGTCACCGTGGGCACTCTCACCATGGGAACTGTCACCATGAGCACTATCACCGTGAGCACTAACACCATTTGCAGTGTCACCGTGAGCAATATCACCATGGGAAATGTCAGAGTGAGCACTATTACCATGGGCACTATCACCATGAGCACTCTCACCATGAGCACTGTCACCGTGGGCACTGTCACCATGGGCAGTGTCACCATGAGCACTGTCACCCTGGGCTCTGTCATCATGGACACTGTCATCTTAGGAACTGCCACCACGGACACTGCCACCATGAGCACTGTAACCATTGGCACTGCCACAGTGAGCACTCTCACCATGAGCACTCTCACCATGGGAAATGTCACCATGAGCACGGTCACCAGGGACACTGTCACCATGGGCACTATCCACCAGGGCACTGTCACCGTGAGCACTATCACTGTCAGCACTATCACCGTGAGCACTATCACCATGGGCACTGTCACCGTGAGCCCTATTACCATGGGCACTATCACCAAGGGCACTGTCACCGTGGGCACAGTCACCATGAGCACTGTCACCATGGGCACTGTCACCATGGAAAATGTCACCTTGGAAACTGTCACCATGGGCACTGTAACCATGGACACTGTCACCAGGAGCACTATCACCATGGACACTGTTTCCATGAGCTTTGTCCCCAAGTACACTGTCAACATTGGAACTGTCATCATGGGCACTGTCACCATGGGCACTGTCACCATGATCACCGTCAATATGGGAACTGCCACCATGAGCACTGTCACCATGGACACTGCCACCATGAGCACTGTCACCGTGAGCACTGTCACCATGATCATTGTCACCAGGAGCATTGTCATCATGGGAAGTGTCACCATGAGTACTGTCACCATGGGCACTGTCACCATGGGCACTCTCAACATGGGCACTCTCACCATGGGCACTCTTGACCATGGACACTGTCACCATGGGCACTGTGAACATGAGCACTGTCACCATGGTAACTCTTACCATGAACAGTGTCACCATGGGAAATGTCACTATGGGCACTGTCAGCATGGGCACTGTTACCATGGACACAGTCAACATGAGCACTATCATCATGGGCAGTGCCACCATGAGGAATTTCACCATGGCAACTCCAACCATGTACACCGCCAGCATGAGCACAGTCACCATGGGCAGTGTCACCGTGAGCACTATCACCATGGGCACTTTCAACATGGGCACTGTCACCATGCGAACTGTCACCATGAACACTATCACTATGAGCACTATCACCATGAGCACTCTCCCAAAGGGCACTGTCACCGTGAGCTCTGTCACCATGAGCACTGTCACTGTGGGCAATGTCACCATGAGCACTGTCACCGTGGGCACTCTCACCATGGGAACTGTCACCATGAGCACTATCACCGTGAGCACTAACACCATTTGCAGTGTCACCGTGAGCAATATCACCATGGGAAATGTCAGAGTGAGCACTATTACCATGGGCACTATCACCATGAGCACTCTCACCATGAGCACTGTCACCGTGGGCACTGTCACCATGTGCACTGTCACCATGGGCAGTGTCACCATGAGCACTGTCACCCTGGGCTCTGTCATCATGGACACTGTCATCTTAGGAACTGCCACCACGGACACTGCCACCATGAGCACTGTAACCATTGGCACTGCCACAGTGAGCACTCTCACCATGAGCACTCTCACCATGGGAAATGTCACCATGAGCACGGTCACCAGGGACACTGTCACCATGGGCACTATCCATCAGGGCACTGTCACCGTGAGCACTATCACTGTGAGCACTATCACCGTGAGAAGTATCACCAAGGGCACTGTCACCATGAGCACTGTCATCGTGGGCACTGTCACCATGAGCACTGTCATCATGGGCACTGTCACCATGGGAACTCTCACCATTAGCACTGTCACTGTGGGCACTATCACCGTGAGCACTATCACAATGGACCCTGTCACCATAGGCACTGTCACCATGGACACTGTCACTATGAACACTATCATCATGGGCAGTGCCACCATAAGGAATTTCACCATAGAAACTCCAACCATGGACAATGCCAGCATGAGCACATTCACTATGGGCAGTGACACCATGAGCACTGCCACCATGGGCACTTTCAACATGGGCACTGTCACCATGCGAACCGTCACCATGAGCACTATCACCAAGGGCACTGTCAGCGTGAGCACTATTACCGTGAGCACTATCACCGTGAGCACGGTCACCATGAGCATTTTCACCGTGGGCACTGTCACCATGAGCATAGTCACCATGAGCATTGTCACCATGGGAACTCTCACCATGAGCACTGTCACCATGGGAAATGTCACCATGGGCACTGTCACCATAGGCACTGTCACCATGGACACTCTCAGCATGAGCACTATCATCATGTGCATTACCACCATAAAGAATTTCACCATGGGATCTCCAACCATGTACACCGCCAGCATGAGCACATTCACCATGGGCAGTGTCACCATGAGCACTATCACCATGAGCACTATCACCATGAGCATTATCACCAAGGGAACTGTCACCATGGACACTGTCAAGGTGAGCACTGTCACCGTTGGAATTCTCACCATGAGCATTGTCACCGTGGGCACAGTCGACATGAGCACTGTCACCTTGGACACTGTCACCATGGGCACTCTCACCATGGGCACTGTCACCATGGACACTGTCACCATGGGCACTGTCAAGATGAGCACTGTCACCATGGGAAATGTCACCATGGGCACTGTCACGATGGGCACTGTCACCATGGGCACTGTCACCATGGACACTGTCACCATGAGCACTATCGTCATGGGCAGTGCCACCATAAGGAATTTCACCATGGGAACTCCAACCATATACACCACCAGCATGAGCACAGTCACCATGGGCAGTGTCACCATGCGCACTGTCACCATGGGCACTTTCAACATACGCAGTGTCACCATGCGAACTGTCACCATGAGCACTATCACCGTGAGCACTATCACCATGGGCAGTGTCACTGTGAGCAATATCACCATGGGCACAGTTACCGTGAGCACTATTACAATGGGTACTATCACCAAGGGCACTGTCACCGTGAGCACTGTCACCATGAGCACTGTCACCATGGGCACTGTCACCATGAGCACTGTCATCATCGGCACTGTCACCATGGGAACTGTCACCAGGGGAACTGTCACCATGAGCACTATCATCGTGAGGACTATAACCATGGGCACTGTCACCGTGAACACTGTCACCATTAGAACTGTCACTGTGGGCACTATCACCGTGAGCACTATCACAATGGGCACTGTCACCATAGGCACTGTCACCATGGACACTGTCACCATGAACACTATCATCATGGGCAGTGCCACCATGAGGAATTTCACCATGGGAACTCCAACCATGTACATCGGCAGGTTTAGAACAGTCACCATGGGCTGTGTCACCATGAGCACTGTCACCATGGGCACTATCACCATGCGAACTCTCACCATGAGCACTGTCACCGTGGGCAATGTCACCATGAGCACTGTCACCGTGGGCACTGTCACCATGGGAAATCTCACCATGAGCACTATCACCGTGAGCACTATCACCATGGGCAGTCCCACCATGAGCAATATCACCATGGGCATTATCACCGTGAGCACTGTCACCGTGTGCACTGTCCCCATGAGCACTGTCACCATGAGGACTATCACCATGGGAAGTGTCAACATGGGAACGGTCACCATGGGCACTGTCCATATGAGCACTGTCACCATGGGAACTCTCACCATGAGCACTGTCACCATGGCCAGTGTCACCATGGTCACTGTCACCATAAGCACTGTCACCAAGGGAAATGTCACCATGGGCACTCTCACTATTTTCACTGTCACCGTGGGCACTGTCACCATAAGCACTGTCACCATGAGCACTGTTCAACATGAGCACTGTCACCGAGAGCACTGCCACTGTGGGCACTATCACCGTGAGCACTGTCACCATGGGCACTGTCAACATGGGCACGGTAACCATGAGCACTGTCACCATGGACACTGTCACCTTGAGCATTGTCACCTTGAGCACTGTCACCATGGGAACATTCACCATGGGCACTGTCACCATGGGCACTGTCACCATGGAAAATGTCACCTTGGAAACTGTCACCATGGGCACTGTAACCATGGACACTGTCACCAGGAGCACTATCACCATGGACACTGTTTCCATGAGCATTATCCCCAAGTACACTGTCAACATTGGAACTGTCATCATGGGCACTGTCACCATGGGCACTGTCACCATGATCACCGTCAATATGGGAACTGCCACCATGAGCACTGTCACCATGGACACTGCCACCATGAGCACTGTCACCGTGAGCACTGTCACCGTGAGCACTGTCAACATGATCATTGTCACCAGGAGCATTGTCATCATGGGAAGTGTCACCGAGAGCACTGTCACTGTGGGCACTGTCACCGTGTGCACTGTCACCATGGGCAGTGTCACCATGAGCACTGTCACCCTGGGCTCTGTCATCATGGACACTGTCATCTTAGGAACTGCCACCACGGACACTGCCACCATGAGCACTGTAACCATTGGCGCTGCCACAGTGAGCACTCTCACCATGAGCACTCTCACCATGGGAAATGTCACCATGAGCACGGTCACCAGGGACACTGTCACCATGGGCACTATCCACCAGGGCACTGTCACCGTGAGCACTATCACTGTCAGCACTATCACCGTGAGCACTATCACCATGGGCACTGTCACCGTGAGCCCTATTACCATGGGCACTATCACCAAGGGCACTGTCACTGTGAGCACTATCACCATGAGCACTATCAACGTGAGCACTGTCACCATGATCACTGTCACCGTGGGCAATGTCACCATGAGCACTGTCACCATGGACACTTTCAACATGGCTACTGTCACCATGGGCACTGTCACCATGGACACTGTCATCATGAGCTCTGTTACCATGGGAAATGTCACCATGAGCACTGTCATCTTGGGAACTGCCACCATGGACACAGCCACCATGAGCAATGTAACCATTGGCACTGCCACAGTGAGCACTGTCACCGTGAGCACTGTCACCATGGGAACTGTCACCATGTGCCCTGTCACCATGGGAACTCTCACCATGAGCACTATCACCATGAGCACTATCACCATGGGCACTGTCACCATGGGCACTGTCACCATGAGCATTATTACCATGGGTACTATCACCAAGGGCACTGTCACTGTGAGCACTGTCACCAAGGGCACTGTCACCGTGAGCACTGTTACCATGAGCACTGTCACCGTGGGCACTGTCACCCTGAGCACTGTCATCATCGGCACTGTCACCATGGGAACTCTCACCATGAGCACTGTCACCATGGGAAATGTCACCATGGGCACTATCACTATGGGCACTATCACCATGGGCAGTGTCACTATGAGCACAGTCAACGTGGCCACTGTCACCATGGGAACTGTCACAATGAGCACTAACTCCGTGAGCACTATCACCATGGGCAGTGTCAGCGTGAGCAATATCAACATGGGCAGTGTCACCATTAGCGCTATTACCATGGGCACTATCGCGTTGAGCACTATCACCATGAGCACTGTCACCGTGGGCACTGTCACCGTAGTCACTGTCAACAAGAGCACAGTCAGCATAGGAACTCTCACCATGAGCACTGTCACCATGGGAAATGTCACCATGGGCACTATCACTATGGGCACTATCACCATGGGCTGTGTCACCATGAGCACTGTCACCATGGGCACTGTCACCATGCGAACTCTCACCATGAGCACTGTCACCGTGGGCAATGTCACAATGAGCACTGTCACCATGGGAACTGTCACCATGAGCACTATCACCATGAGCATTATAACCATGGGCAGTGTCACCGTGAGCAATATCACCATAAACACTGTCACCGTGTGCACTGTCATCGTGAGCACTGTCACCATAGGAAATGTCACCATGGGCACTATCACCGTGAGCACTATTAACATGGGTACTATCACCAAGGGCATTGTTACCATGAGCAGTGTCACCATGAGCACTGTCACCGTGGGCACTGTCACCATGAGCACTGTCATCATGGGCACTGTCACCATGGGAACTGTCACCATTAGAACTGTCACTGTGGGTACTATCACCGTGAGCACTATCACAATGGGCACTGTCACCATGAGCACTATCATCTTGGGCAGTGCAACCATGAGCACTGTAACCATTGGCACTGTCACCATGGACACTGTCGCCATGGGTACTGTCACTATGGGTACTGTCCTCATGGGAACTCTTAGCAAGAGCACAGTCACCATGGGCACTGTCACCATGGACAATGTCACCATGAGCAATGTCAACATGAGCACTCTCACCATGGAAAATGTCACCATGAGCACTATCACCGTGGGCAGTGTCACCATGAGCAATATCACCATGGGCAGTGTCACCATGAGCACTATCACCATGGACACTGTCACCATGGGCACTCTCACCATGGGAAATGTCATCATGGACACTCTCACCATGAACACTGTCAACATGGGAAATGTCACCATGGTCACTGTCACCATGGGCACTTTCAACATGGGCACTGTCACCGTGCGAAATGTCACCATGGGCAGTTTCACCATGAGCACTGTCACCATTGGCACTGTCACCATGAACAGTATCATCATGGGCTGTGCCACCATGAGGAATTTCAACATGGGAACACCAACCCTGTACACCACCAGCATGAGCATAGTCACCATGGGCATTGTCACCATGAGCACTGTCACCACAGGATCTTTCAACATGGGCAGTATCAGCATGCGAACTGTCACCATGGGCAGTGTCACCATGAGCACTATCACCAAAGGCACTGTCAACGTGAGCACTCTCACCATGAGCACTATTACCATGGGCAGTGTCACCGTGAGCAATATCACCATGGGCAGTGTCACCATGGGCACTATCACCATGAGCACTATCACCAAGGGAACTGTCATCGTGAGCACTATCATCGTGAGCACTATCACCCTGAGCACTGTCACCGTCGGTACTGTCACCATGAGCACTGTCACTATGGGCACTGTCATCATGGGAACTGTCACCATGAGCACTATCACCGTGCGCACTATCACCATGGGCAGTGTCACCATGAGCAATATCACCATGGGCACTGTCAACATGAGCACTATTACCATGGGCAATATCACCATGAGCACTATAACCGTGAGCACTGTCACCGTGGGCACTGTCACCGCGTGCACTGTCCCCATGAGCACTGTCACCATGAGCACTATCACCATGAGCACTGTCACCATGGGCACTGTCACCATGGGAACTCTCACTATGAGCACTGTCACCATGGCCAGTGTCACTATGGCCACTGTCACCTTAAGCACTGTCACCAAGGGAAATGTCAGCATGGGAACTCTCACCATTTGCACTGTCACCGTGGGCACTGTCACCATAAGCACTGTCACCATGAGCACTGTTCAACATGGGCACTGTCACCTAGAGCACTGCCACTGTAGGCACTTTCACCGTGAGCACTGTTCACCATGGGCACTGTAACCATGAGCACTGTCACCATGGACACTGTCACCAGGAACACTATCATCATGGGCAGTGCCACCATGAGGAATTTCAACATGGGAACACCAACCCTGTACACCGCCAGCATGAGCACAGTCACCATGGGCATTATCACCATGAGCACTGTCACCATGGGAACTTTCAACATGGGCACTATCAGCATGCGAACTGTCACCATGGGCAGTGTCACCATGAGCACTATCACCAAAGACACTGTCAACGTGAGCACTATCACCATGAGCACTATTACCATGGGCAGTGTCACCGTGAGCAATATCACCATGGGCAGTGTCACCATGGGCACTATCACCATGAGCACTATCACCAAGGGAACTGTCACCGTGAGCACTATCATCGTGAGCACTATCACCCTGAGAATTGTCACCATGAGCACTGTCACTATGGGCACTGTCACCATGGGAACTATCACCATGAGCACTATCACCGTGAGCACTATCACCATGGGCAGTCTCACCATGAGCAATATCACCATGGGCATTATCACCGTGAGCAATGTCATCGTGTGCGCTGTCCCCATGAGCACTGTCACCATGAGCACTGTCACCATGGGCACTGTCACCATGGAAAATGTCACCTTGGAAACTGTCACCATGGGCACTGTAACCATGGACACTGTCACCAGGAGCACTATCACCATGGACACTGTTTCCATGAGCTTTGTCCCCAAGTACACTGTCAACATTGGAACTGTCATCATGGGCACTGTCACCATGGGCACTGTCACCATGATCACCGTCAATATGGGAACTGCCACCATGAGCACTGTCACCATGGACACTGCCACCATGAGCACTGTCACCATGAGCACTGTCACCATGATCATTGTCACCAGGAGCATTGTCATCATGGGAAGTGTCACCATGAGTACTGTCACCATGGGCACTGTCACCATGGGCACTCTCAACATGGGCACTCTCACCATGGGCACTCTTGACCATGGACACTGTCACCATGGGCACTGTCACCATGGTAACTCTTACCATGAACACTGTCACCATGGGAAATGTCACTATGGGCACTGTCAGCATGGGCACTGTTACCATGGACACAGTCAACATGAGCACTATCATCATGGGCAGTGCCACCATGAGGAATTTCACCATGGCAACTCCAACCATGTACACCGCCAGCATGAGCACAGTCACCATGGGCAGTGTCACCGTGAGCACTATCACCATGGGCACTTTCAACATGGGCACTGTCACCATGCGAACTGTCACCATGAACACTATCACTATGAGCACTATCACCATGAGCACTCTCCCAAAGGGCACTGTCACCGTGAGCTCTGTCACCATGAGCACTGTCACTGTGGGCAATGTCACCATGAGCACTGTCACCGTGGGCACTCTCACCATGGGAACTGTCACCATGAGCACTATCACCGTGAGCACTAACACCATTTGCAGTGTCACCGTGAGCAATATCACCATGGGAAATGTCAGAGTGAGCACTATTACCATGGGCACTATCACCATGAGCACTCTCACCATGAGCACTGTCACCGTGGGCACTGTCACCATGTGCACTGTCACCATGGGCAGTGTCACCATGAGCACTGTCACCCTGGGCTCTGTCATCATGGACACTGTCATCTTAGGAACTGCCACCACGGACACTGCCACCATGAGCACTGTAACCATTGGCACTGCCACAGTGAGCACTCTCACCATGAGCACTCTCACCATGGGAAATGTCACCATGAGCACGGTCACCAGGGACACTGTCACCATGGGCACTATCCACCAGGGCACTGTCACCGTGAGCACTATCACTGTGAGCACTATCACCGTGAGAAGTATCACCAAGGGCACTGTCACCATGAGCACTGTCATCGTGGGCACTGTCACCATGAGCACTGTCATCATGGGCACTGTCACCATGGGA
This sequence comes from Balaenoptera borealis, assembly GCF_965194805.1. NCBI lineage: Eukaryota > Metazoa > Chordata > Mammalia > Artiodactyla > Balaenopteridae > Balaenoptera > Balaenoptera borealis. The sequence continues at coordinate 24,554,602 of NC_138874.1, forward strand.
ACTCTCACCATTAGCACTGTCACTGTGGGCACTATCACCGTGAGCACTATCACAATGGACCCTGTCACCATAGGCACTGTCACCATGGACACTGTCACTATGAACACTATCATCATGGGCAGTGCCACCATAAGGAATTTCACCATAGAAACTCCAACCATGGACAATGCCAGCATGAGCACATTCACTATGGGCAGTGACACCATGAGCACTGCCACCATGGGCACTTTCAACATGGGCACTGTCACCATGCGAACCGTCACCATGATCACTATTACCATGAGCACTATCACCAAGGGCACTGTCAGCGTGAGCACTATTACCGTGAGCACTATCACCGTGAGCACGGTCACCATGAGCATTTTCACCGTGGGCACTGTCACCATGAGCATAGTCACCATGAGCATTGTCACCATGGGAACTCTCACCATGAGCACTGTCACCATGGGAAATGTCACCATGGGCACTGTCACCATAGGCACTGTCACCATGGACACTCTCAGCATGAGCACTATCATCATGTGCATTACCACCATAAAGAATTTCACCATGGGATCTCCAACCATGTACACCGCCAGCATGAGCACATTCACCATGGGCAGTGTCACCATGAGCACTATCACCATGAGCATTATCACCAAGGGAACTGTCACCATGGACACTGTCAAGGTGAGCACTGTCACCGTTGGAATTCTCACCATGAGCATTGTCACCGTGGGCACAGTCAACATGAGCACTGTCACCTTGGACACTGTCACCATGGGCACTCTCACCATGGGCACTGTCACCATGGACACTGTCACCATAGGCACTGTCAAGATGAGCACTGTCACCGTGAGCACTGTCACCATGAGCACTGTCACCATGGGCACTGTCACCATGAGCACTGTCATCATCGGCACTGTCACCATGGGAACTGTCACCAGGGGAACTGTCACCATGAGCACTATCATCGTGAGGACTATAACCATGGGCACTGTCACCGTGAACACTGTCACCATTAGAACTGTCACTGTGGGCACTATCACCGTGAGCACTATCACGATGGGCACTGTCACCATAGGCACTGTCACCATGGACACTGTCACCATGAACACTATCATCATGGGCAGTGCCACCATGAGGAATTTCACCATGGGAACTCCAACCATGTACATCGGCAGGTTTAGAACAGTCACCATGGGCTGTGTCACCATGAGCACTGTCACCATGGGCACTATCACCATGCGAACTCTCACCATGAGCACTGTCACCGTGGGCAATGTCACCATGAGCACTGTCACCATGGGCACTGTCACCATGGGAACTGTCACCATGAGCACTATCACCGTGAGGACTATAACCATGGGCACTGTCACTGTGAGCAATATCACCATGAACACTGTCACCATGGGAAATGTGACCGTGGGCACTGTCACCGTGTGCACTGTCAACATAAGCACTGTCACCATGGGAAATGTCATCATGGGCACTGTCACCATGGGCAGTGTCACCATGAGCCCTGTCACCGTGGGCCATGTCACCATGAGCACTGTCACCGTGGGCACTGTCACCATGGGAACTGTCACCATGAGCACTATCACCGTGAGGACTATAACCATGGGCACTGTCACCGTGAGCAATATCACGATGAACACTGTCACCATAGGAAATGTCACCGTGGGCACGGTCATCGTCTGCACTGTCAACATAAGCACTGTCACCATGGGAAATGTCACCATGGGCCCTGTCACCATGGGCAGTGTCACCATGAGCACTGTCACCATGGGAACTCTCACGATGGTCACTGTCACCATGAGCACTATCATCATGGGCAGTGCCACCATGAGGAATTTCACCATGGGAATTCCAAACATGTACACCGCCAGAATGAGCACAGTCACCATGGGCAGTGTCACCATGAGCAATGTCACCATGGGCACTTTCAACATGGGCACTGTCACCATGGACACTGTCATCATGAGCTCTGTTACCATGGGAAATGTCACCATGGGCACTGTCACCATAGGCACTGTCACCATGATCTCTGTCACCATGAGCACTATCACCATTAGCACTATCACCATGGGCACTATCACCAAGGGCGCTGTCACCAAGAGAACTATCACTGTGAGCACTGTCACCATGAGCACTGTCACCGTGAGCACTGTCACCATGAGCACTGTCACCATGGGCACTGTAACCATGGGAATTGTCACCATGAGCACTATCACTGTGAGCACTATCAACATGGGCAGTGTCACCGTGAGCACTGTCACCATGAGCACTGTCATCATGAGCACTGTCACCATGTGAATTGTCACCATGAGCACTTTCACCATGAGCACTATCACCATGAGCAGTATCACCAAGGGAACTGTCACCGTGAGCACTATCACCATGAGCACTATCACCATGGGCACTGTCACCATGGACACTGTCACCATGGGCACTGTCAAGATGAGCACTGTCACCATGGGAAATGTCACCATGGGCACTGTCACGATGGGCACTGTCACCATGGGCACTGTCACCATGGACACTGTCACCATGAGCACTATCGTCATGGGCAGTGCCACCATAAGGAATTTCACCATGGGAAATCCAACCATATACACCACCAGCATGAGCACAGTCACCATGGGCAGTGTCACCATGAGCACTGTCACCATGGGCACTTTCAACATACACAGTGTCACCATGCGAACTGTCACCATGAGCACTATCACCGTGAGCACTATCACCATGGGCAGTGTCACCGTGAGCAATATCACCATGGGCACAGTTACCGTGAGCACTATTACAATGGGTACTATCACCAAGGGCACTGTCACCGTGAGCACTGTCACCATGAGCACTGTCACCATGGGCACTGTCACCATGAGCACTGTCATCATCAGCACTGTCACCATGGGAACTGTCACCATGGGAACTGTCACCATGAGCACTATCATCGTGAGGACTATAACCATGGGCACTGTCACCGTGAGCCCTGTCACCATTAGAACTGTCACTGTGGGCACTATCACCGTGAGCACTATCACAATGGGCACTGTCACCATAGGCACTGTCACCATGGACACTGTCACCATGAACACTATCATCATGGGCAGTGCCACCATGAGGAATTTCACCATGGGAACTCCAACCATGTACATCGGCAGGTTTAGAACAGTCACCATGGGCTGTGTCACCATGAGCACTGTCACCATGGGCACTATCACCATGCGAACTCTCACCATGAGCACTGTCACCGTGGGCAATGTCACCATGAGCACTGTCACCGTGGGCACTGTCACCATGGGAACTCTCACCATGAGCACTATCACCGTGAGCACTATCACCATGGGCAGTCTCACCATGAGCAATATCACCATGGGCATTATCACCGTGAGCAATGTCATCGTGTGCGCTGTCCCCATGAGCACTGTCACCATGAGCACTGTCACCATGGGCACTGTCACCATGGAAAATGTCACCTTGGAAACTGTCACCATGGGCACTGTAACCATGGACACTGTCACCAGGAGCACTATCACCATGGACACTGTTTCCATGAGCTTTGTCCCCAAGTACACTGTCAACATTGGAACTGTCATCATGGGCACTGTCACCATGGGCACTGTCACCATGATCACCGTCAATATGGGAACTGCCACCATGAGCACTGTCACCATGGACACTGCCACCATGAGCACTGTCACCGTGAGCACTGTCACCATGATCATTGTCACCAGGAGCATTGTCATCATGGGAAGTGTCACCATGAGTACTGTCACCATGGGCACTGTCACCATGGGCACTCTCAACATGGGCACTCTCACCATGGGCACTCTTGACCATGGACACTGTCACCATGGGCACTGTGAACATGAGCACTGTCACCATGGTAACTCTTACCATGAACACTGTCACCATGGGAAATGTCACTATGGGCACTGTCAGCATGGGCACTGTTACCATGGACACAGTCAACATGAGCACTATCATCATGGGCAGTGCCACCATGAGGAATTTCACCATGGCAACTCCAACCATGTACACCGCCAGCATGAGCACAGTCACCATGGGCAGTGTCACCGTGAGCACTATCACCATGGGCACTTTCAACATGGGCACTGTCACCATGCGAACTGTCACCATGAACACTATCACTATGAGCACTATCACCATGAGCACTCTCACAAAGGGCACTGTCACCGTGAGCTCTGTCACCATGAGCACTGTCACTGTGGGCAATGTCACCATGAGCACTGTCACCGTGGGCACTCTCACCATGGGAACTGTCACCATGAGCACTATCACCGTGAGCACTAACACCATTTGCAGTGTCACCGTGAGCAATATCACCATGGGAAATGTCAGAGTGAGCACTATTACCATGGGCACTATCACCATGAGCACTCTCACCATGAGCACTGTCACCGTGGGCACTGTCACCATGTGCACTGTCACCATGGGCAGTGTCACCATGAGCACTGTCACCCTGGGCTCTGTCATCATGGACACTGTCATCTTAGGAACTGCCACCACGGACACTGCCACCATGAGCACTGTAACCATTGGCACTGCCACAGTGAGCACTCTCACCATGAGCACTCTCACCATGGGAAATGTCACCATGAGCACGGTCACCAGGGACACTGTCACCATGGGCACTATCCACCAGGGCACTGTCACCGTGAGCACTATCACTGTGAGCACTATCACCGTGAGAAGTATCACCAAGGGCACTGTCACCATGAGCACTGTCATCGTGGGCACTGTCACCATGAGCACTGTCATCATGGGCACTGTCACCATGGGAACTCTCACCATTAGCACTGTCACTGTGGGCACTATCACCGTGAGCACTATCACAATGGACCCTGTCACCATAGGCACTGTCACCATGGACACTGTCACTATGAACACTATCATCATGGGCAGTGCCACCATAAGGAATTTCACCATAGAAACTCCAACCATGGACAATGCCAGCATGAGCACATTCACTATGGGCAGTGACACCATGAGCACTGCCACCATGGGCACTTTCAACATGGGCACTGTCACCATGCGAACCGTCACCATGATCACTATTACCATGAGCACTATCACCAAGGGCACTGTCAGCGTGAGCACTATTACCGTGAGCACTATCACCGTGAGCACGGTCACCATGAGCATTTTCACCGTGGGCACTGTCACCATGAGCATAGTCACCATGAGCATTGTCACCATGGGAACTCTCACCATGAGCATTGTCACCATGGGAAATGTCACCATGGGCACTGTCACCATAGGCACTGTCACCATGGACACTCTCAGGATGAGCACTATCATCATGTGCATTACCACCATAAAGAATTTCACCATGGGATCTCCAACCATGTACACCGCCAGCATGAGCACATTCACCATGGGCAGTGTCACCATGAGCACTATCACCATGAGCACTATCACCATGAGCATTATCACCAAGGGAACTGTCACCATGGACACTGTCAAGGTGAGCACTGTCACCGTTGGAATTCTCACCATGAGCATTGTCACCGTGGGCACAGTCACCATGAGCACTGTCACCATGGGCACTGTCACCATGGAAAATGTCACCTTGGAAACTGTCACCATGGGCACTGTAACCATGGACACTGTCACCAGGAGCACTATCACCATGGACACTGTTTCCATGAGCTTTGTCCCCAAGTACACTGTCAACATTGGAACTGTCATCATGGGCACTGTCACCATGGGCACTGTCACCATGATCACCGTCAATATGGGAACTGCCACCATGAGCACTGTCACCATGGACACTGCCACCATGAGCACTGTCACCGTGAGCACTGTCACCATGATCATTGTCACCAGGAGCATTGTCATCATGGGAAGTGTCACCATGAGTACTGTCACCATGGGCACTGTCACCATGAGCACTCTCAACATGGGCACTCTCACCATGGGCACTCTTGACCATGGACACTGTCACCATGGGCACTGTGAACATGAGCACTGTCACCATGGTAACTCTTACCATGAACAGTGTCACCATGGGAAATGTCACTATGGGCACTGTCAGCATGGGCACTGTTACCATGGACACAGTCAACATGAGCACTATCATCATGGGCAGTGCCACCATGAGGAATTTCACCATGGCAACTCCAACCATGTACACCGCCAGCATGAGCACAGTCACCATGGGCAGTGTCACCGTGAGCACTATCACCATGGGCACTTTCAACATGGGCACTGTCACCATGCGAACTGTCACCATGAACACTATCACTATGAGCACTATCACCATGAGCACTCTCCCAAAGGGCACTGTCACCGTGAGCTCTGTCACCATGAGCACTGTCACTGTGGGCAATGTCACCATGAGCACTGTCACCGTGGGCACTCTCACCATGGGAACTGTCACCATGAGCACTATCACCGTGAGCACTAACACCATTTGCAGTGTCACCGTGAGCAATATCACCATGGGAAATGTCAGAGTGAGCACTATTACCATGGGCACTATCACCATGAGCACTCTCACCATGAGCACTGTCACCGTGGGCACTGTCACCATGTGCACTGTCACCATGGGCAGTGTCACCATGAGCACTGTCACCCTGGGCTCTGTCATCATGGACACTGTCATCTTAGGAACTGCCACCACGGACACTGCCACCATGAGCACTGTAACCATTGGCACTGCCACAGTGAGCACTCTCACCATGAGCACTCTCACCATGGGAAATGTCACCATGAGCACGGTCACCAGGGACACTGTCACCATGGGCACTATCCATCAGGGCACTGTCACCGTGAGCACTATCACTGTGAGCACTATCACCGTGAGAAGTATCACCAAGGGCACTGTCACCATGAGCACTGTCATCGTGGGCACTGTCACCATGAGCACTGTCATCATGGGCACTGTCACCATGGGAACTCTCACCATTAGCACTGTCACTGTGGGCACTATCACCGTGAGCACTATCACAATGGACCCTGTCACCATAGGCACTGTCACCATGGACACTGTCACTATGAACACTATCATCATGGGCAGTGCCACCATAAGGAATTTCACCATAGAAACTCCAACCATGGACAATGCCAGCATGAGCACATTCACTATGGGCAGTGACACCATGAGCACTGCCACCATGGGCACTTTCAACATGGGCACTGTCACCATGCGAACCGTCACCATGAGCACTATCACCAAGGGCACTGTCAGCGTGAGCACTATTACCGTGAGCACTATCACCGTGAGCACGGTCACCATGAGCATTTTCACCGTGGGCACTGTCACCATGAGCATAGTCACCATGAGCATTGTCACCATGGGAACTCTCACCATGAGCACTGTCACCATGGGAAATGTCACCATGGGCACTGTCACCATAGGCACTGTCACCATGGACACTCTCAGCATGAGCACTATCATCATGTGCATTACCACCATAAAGAATTTCACCATGGGATCTCCAACCATGTACACCGCCAGCATGAGCACATTCACCATGGGCAGTGTCACCATGAGCACTATCACCATGAGCACTATCACCATGAGCATTATCACCAAGGGAACTGTCACCATGGACACTGTCAAGGTGAGCACTGTCACCGTTGGAATTCTCACCATGAGCATTGTCACCGTGGGCACAGTCGACATGAGCACTGTCACCTTGGACACTGTCACCATGGGCACTCTCACCATGGGCACTGTCACCATGGACACTGTCACCATGGGCACTGTCAAGATGAGCACTGTCACCATGGGAAATGTCACCATGGGCACTGTCACGATGGGCACTGTCACCATGGGCACTGTCACCATGGACACTGTCACCATGAGCACTATCGTCATGGGCAGTGCCACCATAAGGAATTTCACCATGGGAACTCCAACCATATACACCACCAGCATGAGCACAGTCACCATGGGCAGTGTCACCATGCGCACTGTCACCATGGGCACTTTCAACATACGCAGTGTCACCATGCGAACTGTCACCATGAGCACTATCACCGTGAGCACTATCACCATGGGCAGTGTCACTGTGAGCAATATCACCATGGGCACAGTTACCGTGAGCACTATTACAATGGGTACTATCACCAAGGGCACTGTCACCGTGAGCACTGTCACCATGAGCACTGTCACCATGGGCACTGTCACCATGAGCACTGTCATCATCGGCACTGTCACCATGGGAACTGTCACCAGGGGAACTGTCACCATGAGCACTATCATCGTGAGGACTATAACCATGGGCACTGTCACCGTGAACACTGTCACCATTAGAACTGTCACTGTGGGCACTATCACCGTGAGCACTATCACAATGGGCACTGTCACCATAGGCACTGTCACCATGGACACTGTCACCATGAACACTATCATCATGGGCAGTGCCACCATGAGGAATTTCACCATGGGAACTCCAACCATGTACATCGGCAGGTTTAGAACAGTCACCATGGGCTGTGTCACCATGAGCACTGTCACCATGGGCACTATCACCATGCGAACTCTCACCATGAGCACTGTCACCGTGGGCAATGTCACCATGAGCACTGTCACCGTGGGCACTGTCACCATGGGAAATCTCACCATGAGCACTATCACCGTGAGCACTATCACCATGGGCAGTCCCACCATGAGCAATATCACCATGGGCATTATCACCGTGAGCACTGTCACCGTGTGCACTGTCCCCATGAGCACTGTCACCATGAGGACTATCACCATGGGAAGTGTCAACATGGGAACGGTCACCATGGGCACTGTCCATATGAGCACTGTCACCATGGGAACTCTCACCATGAGCACTGTCACCATGGCCAGTGTCACCATGGTCACTGTCACCATAAGCACTGTCACCAAGGGAAATGTCACCATGGGCACTCTCACTATTTTCACTGTCACCGTGGGCACTGTCACCATAAGCACTGTCACCATGAGCACTGTTCAACATGAGCACTGTCACCGAGAGCACTGCCACTGTGGGCACTATCACCGTGAGCACTGTCACCATGGGCACTGTCAACATGGGCACGGTAACCATGAGCACTGTCACCATGGACACTGTCACCATGAGCATTGTCACCTTGAGCACTGTCACCATGGGAACATTCACCATGGGCACTGTCACCATGGGCACTGTCACCATGGAAAATGTCACCTTGGAAACTGTCACCATGGGCACTGTAACCATGGACACTGTCACCAGGAGCACTATCACCATGGACACTGTTTCCATGAGCATTATCCCCAAGTACACTGTCAACATTGGAACTGTCATCATGGGCACTGTCACCATGGGCACTGTCACCATGATCACCGTCAATATGGGAACTGCCACCATGAGCACTGTCACCATGGACACTGCCACCATGAGCACTGTCACCGTGAGCACTGTCACCGTGAGCACTGTCAACATGATCATTGTCACCAGGAGCATTGTCATCATGGGAAGTGTCACCGAGAGCACTGTCACTGTGGGCACTGTCACCGTGTGCACTGTCACCATGGGCAGTGTCACCATGAGCACTGTCACCCTGGGCTCTGTCATCATGGACACTGTCATCTTAGGAACTGCCACCACGGACACTGCCACCATGAGCACTGTAACCATTGGCGCTGCCACAGTGAGCACTCTCACCATGAGCACTCTCACCATGGGAAATGTCACCATGAGCACGGTCACCAGGGACACTGTCACCATGGGCACTATCCACCAGGGCACTGTCACCGTGAGCACTATCACTGTCAGCACTATCACCGTGAGCACTATCACCATGGGCACTGTCACCGTGAGCCCTATTACCATGGGCACTATCACCAAGGGCACTGTCACTGTGAGCACTATCACCATGAGCACTATCAACGTGAGCACTGTCACCATGATCACTGTCACCGTGGGCAATGTCACCATGAGCACTGTCACCATGGACACTTTCAACATGGCTACTGTCACCATGGGCACTGTCACCATGGACACTGTCATCATGAGCTCTGTTACCATGGGAAATGTCACCATGAGCACTGTCATCTTGGGAACTGCCACCATGGACACAGCCACCATGAGCAATGTAACCATTGGCACTGCCACAGTGAGCACTGTCACCGTGAGCACTGTCACCATGGGAACTGTCACCATGTGCCCTGTCACCATGGGAACTCTCACCATGAGCACTATCACCATGAGCACTATCACCATGGGCACTGTCACCATGGGCACTGTCACCATGAGCATTATTACCATGGGTACTATCACCAAGGGCACTGTCACTGTGAGCACTGTCACCAAGGGCACTGTCACCGTGAGCACTGTTACCATGAGCACTGTCACCGTGGGCACTGTCACCCTGAGCACTGTCATCATCGGCACTGTCACCATGGGAACTCTCACCATGAGCACTGTCACCATGGGAAATGTCACCATGGGCACTATCACTATGGGCACTATCACCATGGGCAGTGTCACTATGAGCACAGTCAACGTGGCCACTGTCACCATGGGAACTGTCACAATGAGCACTAACTCCGTGAGCACTATCACCATGGGCAGTGTCAGCGTGAGCAATATCAACATGGGCAGTGTCACCATTAGCGCTATTACCATGGGCACTATCGCGTTGAGCACTATCACCATGAGCACTGTCACCGTGGGCACTGTCACCGTAGTCACTGTCAACAAGAGCACAGTCAGCATAGGAACTCTCACCATGAGCACTGTCACCATGGGAAATGTCACCATGGGCACTATCACTATGGGCACTATCACCATGGGCTGTGTCACCATGAGCACTGTCAACATGGGCACTGTCACCATGCGAACTCTCACCATGAGCACTGTCACCGTGGGCAATGTCACAATGAGCACTGTCACCATGGGAACTGTCACCATGAGCACTATCACCATGAGCATTATAACCATGGGCAGTGTCACCGTGAGCAATATCACCATAAACACTGTCACCGTGTGCACTGTCATCGTGAGCACTGTCACCATAGGAAATGTCACCATGGGCACTATCACCGTGAGCACTATTAACATGGGTACTATCACCAAGGGCATTGTTACCATGAGCAGTGTCACCATGAGCACTGTCACCGTGGGCACTGTCACCATGAGCACTGTCATCATGGGCACTGTCACCATGGGAACTGTCACCATTAGAACTGTCACTGTGGGTACTATCACCGTGAGCACTATCACAATGGGCACTGTCACCATGAGCACTATCATCTTGGGCAGTGCAACCATGAGCACTGTAACCATTGGCACTGTCACCATGGACACTGTCGCCATGGGTACTGTCACTATGGGTACTGTCCTCATGGGAACTCTTAGCAAGAGCACAGTCACCATGGGCACTGTCACCATGGACAATGTCACCATGAGCAATGTCAACATGAGCACTCTCACCATGGAAAATGTCACCATGAGCACTATCACCGTGGGCAGTGTCACCATGAGCAATATCACCATGGGCAGTGTCACCATGAGCACTATCACCATGGACACTGTCACCATGGGCACTCTCACCATGGGAAATGTCATCATGGACACTCTCACCATGAACACTGTCAACATGGGAAATGTCACCATGGTCACTGTCACCATGGGCACTTTCAACATGGGCACTGTCACCGTGCGAAATGTCACCATGGGCAGTTTCACCATGAGCACTGTCACCATTGGCACTGTCACCATGAACAGTATCATCATGGGCTGTGCCACCATGAGGAATTTCAACATGGGAACACCAACCCTGTACACCACCAGCATGAGCATAGTCACCATGGGCATTGTCACCATGAGCACTGTCACCACAGGATCTTTCAACATGGGCAGTATCAGCATGCGAACTGTCACCATGGGCAGTGTCACCATGAGCACTATCACCAAAGGCACTGTCAACGTGAGCACTCTCACCATGAGCACTATTACCATGGGCAGTGTCACCGTGAGCAATATCACCATGGGCAGTGTCACCATGGGCACTATCACCATGAGCACTATCACCAAGGGAACTGTCATCGTGAGCACTATCATCGTGAGCACTATCACCCTGAGCACTGTCACCGTCGGTACTGTCACCATGAGCACTGTCACTATGGGCACTGTCATCATGGGAACTGTCACCATGAGCACTATCACCGTGCGCACTATCACCATGGGCAGTGTCACCATGAGCAATATCACCATGGGCACTGTCAACATGAGCACTATTACCATGGGCAATATCACCATGAGCACTATAACCGTGAGCACTGTCACCGTGGGCACTGTCACCGCGTGCACTGTCCCCATGAGCACTGTCACCATGAGCACTATCACCATGAGCACTGTCACCATGGGCACTGTCACCATGGGAACTCTCACTATGAGCACTGTCACCATGGCCAGTGTCACTATGGCCACTGTCACCTTAAGCACTGTCACCAAGGGAAATGTCAGCATGGGAACTCTCACCATTTGCACTGTCACCGTGGGCACTGTCACCATAAGCACTGTCACCATGAGCACTGTTCAACATGGGCACTGTCACCTAGAGCACTGCCACTGTAGGCACTTTCACCGTGAGCACTGTTCACCATGGGCACTGTAACCATGAGCACTGTCACCATGGACACTGTCACCAGGAACACTATCATCATGGGCAGTGCCACCATGAGGAATTTCAACATGGGAACACCAACCCTGTACACCGCCAGCATGAGCACAGTCACCATGGGCATTATCACCATGAGCACTGTCACCATGGGAACTTTCAACATGGGCACTATCAGCATGCGAACTGTCACCATGGGCAGTGTCACCATGAGCACTATCACCAAAGACACTGTCAACGTGAGCACTATCACCATGAGCACTATTACCATGGGCAGTGTCACCGTGAGCAATATCACCATGGGCAGTGTCACCATGGGCACTATCACCATGAGCACTATCACCAAGGGAACTGTCACCGTGAGCACTATCATCGTGAGCACTATCACCCTGAGAATTGTCACCATGAGCACTGTCACTATGGGCACTGTCACCATGGGAACTCTCACCATGAGCACTATCACCGTGAGCACTATCACCATGGGCAGTCTCACCATGAGCAATATCACCATGGGCATTATCACCGTGAGCAATGTCATCGTGTGCGCTGTCCCCATGAGCACTGTCACCATGAGCACTGTCACCATGGGCACTGTCACCATGGAAAATGTCACCTTGGAAACTGTCACCATGGGCACTGTAACCATGGACACTGTCACCAGGAGCACTATCACCATGGACACTGTTTCCATGAGCTTTGTCCCCAAGTACACTGTCAACATTGGAACTGTCATCATGGGCACTGTCACCATGGGCACTGTCACCATGATCACCGTCAATATGGGAACTGCCACCATGAGCACTGTCACCATGGACACTGCCACCATGAGCACTGTCACCGTGAGCACTGTCACCATGATCATTGTCACCAGGAGCATTGTCATCATGGGAAGTGTCACCATGAGTACTGTCACCATGGGCACTGTCACCATGGGCACTCTCAACATGGGCACTCTCACCATGGGCACTCTTGACCATGGACACTGTCACCATGGGCACTGTGAACATGAGCACTGTCACCATGGTAACTCTTACCATGAACACTGTCACCATGGGAAATGTCACTATGGGCACTGTCAGCATGGGCACTGTTACCATGGACACAGTCAACATGAGCACTATCATCATGGGCAGTGCCACCATGAGGAATTTCACCATGGCAACTCCAACCATGTACACCGCCAGCATGAGCACAGTCACCATGGGCAGTGTCACCGTGAGCACTATCACCATGGGCACTTTCAACATGGGCACTGTCACCATGCGAACTGTCACCATGAACACTATCACTATGAGCACTATCACCATGAGCACTCTCCCAAAGGGCACTGTCACCGTGAGCTCTGTCACCATGAGCACTGTCACTGTGGGCAATGTCACCATGAGCACTGTCACCGTGGGCACTCTCACCATGGGAACTGTCACCATGAGCACTATCACCGTGAGCACTAACACCATTTGCAGTGTCACCGTGAGCAATATCACCATGGGAAATGTCAGAGTGAGCACTATTACCATGGGCACTATCACCATGAGCACTCTCACCATGAGCACTGTCACCGTGGGCACTGTCACCATGGGCAGTGTCACCATGAGCACTGTCACCCTGGGCTCTGTCATCATGGACACTGTCATCTTAGGAACTGCCACCACGGACACTGCCACCATGAGCACTGTAACCATTGGCACTGCCACAGTGAGCACTCTCACCATGAGCACTCTCACCATGGGAAATGTCACCATGAGCACGGTCACCAGGGACACTGTCACCATGGGCACTATCCACCAGGGCACTGTCACCGTGAGCACTATCACTGTCAGCACTATCACCGTGAGCACTATCACCATGGGCACTGTCACCGTGAGCCCTATTACCATGGGCACTATCACCAAGGGCACTGTCACCGTGGGCACAGTCACCATGAGCACTGTCACCATGGGCACTGTCACCATGGAAAATGTCACCTTGGAAACTGTCACCATGGGCACTGTAACCATGGACACTGTCACCAGGAGCACTATCACCATGGACACTGTTTCCATGAGCTTTGTCCCCAAGTACACTGTCAACATTGGAACTGTCATCATGGGCACTGTCACCATGGGCACTGTCACCATGATCACCGTCAATATGGGAACTGCCACCATGAGCACTGTCACCATGGACACTGCCACCATGAGCACTGTCACCGTGAGCACTGTCACCATGATCATTGTCACCAGGAGCATTGTCATCATGGGAAGTGTCACCATGAGTACTGTCACCATGGGCACTGTCACCATGGGCACTCTCAACATGGGCACTCTCACCATGGGCACTCTTGACCATGGACACTGTCACCATGGGCACTGTGAACATGAGCACTGTCACCATGGTAACTCTTACCATGAACAGTGTCACCATGGGAAATGTCACTATGGGCACTGTCAGCATGGGCACTGTTACCATGGACACAGTCAACATGAGCACTATCATCATGGGCAGTGCCACCATGAGGAATTTCACCATGGCAACTCCAACCATGTACACCGCCAGCATGAGCACAGTCACCATGGGCAGTGTCACCGTGAGCACTATCACCATGGGCACTTTCAACATGGGCACTGTCACCATGCGAACTGTCACCATGAACACTATCACTATGAGCACTATCACCATGAGCACTCTCCCAAAGGGCACTGTCACCGTGAGCTCTGTCACCATGAGCACTGTCACTGTGGGCAATGTCACCATGAGCACTGTCACCGTGGGCACTCTCACCATGGGAACTGTCACCATGAGCACTATCACCGTGAGCACTAACACCATTTGCAGTGTCACCGTGAGCAATATCACCATGGGAAATGTCAGAGTGAGCACTATTACCATGGGCACTATCACCATGAGCACTCTCACCATGAGCACTGTCACCGTGGGCACTGTCACCATGTGCACTGTCACCATGGGCAGTGTCACCATGAGCACTGTCACCCTGGGCTCTGTCATCATGGACACTGTCATCTTAGGAACTGCCACCACGGACACTGCCACCATGAGCACTGTAACCATTGGCACTGCCACAGTGAGCACTCTCACCATGAGCACTCTCACCATGGGAAATGTCACCATGAGCACGGTCACCAGGGACACTGTCACCATGGGCACTATCCATCAGGGCACTGTCACCGTGAGCACTATCACTGTGAGCACTATCACCGTGAGAAGTATCACCAAGGGCACTGTCACCATGAGCACTGTCATCGTGGGCACTGTCACCATGAGCACTGTCATCATGGGCACTGTCACCATGGGAACTCTCACCATTAGCACTGTCACTGTGGGCACTATCACCGTGAGCACTATCACAATGGACCCTGTCACCATAGGCACTGTCACCATGGACACTGTCACTATGAACACTATCATCATGGGCAGTGCCACCATAAGGAATTTCACCATAGAAACTCCAACCATGGACAATGCCAGCATGAGCACATTCACTATGGGCAGTGACACCATGAGCACTGCCACCATGGGCACTTTCAACATGGGCACTGTCACCATGCGAACCGTCACCATGAGCACTATCACCAAGGGCACTGTCAGCGTGAGCACTATTACCGTGAGCACTATCACCGTGAGCACGGTCACCATGAGCATTTTCACCGTGGGCACTGTCACCATGAGCATAGTCACCATGAGCATTGTCACCATGGGAACTCTCACCATGAGCACTGTCACCATGGGAAATGTCACCATGGGCACTGTCACCATAGGCACTGTCACCATGGACACTCTCAGCATGAGCACTATCATCATGTGCATTACCACCATAAAGAATTTCACCATGGGATCTCCAACCATGTACACCGCCAGCATGAGCACATTCACCATGGGCAGTGTCACCATGAGCACTATCACCATGAGCACTATCACCATGAGCATTATCACCAAGGGAACTGTCACCATGGACACTGTCAAGGTGAGCACTGTCACCGTTGGAATTCTCACCATGAGCATTGTCACCGTGGGCACAGTCGACATGAGCACTGTCACCTTGGACACTGTCACCATGGGCACTCTCACCATGGGCACTGTCACCATGGACACTGTCACCATGGGCACTGTCAAGATGAGCACTGTCACCATGGGAAATGTCACCATGGGCACTGTCACGATGGGCACTGTCACCATGGGCACTGTCACCATGGACACTGTCACCATGAGCACTATCGTCATGGGCAGTGCCACCATAAGGAATTTCACCATGGGAACTCCAACCATATACACCACCAGCATGAGCACAGTCACCATGGGCAGTGTCACCATGCGCACTGTCACCATGGGCACTTTCAACATACGCAGTGTCACCATGCGAACTGTCACCATGAGCACTATCACCGTGAGCACTATCACCATGGGCAGTGTCACTGTGAGCAATATCACCATGGGCACAGTTACCGTGAGCACTATTACAATGGGTACTATCACCAAGGGCACTGTCACCGTGAGCACTGTCACCATGAGCACTGTCACCATGGGCACTGTCACCATGAGCACTGTCATCATCGGCACTGTCACCATGGGAACTGTCACCAGGGGAACTGTCACCATGAGCACTATCATCGTGAGGACTATAACCATGGGCACTGTCACCGTGAACACTGTCACCATTAGAACTGTCACTGTGGGCACTATCACCGTGAGCACTATCACAATGGGCACTGTCACCATAGGCACTGTCACCATGGACACTGTCACCATGAACACTATCATCATGGGCAGTGCCACCATGAGGAATTTCACCATGGGAACTCCAACCATGTACATCGGCAGGTTTAGAACAGTCACCATGGGCTGTGTCACCATGAGCACTGTCACCATGGGCACTATCACCATGCGAACTCTCACCATGAGCACTGTCACCGTGGGCAATGTCACCATGAGCACTGTCACCGTGGGCACTGTCACCATGGGAAATCTCACCATGAGCACTATCACCGTGAGCACTATCACCATGGGCAGTCCCACCATGAGCAATATCACCATGGGCATTATCACCGTGAGCACTGTCACCGTGTGCACTGTCCCCATGAGCACTGTCACCATGAGGACTATCACCATGGGAAGTGTCAACATGGGAACGGTCACCATGGGCACTGTCCATATGAGCACTGTCACCATGGGAACTCTCACCATGAGCACTGTCACCATGGCCAGTGTCACCATGGTCACTGTCACCATAAGCACTGTCACCAAGGGAAATGTCACCATGGGCACTCTCACTATTTTCACTGTCACCGTGGGCACTGTCACCATAAGCACTGTCACCATGAGCACTGTTCAACATGAGCACTGTCACCGAGAGCACTGCCACTGTGGGCACTATCACCGTGAGCACTGTCACCATGGGCACTGTCAACATGGGCACGGTAACCATGAGCACTGTCACCATGGACACTGTCACCTTGAGCATTGTCACCTTGAGCACTGTCACCATGGGAACATTCACCATGGGCACTGTCACCATGGGCACTGTCACCATGGAAAATGTCACCTTGGAAACTGTCACCATGGGCACTGTAACCATGGACACTGTCACCAGGAGCACTATCACCATGGACACTGTTTCCATGAGCATTATCCCCAAGTACACTGTCAACATTGGAACTGTCATCATGGGCACTGTCACCATGGGCACTGTCACCATGATCACCGTCAATATGGGAACTGCCACCATGAGCACTGTCACCATGGACACTGCCACCATGAGCACTGTCACCGTGAGCACTGTCACCGTGAGCACTGTCAACATGATCATTGTCACCAGGAGCATTGTCATCATGGGAAGTGTCACCGAGAGCACTGTCACTGTGGGCACTGTCACCGTGTGCACTGTCACCATGGGCAGTGTCACCATGAGCACTGTCACCCTGGGCTCTGTCATCATGGACACTGTCATCTTAGGAACTGCCACCACGGACACTGCCACCATGAGCACTGTAACCATTGGCGCTGCCACAGTGAGCACTCTCACCATGAGCACTCTCACCATGGGAAATGTCACCATGAGCACGGTCACCAGGGACACTGTCACCATGGGCACTATCCACCAGGGCACTGTCACCGTGAGCACTATCACTGTCAGCACTATCACCGTGAGCACTATCACCATGGGCACTGTCACCGTGAGCCCTATTACCATGGGCACTATCACCAAGGGCACTGTCACTGTGAGCACTATCACCATGAGCACTATCAACGTGAGCACTGTCACCATGATCACTGTCACCGTGGGCAATGTCACCATGAGCACTGTCACCATGGACACTTTCAACATGGCTACTGTCACCATGGGCACTGTCACCATGGACACTGTCATCATGAGCTCTGTTACCATGGGAAATGTCACCATGAGCACTGTCATCTTGGGAACTGCCACCATGGACACAGCCACCATGAGCAATGTAACCATTGGCACTGCCACAGTGAGCACTGTCACCGTGAGCACTGTCACCATGGGAACTGTCACCATGTGCCCTGTCACCATGGGAACTCTCACCATGAGCACTATCACCATGAGCACTATCACCATGGGCACTGTCACCATGGGCACTGTCACCATGAGCATTATTACCATGGGTACTATCACCAAGGGCACTGTCACTGTGAGCACTGTCACCAAGGGCACTGTCACCGTGAGCACTGTTACCATGAGCACTGTCACCGTGGGCACTGTCACCCTGAGCACTGTCATCATCGGCACTGTCACCATGGGAACTCTCACCATGAGCACTGTCACCATGGGAAATGTCACCATGGGCACTATCACTATGGGCACTATCACCATGGGCAGTGTCACTATGAGCACAGTCAACGTGGCCACTGTCACCATGGGAACTGTCACAATGAGCACTAACTCCGTGAGCACTATCACCATGGGCAGTGTCAGCGTGAGCAATATCAACATGGGCAGTGTCACCATTAGCGCTATTACCATGGGCACTATCGCGTTGAGCACTATCACCATGAGCACTGTCACCGTGGGCACTGTCACCGTAGTCACTGTCAACAAGAGCACAGTCAGCATAGGAACTCTCACCATGAGCACTGTCACCATGGGAAATGTCACCATGGGCACTATCACTATGGGCACTATCACCATGGGCTGTGTCACCATGAGCACTGTCACCATGGGCACTGTCACCATGCGAACTCTCACCATGAGCACTGTCACCGTGGGCAATGTCACAATGAGCACTGTCACCATGGGAACTGTCACCATGAGCACTATCACCATGAGCATTATAACCATGGGCAGTGTCACCGTGAGCAATATCACCATAAACACTGTCACCGTGTGCACTGTCATCGTGAGCACTGTCACCATAGGAAATGTCACCATGGGCACTATCACCGTGAGCACTATTAACATGGGTACTATCACCAAGGGCATTGTTACCATGAGCAGTGTCACCATGAGCACTGTCACCGTGGGCACTGTCACCATGAGCACTGTCATCATGGGCACTGTCACCATGGGAACTGTCACCATTAGAACTGTCACTGTGGGTACTATCACCGTGAGCACTATCACAATGGGCACTGTCACCATGAGCACTATCATCTTGGGCAGTGCAACCATGAGCACTGTAACCATTGGCACTGTCACCATGGACACTGTCGCCATGGGTACTGTCACTATGGGTACTGTCCTCATGGGAACTCTTAGCAAGAGCACAGTCACCATGGGCACTGTCACCATGGACAATGTCACCATGAGCAATGTCAACATGAGCACTCTCACCATGGAAAATGTCACCATGAGCACTATCACCGTGGGCAGTGTCACCATGAGCAATATCACCATGGGCAGTGTCACCATGAGCACTATCACCATGGACACTGTCACCATGGGCACTCTCACCATGGGAAATGTCATCATGGACACTCTCACCATGAACACTGTCAACATGGGAAATGTCACCATGGTCACTGTCACCATGGGCACTTTCAACATGGGCACTGTCACCGTGCGAAATGTCACCATGGGCAGTTTCACCATGAGCACTGTCACCATTGGCACTGTCACCATGAACAGTATCATCATGGGCTGTGCCACCATGAGGAATTTCAACATGGGAACACCAACCCTGTACACCACCAGCATGAGCATAGTCACCATGGGCATTGTCACCATGAGCACTGTCACCACAGGATCTTTCAACATGGGCAGTATCAGCATGCGAACTGTCACCATGGGCAGTGTCACCATGAGCACTATCACCAAAGGCACTGTCAACGTGAGCACTCTCACCATGAGCACTATTACCATGGGCAGTGTCACCGTGAGCAATATCACCATGGGCAGTGTCACCATGGGCACTATCACCATGAGCACTATCACCAAGGGAACTGTCATCGTGAGCACTATCATCGTGAGCACTATCACCCTGAGCACTGTCACCGTCGGTACTGTCACCATGAGCACTGTCACTATGGGCACTGTCATCATGGGAACTGTCACCATGAGCACTATCACCGTGCGCACTATCACCATGGGCAGTGTCACCATGAGCAATATCACCATGGGCACTGTCAACATGAGCACTATTACCATGGGCAATATCACCATGAGCACTATAACCGTGAGCACTGTCACCGTGGGCACTGTCACCGCGTGCACTGTCCCCATGAGCACTGTCACCATGAGCACTATCACCATGAGCACTGTCACCATGGGCACTGTCACCATGGGAACTCTCACTATGAGCACTGTCACCATGGCCAGTGTCACTATGGCCACTGTCACCTTAAGCACTGTCACCAAGGGAAATGTCAGCATGGGAACTCTCACCATTTGCACTGTCACCGTGGGCACTGTCACCATAAGCACTGTCACCATGAGCACTGTTCAACATGGGCACTGTCACCTAGAGCACTGCCACTGTAGGCACTTTCACCGTGAGCACTGTTCACCATGGGCACTGTAACCATGAGCACTGTCACCATGGACACTGTCACCAGGAACACTATCATCATGGGCAGTGCCACCATGAGGAATTTCAACATGGGAACACCAACCCTGTACACCGCCAGCATGAGCACAGTCACCATGGGCATTATCACCATGAGCACTGTCACCATGGGAACTTTCAACATGGGCACTATCAGCATGCGAACTGTCACCATGGGCAGTGTCACCATGAGCACTATCACCAAAGACACTGTCAACGTGAGCACTATCACCATGAGCACTATTACCATGGGCAGTGTCACCGTGAGCAATATCACCATGGGCAGTGTCACCATGGGCACTATCACCATGAGCACTATCACCAAGGGAACTGTCACCGTGAGCACTATCATCGTGAGCACTATCACCCTGAGAATTGTCACCATGAGCACTGTCACTATGGGCACTGTCACCATGGGAACTATCACCATGAGCACTATCACCGTGAGCACTATCACCATGGGCAGTCTCACCATGAGCAATATCACCATGGGCATTATCACCGTGAGCAATGTCATCGTGTGCGCTGTCCCCATGAGCACTGTCACCATGAGCACTGTCACCATGGGCACTGTCACCATGGAAAATGTCACCTTGGAAACTGTCACCATGGGCACTGTAACCATGGACACTGTCACCAGGAGCACTATCACCATGGACACTGTTTCCATGAGCTTTGTCCCCAAGTACACTGTCAACATTGGAACTGTCATCATGGGCACTGTCACCATGGGCACTGTCACCATGATCACCGTCAATATGGGAACTGCCACCATGAGCACTGTCACCATGGACACTGCCACCATGAGCACTGTCACCATGAGCACTGTCACCATGATCATTGTCACCAGGAGCATTGTCATCATGGGAAGTGTCACCATGAGTACTGTCACCATGGGCACTGTCACCATGGGCACTCTCAACATGGGCACTCTCACCATGGGCACTCTTGACCATGGACACTGTCACCATGGGCACTGTCACCATGGTAACTCTTACCATGAACACTGTCACCATGGGAAATGTCACTATGGGCACTGTCAGCATGGGCACTGTTACCATGGACACAGTCAACATGAGCACTATCATCATGGGCAGTGCCACCATGAGGAATTTCACCATGGCAACTCCAACCATGTACACCGCCAGCATGAGCACAGTCACCATGGGCAGTGTCACCGTGAGCACTATCACCATGGGCACTTTCAACATGGGCACTGTCACCATGCGAACTGTCACCATGAACACTATCACTATGAGCACTATCACCATGAGCACTCTCCCAAAGGGCACTGTCACCGTGAGCTCTGTCACCATGAGCACTGTCACTGTGGGCAATGTCACCATGAGCACTGTCACCGTGGGCACTCTCACCATGGGAACTGTCACCATGAGCACTATCACCGTGAGCACTAACACCATTTGCAGTGTCACCGTGAGCAATATCACCATGGGAAATGTCAGAGTGAGCACTATTACCATGGGCACTATCACCATGAGCACTCTCACCATGAGCACTGTCACCGTGGGCACTGTCACCATGTGCACTGTCACCATGGGCAGTGTCACCATGAGCACTGTCACCCTGGGCTCTGTCATCATGGACACTGTCATCTTAGGAACTGCCACCACGGACACTGCCACCATGAGCACTGTAACCATTGGCACTGCCACAGTGAGCACTCTCACCATGAGCACTCTCACCATGGGAAATGTCACCATGAGCACGGTCACCAGGGACACTGTCACCATGGGCACTATCCACCAGGGCACTGTCACCGTGAGCACTATCACTGTGAGCACTATCACCGTGAGAAGTATCACCAAGGGCACTGTCACCATGAGCACTGTCATCGTGGGCACTGTCACCATGAGCACTGTCATCATGGGCACTGTCACCATGGGAACTCTCACCATTAGCACTGTCACTGTGGGCACTATCACCGTGAGCACTATCACAATGGACCCTGTCACCATAGGCACTGTCACCATGGACACTGTCACTATGAACACTATCATCATGGGCAGTGCCACCATAAGGAATTTCACCATAGAAACTCCAACCATGGACAATGCCAGCATGAGCACATTCACTATGGGCAGTGACACCATGAGCACTGCCACCATGGGCACTTTCAACATGGGCACTGTCACCATGCGAACCGTCACCATGATCACTATTACCATGAGCACTATCACCAAGGGCACTGTCAGCGTGAGCACTATTACCGTGAGCACTATCACCGTGAGCACGGTCACCATGAGCATTTTCACCGTGGGCACTGTCACCATGAGCATAGTCACCATGAGCATTGTCACCATGGGAACTCTCACCATGAGCACTGTCACCATGGGAAATGTCACCATGGGCACTGTCACCATAGGCACTGTCACCATGGACACTCTCAGCATGAGCACTATCATCATGTGCATTACCACCATAAAGAATTTCACCATGGGATCTCCAACCATGTACACCGCCAGCATGAGCACATTCACCATGGGCAGTGTCACCATGAGCACTATCACCATGAGCATTATCACCAAGGGAACTGTCACCATGGACACTGTCAAGGTGAGCACTGTCACCGTTGGAATTCTCACCATGAGCATTGTCACCGTGGGCACAGTCAACATGAGCACTGTCACCTTGGACACTGTCACCATGGGCACTCTCACCATGGGCACTGTCACCATGGACACTGTCACCATAGGCACTGTCAAGATGAGCACTGTCACCGTGAGCACTGTCACCATGAGCACTGTCACCATGGGCACTGTCACCATGAGCACTGTCATCATCGGCACTGTCACCATGGGAACTGTCACCAGGGGAACTGTCACCATGAGCACTATCATCGTGAGGACTATAACCATGGGCACTGTCACCGTGAACACTGTCACCATTAGAACTGTCACTGTGGGCACTATCACCGTGAGCACTATCACGATGGGCACTGTCACCATAGGCACTGTCACCATGGACACTGTCACCATGAACACTATCATCATGGGCAGTGCCACCATGAGGAATTTCACCATGGGAACTCCAACCATGTACATCGGCAGGTTTAGAACAGTCACCATGGGCTGTGTCACCATGAGCACTGTCACCATGGGCACTATCACCATGCGAACTCTCACCATGAGCACTGTCACCGTGGGCAATGTCACCATGAGCACTGTCACCATGGGCACTGTCACCATGGGAACTGTCACCATGAGCACTATCACCGTGAGGACTATAACCATGGGCACTGTCACTGTGAGCAATATCACCATGAACACTGTCACCATGGGAAATGTGACCGTGGGCACTGTCACCGTGTGCACTGTCAACA
This sequence comes from Balaenoptera borealis, assembly GCF_965194805.1. Classification (NCBI taxonomy): domain Eukaryota; kingdom Metazoa; phylum Chordata; class Mammalia; order Artiodactyla; family Balaenopteridae; genus Balaenoptera; species Balaenoptera borealis. The sequence goes on from NC_138874.1 coordinate 24,579,523, forward strand.
TAAGCACTGTCACCATGGGAAATGTCATCATGGGCACTGTCACCATGGGCAGTGTCACCATGAGCCCTGTCACCGTGGGCCATGTCACCATGAGCACTGTCACCGTGGGCACTGTCACCATGGGAACTGTCACCATGAGCACTATCACCGTGAGGACTATAACCATGGGCACTGTCACCGTGAGCAATATCACGATGAACACTGTCACCATAGGAAATGTCACCGTGGGCACGGTCATCGTCTGCACTGTCAACATAAGCACTGTCACCATGGGAAATGTCACCATGGGCCCTGTCACCATGGGCAGTGTCACCATGAGCACTGTCACCATGGGAACTCTCACGATGGTCACTGTCACCATGAGCACTATCATCATGGGCAGTGCCACCATGAGGAATTTCACCATGGGAATTCCAAACATGTACACCGCCAGAATGAGCACAGTCACCATGGGCAGTGTCACCATGAGCAATGTCACCATGGGCACTTTCAACATGGGCACTGTCACCATGGACACTGTCATCATGAGCTCTGTTACCATGGGAAATGTCACCATGGGCACTGTCACCATAGGCACTGTCACCATGATCTCTGTCACCATGAGCACTATCACCATTAGCACTATCACCATGGGCACTATCACCAAGGGCGCTGTCACCAAGAGAACTATCACTGTGAGCACTGTCACCATGAGCACTGTCACCGTGAGCACTGTCACCATGAGCACTGTCACCATGGGCACTGTAACCATGGGAATTGTCACCATGAGCACTATCACTGTGAGCACTATCAACATGGGCAGTGTCACCGTGAGCACTGTCACCATGAGCACTGTCATCATGAGCACTGTCACCATGTGAATTGTCACCATGAGCACTTTCACCATGAGCACTATCACCATGAGCAGTATCACCAAGGGAACTGTCACCGTGAGCACTATCACCATGAGCACTATCACCATGGGCACTGTCACCATGGACACTGTCACCATGGGCACTGTCAAGATGAGCACTGTCACCATGGGAAATGTCACCATGGGCACTGTCACGATGGGCACTGTCACCATGGGCACTGTCACCATGGACACTGTCACCATGAGCACTATCGTCATGGGCAGTGCCACCATAAGGAATTTCACCATGGGAAATCCAACCATATACACCACCAGCATGAGCACAGTCACCATGGGCAGTGTCACCATGAGCACTGTCACCATGGGCACTTTCAACATACACAGTGTCACCATGCGAACTGTCACCATGAGCACTATCACCGTGAGCACTATCACCATGGGCAGTGTCACCGTGAGCAATATCACCATGGGCACAGTTACCGTGAGCACTATTACAATGGGTACTATCACCAAGGGCACTGTCACCGTGAGCACTGTCACCATGAGCACTGTCACCATGGGCACTGTCACCATGAGCACTGTCATCATCAGCACTGTCACCATGGGAACTGTCACCATGGGAACTGTCACCATGAGCACTATCATCGTGAGGACTATAACCATGGGCACTGTCACCGTGAGCCCTGTCACCATTAGAACTGTCACTGTGGGCACTATCACCGTGAGCACTATCACAATGGGCACTGTCACCATAGGCACTGTCACCATGGACACTGTCACCATGAACACTATCATCATGGGCAGTGCCACCATGAGGAATTTCACCATGGGAACTCCAACCATGTACATCGGCAGGTTTAGAACAGTCACCATGGGCTGTGTCACCATGAGCACTGTCACCATGGGCACTATCACCATGCGAACTCTCACCATGAGCACTGTCACCGTGGGCAATGTCACCATGAGCACTGTCACCGTGGGCACTGTCACCATGGGAACTCTCACCATGAGCACTATCACCGTGAGCACTATCACCATGGGCAGTCTCACCATGAGCAATATCACCATGGGCATTATCACCGTGAGCAATGTCATCGTGTGCGCTGTCCCCATGAGCACTGTCACCATGAGCACTGTCACCATGGGCACTGTCACCATGGAAAATGTCACCTTGGAAACTGTCACCATGGGCACTGTAACCATGGACACTGTCACCAGGAGCACTATCACCATGGACACTGTTTCCATGAGCTTTGTCCCCAAGTACACTGTCAACATTGGAACTGTCATCATGGGCACTGTCACCATGGGCACTGTCACCATGATCACCGTCAATATGGGAACTGCCACCATGAGCACTGTCACCATGGACACTGCCACCATGAGCACTGTCACCGTGAGCACTGTCACCATGATCATTGTCACCAGGAGCATTGTCATCATGGGAAGTGTCACCATGAGTACTGTCACCATGGGCACTGTCACCATGGGCACTCTCAACATGGGCACTCTCACCATGGGCACTCTTGACCATGGACACTGTCACCATGGGCACTGTGAACATGAGCACTGTCACCATGGTAACTCTTACCATGAACACTGTCACCATGGGAAATGTCACTATGGGCACTGTCAGCATGGGCACTGTTACCATGGACACAGTCAACATGAGCACTATCATCATGGGCAGTGCCACCATGAGGAATTTCACCATGGCAACTCCAACCATGTACACCGCCAGCATGAGCACAGTCACCATGGGCAGTGTCACCGTGAGCACTATCACCATGGGCACTTTCAACATGGGCACTGTCACCATGCGAACTGTCACCATGAACACTATCACTATGAGCACTATCACCATGAGCACTCTCACAAAGGGCACTGTCACCGTGAGCTCTGTCACCATGAGCACTGTCACTGTGGGCAATGTCACCATGAGCACTGTCACCGTGGGCACTCTCACCATGGGAACTGTCACCATGAGCACTATCACCGTGAGCACTAACACCATTTGCAGTGTCACCGTGAGCAATATCACCATGGGAAATGTCAGAGTGAGCACTATTACCATGGGCACTATCACCATGAGCACTCTCACCATGAGCACTGTCACCGTGGGCACTGTCACCATGTGCACTGTCACCATGGGCAGTGTCACCATGAGCACTGTCACCCTGGGCTCTGTCATCATGGACACTGTCATCTTAGGAACTGCCACCACGGACACTGCCACCATGAGCACTGTAACCATTGGCACTGCCACAGTGAGCACTCTCACCATGAGCACTCTCACCATGGGAAATGTCACCATGAGCACGGTCACCAGGGACACTGTCACCATGGGCACTATCCACCAGGGCACTGTCACCGTGAGCACTATCACTGTGAGCACTATCACCGTGAGAAGTATCACCAAGGGCACTGTCACCATGAGCACTGTCATCGTGGGCACTGTCACCATGAGCACTGTCATCATGGGCACTGTCACCATGGGAACTCTCACCATTAGCACTGTCACTGTGGGCACTATCACCGTGAGCACTATCACAATGGACCCTGTCACCATAGGCACTGTCACCATGGACACTGTCACTATGAACACTATCATCATGGGCAGTGCCACCATAAGGAATTTCACCATAGAAACTCCAACCATGGACAATGCCAGCATGAGCACATTCACTATGGGCAGTGACACCATGAGCACTGCCACCATGGGCACTTTCAACATGGGCACTGTCACCATGCGAACCGTCACCATGATCACTATTACCATGAGCACTATCACCAAGGGCACTGTCAGCGTGAGCACTATTACCGTGAGCACTATCACCGTGAGCACGGTCACCATGAGCATTTTCACCGTGGGCACTGTCACCATGAGCATAGTCACCATGAGCATTGTCACCATGGGAACTCTCACCATGAGCATTGTCACCATGGGAAATGTCACCATGGGCACTGTCACCATAGGCACTGTCACCATGGACACTCTCAGGATGAGCACTATCATCATGTGCATTACCACCATAAAGAATTTCACCATGGGATCTCCAACCATGTACACCGCCAGCATGAGCACATTCACCATGGGCAGTGTCACCATGAGCACTATCACCATGAGCACTATCACCATGAGCATTATCACCAAGGGAACTGTCACCATGGACACTGTCAAGGTGAGCACTGTCACCGTTGGAATTCTCACCATGAGCATTGTCACCGTGGGCACAGTCACCATGAGCACTGTCACCATGGGCACTGTCACCATGGAAAATGTCACCTTGGAAACTGTCACCATGGGCACTGTAACCATGGACACTGTCACCAGGAGCACTATCACCATGGACACTGTTTCCATGAGCTTTGTCCCCAAGTACACTGTCAACATTGGAACTGTCATCATGGGCACTGTCACCATGGGCACTGTCACCATGATCACCGTCAATATGGGAACTGCCACCATGAGCACTGTCACCATGGACACTGCCACCATGAGCACTGTCACCGTGAGCACTGTCACCATGATCATTGTCACCAGGAGCATTGTCATCATGGGAAGTGTCACCATGAGTACTGTCACCATGGGCACTGTCACCATGAGCACTCTCAACATGGGCACTCTCACCATGGGCACTCTTGACCATGGACACTGTCACCATGGGCACTGTGAACATGAGCACTGTCACCATGGTAACTCTTACCATGAACAGTGTCACCATGGGAAATGTCACTATGGGCACTGTCAGCATGGGCACTGTTACCATGGACACAGTCAACATGAGCACTATCATCATGGGCAGTGCCACCATGAGGAATTTCACCATGGCAACTCCAACCATGTACACCGCCAGCATGAGCACAGTCACCATGGGCAGTGTCACCGTGAGCACTATCACCATGGGCACTTTCAACATGGGCACTGTCACCATGCGAACTGTCACCATGAACACTATCACTATGAGCACTATCACCATGAGCACTCTCACAAAGGGCACTGTCACCGTGAGCTCTGTCACCATGAGCACTGTCACTGTGGGCAATGTCACCATGAGCACTGTCACCGTGGGCACTCTCACCATGGGAACTGTCACCATGAGCACTATCACCGTGAGCACTAACACCATTTGCAGTGTCACCGTGAGCAATATCACCATGGGAAATGTCAGAGTGAGCACTATTACCATGGGCACTATCACCATGAGCACTCTCACCATGAGCACTGTCACCGTGGGCACTGTCACCATGTGCACTGTCACCATGGGCAGTGTCACCATGAGCACTGTCACCCTGGGCTCTGTCATCATGGACACTGTCATCTTAGGAACTGCCACCACGGACACTGCCACCATGAGCACTGTAACCATTGGCACTGCCACAGTGAGCACTCTCACCATGAGCACTCTCACCATGGGAAATGTCACCATGAGCACGGTCACCAGGGACACTGTCACCATGGGCACTATCCATCAGGGCACTGTCACCGTGAGCACTATCACTGTGAGCACTATCACCGTGAGAAGTATCACCAAGGGCACTGTCACCATGAGCACTGTCATCGTGGGCACTGTCACCATGAGCACTGTCATCATGGGCACTGTCACCATGGGAACTCTCACCATTAGCACTGTCACTGTGGGCACTATCACCGTGAGCACTATCACAATGGACCCTGTCACCATAGGCACTGTCACCATGGACACTGTCACTATGAACACTATCATCATGGGCAGTGCCACCATAAGGAATTTCACCATAGAAACTCCAACCATGGACAATGCCAGCATGAGCACATTCACTATGGGCAGTGACACCATGAGCACTGCCACCATGGGCACTTTCAACATGGGCACTGTCACCATGCGAACCGTCACCATGAGCACTATCACCAAGGGCACTGTCAGCGTGAGCACTATTACCGTGAGCACTATCACCGTGAGCACGGTCACCATGAGCATTTTCACCGTGGGCACTGTCACCATGAGCATAGTCACCATGAGCATTGTCACCATGGGAACTCTCACCATGAGCACTGTCACCATGGGAAATGTCACCATGGGCACTGTCACCATAGGCACTGTCACCATGGACACTCTCAGCATGAGCACTATCATCATGTGCATTACCACCATAAAGAATTTCACCATGGGATCTCCAACCATGTACACCGCCAGCATGAGCACATTCACCATGGGCAGTGTCACCATGAGCACTATCACCATGAGCACTATCACCATGAGCATTATCACCAAGGGAACTGTCACCATGGACACTGTCAAGGTGAGCACTGTCACCGTTGGAATTCTCACCATGAGCATTGTCACCGTGGGCACAGTCGACATGAGCACTGTCACCTTGGACACTGTCACCATGGGCACTCTCACCATGGGCACTGTCACCATGGACACTGTCACCATGGGCACTGTCAAGATGAGCACTGTCACCATGGGAAATGTCACCATGGGCACTGTCACGATGGGCACTGTCACCATGGGCACTGTCACCATGGACACTGTCACCATGAGCACTATCGTCATGGGCAGTGCCACCATAAGGAATTTCACCATGGGAACTCCAACCATATACACCACCAGCATGAGCACAGTCACCATGGGCAGTGTCACCATGCGCACTGTCACCATGGGCACTTTCAACATACGCAGTGTCACCATGCGAACTGTCACCATGAGCACTATCACCGTGAGCACTATCACCATGGGCAGTGTCACTGTGAGCAATATCACCATGGGCACAGTTACCGTGAGCACTATTACAATGGGTACTATCACCAAGGGCACTGTCACCGTGAGCACTGTCACCATGAGCACTGTCACCATGGGCACTGTCACCATGAGCACTGTCATCATCGGCACTGTCACCATGGGAACTGTCACCAGGGGAACTGTCACCATGAGCACTATCATCGTGAGGACTATAACCATGGGCACTGTCACCGTGAACACTGTCACCATTAGAACTGTCACTGTGGGCACTATCACCGTGAGCACTATCACAATGGGCACTGTCACCATAGGCACTGTCACCATGGACACTGTCACCATGAACACTATCATCATGGGCAGTGCCACCATGAGGAATTTCACCATGGGAACTCCAACCATGTACATCGGCAGGTTTAGAACAGTCACCATGGGCTGTGTCACCATGAGCACTGTCACCATGGGCACTATCACCATGCGAACTCTCACCATGAGCACTGTCACCGTGGGCAATGTCACCATGAGCACTGTCACCGTGGGCACTGTCACCATGGGAAATCTCACCATGAGCACTATCACCGTGAGCACTATCACCATGGGCAGTCCCACCATGAGCAATATCACCATGGGCATTATCACCGTGAGCACTGTCACCGTGTGCACTGTCCCCATGAGCACTGTCACCATGAGGACTATCACCATGGGAAGTGTCAACATGGGAACGGTCACCATGGGCACTGTCCATATGAGCACTGTCACCATGGGAACTCTCACCATGAGCACTGTCACCATGGCCAGTGTCACCATGGTCACTGTCACCATAAGCACTGTCACCAAGGGAAATGTCACCATGGGCACTCTCACTATTTTCACTGTCACCGTGGGCACTGTCACCATAAGCACTGTCACCATGAGCACTGTTCAACATGAGCACTGTCACCGAGAGCACTGCCACTGTGGGCACTATCACCGTGAGCACTGTCACCATGGGCACTGTCAACATGGGCACGGTAACCATGAGCACTGTCACCATGGACACTGTCACCATGAGCATTGTCACCTTGAGCACTGTCACCATGGGAACATTCACCATGGGCACTGTCACCATGGGCACTGTCACCATGGAAAATGTCACCTTGGAAACTGTCACCATGGGCACTGTAACCATGGACACTGTCACCAGGAGCACTATCACCATGGACACTGTTTCCATGAGCATTATCCCCAAGTACACTGTCAACATTGGAACTGTCATCATGGGCACTGTCACCATGGGCACTGTCACCATGATCACCGTCAATATGGGAACTGCCACCATGAGCACTGTCACCATGGACACTGCCACCATGAGCACTGTCACCGTGAGCACTGTCACCGTGAGCACTGTCAACATGATCATTGTCACCAGGAGCATTGTCATCATGGGAAGTGTCACCGAGAGCACTGTCACTGTGGGCACTGTCACCGTGTGCACTGTCACCATGGGCAGTGTCACCATGAGCACTGTCACCCTGGGCTCTGTCATCATGGACACTGTCATCTTAGGAACTGCCACCACGGACACTGCCACCATGAGCACTGTAACCATTGGCGCTGCCACAGTGAGCACTCTCACCATGAGCACTCTCACCATGGGAAATGTCACCATGAGCACGGTCACCAGGGACACTGTCACCATGGGCACTATCCACCAGGGCACTGTCACCGTGAGCACTATCACTGTCAGCACTATCACCGTGAGCACTATCACCATGGGCACTGTCACCGTGAGCCCTATTACCATGGGCACTATCACCAAGGGCACTGTCACTGTGAGCACTATCACCATGAGCACTATCAACGTGAGCACTGTCACCATGATCACTGTCACCGTGGGCAATGTCACCATGAGCACTGTCACCATGGACACTTTCAACATGGCTACTGTCACCATGGGCACTGTCACCATGGACACTGTCATCATGAGCTCTGTTACCATGGGAAATGTCACCATGAGCACTGTCATCTTGGGAACTGCCACCATGGACACAGCCACCATGAGCAATGTAACCATTGGCACTGCCACAGTGAGCACTGTCACCGTGAGCACTGTCACCATGGGAACTGTCACCATGTGCCCTGTCACCATGGGAACTCTCACCATGAGCACTATCACCATGAGCACTATCACCATGGGCACTGTCACCATGGGCACTGTCACCATGAGCATTATTACCATGGGTACTATCACCAAGGGCACTGTCACTGTGAGCACTGTCACCAAGGGCACTGTCACCGTGAGCACTGTTACCATGAGCACTGTCACCGTGGGCACTGTCACCCTGAGCACTGTCATCATCGGCACTGTCACCATGGGAACTCTCACCATGAGCACTGTCACCATGGGAAATGTCACCATGGGCACTATCACTATGGGCACTATCACCATGGGCAGTGTCACTATGAGCACAGTCAACGTGGCCACTGTCACCATGGGAACTGTCACAATGAGCACTAACTCCGTGAGCACTATCACCATGGGCAGTGTCAGCGTGAGCAATATCAACATGGGCAGTGTCACCATTAGCGCTATTACCATGGGCACTATCGCGTTGAGCACTATCACCATGAGCACTGTCACCGTGGGCACTGTCACCGTAGTCACTGTCAACAAGAGCACAGTCAGCATAGGAACTCTCACCATGAGCACTGTCACCATGGGAAATGTCACCATGGGCACTATCACTATGGGCACTATCACCATGGGCTGTGTCACCATGAGCACTGTCAACATGGGCACTGTCACCATGCGAACTCTCACCATGAGCACTGTCACCGTGGGCAATGTCACAATGAGCACTGTCACCATGGGAACTGTCACCATGAGCACTATCACCATGAGCATTATAACCATGGGCAGTGTCACCGTGAGCAATATCACCATAAACACTGTCACCGTGTGCACTGTCATCGTGAGCACTGTCACCATAGGAAATGTCACCATGGGCACTATCACCGTGAGCACTATTAACATGGGTACTATCACCAAGGGCATTGTTACCATGAGCAGTGTCACCATGAGCACTGTCACCGTGGGCACTGTCACCATGAGCACTGTCATCATGGGCACTGTCACCATGGGAACTGTCACCATTAGAACTGTCACTGTGGGTACTATCACCGTGAGCACTATCACAATGGGCACTGTCACCATGAGCACTATCATCTTGGGCAGTGCAACCATGAGCACTGTAACCATTGGCACTGTCACCATGGACACTGTCGCCATGGGTACTGTCACTATGGGTACTGTCCTCATGGGAACTCTTAGCAAGAGCACAGTCACCATGGGCACTGTCACCATGGACAATGTCACCATGAGCAATGTCAACATGAGCACTCTCACCATGGAAAATGTCACCATGAGCACTATCACCGTGGGCAGTGTCACCATGAGCAATATCACCATGGGCAGTGTCACCATGAGCACTATCACCATGGACACTGTCACCATGGGCACTCTCACCATGGGAAATGTCATCATGGACACTCTCACCATGAACACTGTCAACATGGGAAATGTCACCATGGTCACTGTCACCATGGGCACTTTCAACATGGGCACTGTCACCGTGCGAAATGTCACCATGGGCAGTTTCACCATGAGCACTGTCACCATTGGCACTGTCACCATGAACAGTATCATCATGGGCTGTGCCACCATGAGGAATTTCAACATGGGAACACCAACCCTGTACACCACCAGCATGAGCATAGTCACCATGGGCATTGTCACCATGAGCACTGTCACCACAGGATCTTTCAACATGGGCAGTATCAGCATGCGAACTGTCACCATGGGCAGTGTCACCATGAGCACTATCACCAAAGGCACTGTCAACGTGAGCACTCTCACCATGAGCACTATTACCATGGGCAGTGTCACCGTGAGCAATATCACCATGGGCAGTGTCACCATGGGCACTATCACCATGAGCACTATCACCAAGGGAACTGTCATCGTGAGCACTATCATCGTGAGCACTATCACCCTGAGCACTGTCACCGTCGGTACTGTCACCATGAGCACTGTCACTATGGGCACTGTCATCATGGGAACTGTCACCATGAGCACTATCACCGTGCGCACTATCACCATGGGCAGTGTCACCATGAGCAATATCACCATGGGCACTGTCAACATGAGCACTATTACCATGGGCAATATCACCATGAGCACTATAACCGTGAGCACTGTCACCGTGGGCACTGTCACCGCGTGCACTGTCCCCATGAGCACTGTCACCATGAGCACTATCACCATGAGCACTGTCACCATGGGCACTGTCACCATGGGAACTCTCACTATGAGCACTGTCACCATGGCCAGTGTCACTATGGCCACTGTCACCTTAAGCACTGTCACCAAGGGAAATGTCAGCATGGGAACTCTCACCATTTGCACTGTCACCGTGGGCACTGTCACCATAAGCACTGTCACCATGAGCACTGTTCAACATGGGCACTGTCACCTAGAGCACTGCCACTGTAGGCACTTTCACCGTGAGCACTGTTCACCATGGGCACTGTAACCATGAGCACTGTCACCATGGACACTGTCACCAGGAACACTATCATCATGGGCAGTGCCACCATGAGGAATTTCAACATGGGAACACCAACCCTGTACACCGCCAGCATGAGCACAGTCACCATGGGCATTATCACCATGAGCACTGTCACCATGGGAACTTTCAACATGGGCACTATCAGCATGCGAACTGTCACCATGGGCAGTGTCACCATGAGCACTATCACCAAAGACACTGTCAACGTGAGCACTATCACCATGAGCACTATTACCATGGGCAGTGTCACCGTGAGCAATATCACCATGGGCAGTGTCACCATGGGCACTATCACCATGAGCACTATCACCAAGGGAACTGTCACCGTGAGCACTATCATCGTGAGCACTATCACCCTGAGAATTGTCACCATGAGCACTGTCACTATGGGCACTGTCACCATGGGAACTCTCACCATGAGCACTATCACCGTGAGCACTATCACCATGGGCAGTCTCACCATGAGCAATATCACCATGGGCATTATCACCGTGAGCAATGTCATCGTGTGCGCTGTCCCCATGAGCACTGTCACCATGAGCACTGTCACCATGGGCACTGTCACCATGGAAAATGTCACCTTGGAAACTGTCACCATGGGCACTGTAACCATGGACACTGTCACCAGGAGCACTATCACCATGGACACTGTTTCCATGAGCTTTGTCCCCAAGTACACTGTCAACATTGGAACTGTCATCATGGGCACTGTCACCATGGGCACTGTCACCATGATCACCGTCAATATGGGAACTGCCACCATGAGCACTGTCACCATGGACACTGCCACCATGAGCACTGTCACCGTGAGCACTGTCACCATGATCATTGTCACCAGGAGCATTGTCATCATGGGAAGTGTCACCATGAGTACTGTCACCATGGGCACTGTCACCATGGGCACTCTCAACATGGGCACTCTCACCATGGGCACTCTTGACCATGGACACTGTCACCATGGGCACTGTCACCATGGTAACTCTTACCATGAACACTGTCACCATGGGAAATGTCACTATGGGCACTGTCAGCATGGGCACTGTTACCATGGACACAGTCAACATGAGCACTATCATCATGGGCAGTGCCACCATGAGGAATTTCACCATGGCAACTCCAACCATGTACACCGCCAGCATGAGCACAGTCACCATGGGCAGTGTCACCGTGAGCACTATCACCATGGGCACTTTCAACATGGGCACTGTCACCATGCGAACTGTCACCATGAACACTATCACTATGAGCACTATCACCATGAGCACTCTCCCAAAGGGCACTGTCACCGTGAGCTCTGTCACCATGAGCACTGTCACTGTGGGCAATGTCACCATGAGCACTGTCACCGTGGGCACTCTCACCATGGGAACTGTCACCATGAGCACTATCACCGTGAGCACTAACACCATTTGCAGTGTCACCGTGAGCAATATCACCATGGGAAATGTCAGAGTGAGCACTATTACCATGGGCACTATCACCATGAGCACTCTCACCATGAGCACTGTCACCGTGGGCACTGTCACCATGTGCACTGTCACCATGGGCAGTGTCACCATGAGCACTGTCACCCTGGGCTCTGTCATCATGGACACTGTCATCTTAGGAACTGCCACCACGGACACTGCCACCATGAGCACTGTAACCATTGGCACTGCCACAGTGAGCACTCTCACCATGAGCACTCTCACCATGGGAAATGTCACCATGAGCACGGTCACCAGGGACACTGTCACCATGGGCACTATCCATCAGGGCACTGTCACCGTGAGCACTATCACTGTGAGCACTATCACCGTGAGAAGTATCACCAAGGGCACTGTCACCATGAGCACTGTCATCGTGGGCACTGTCACCATGAGCACTGTCATCATGGGCACTGTCACCATGGGAACTCTCACCATTAGCACTGTCACTGTGGGCACTATCACCGTGAGCACTATCACAATGGACCCTGTCACCATAGGCACTGTCACCATGGACACTGTCACTATGAACACTATCATCATGGGCAGTGCCACCATAAGGAATTTCACCATAGAAACTCCAACCATGGACAATGCCAGCATGAGCACATTCACTATGGGCAGTGACACCATGAGCACTGCCACCATGGGCACTTTCAACATGGGCACTGTCACCATGCGAACCGTCACCATGAGCACTATCACCAAGGGCACTGTCAGCGTGAGCACTATTACCGTGAGCACTATCACCGTGAGCACGGTCACCATGAGCATTTTCACCGTGGGCACTGTCACCATGAGCATAGTCACCATGAGCATTGTCACCATGGGAACTCTCACCATGAGCACTGTCACCATGGGAAATGTCACCATGGGCACTGTCACCATAGGCACTGTCACCATGGACACTCTCAGCATGAGCACTATCATCATGTGCATTACCACCATAAAGAATTTCACCATGGGATCTCCAACCATGTACACCGCCAGCATGAGCACATTCACCATGGGCAGTGTCACCATGAGCACTATCACCATGAGCACTATCACCATGAGCATTATCACCAAGGGAACTGTCACCATGGACACTGTCAAGGTGAGCACTGTCACCGTTGGAATTCTCACCATGAGCATTGTCACCGTGGGCACAGTCGACATGAGCACTGTCACCTTGGACACTGTCACCATGGGCACTCTCACCATGGGCACTGTCACCATGGACACTGTCACCATGGGCACTGTCAAGATGAGCACTGTCACCATGGGAAATGTCACCATGGGCACTGTCACGATGGGCACTGTCACCATGGGCACTGTCACCATGGGCACTGTCACCATGAGCACTATCGTCATGGGCAGTGCCACCATAAGGAATTTCACCATGGGAACTCCAACCATATACACCACCAGCATGAGCACAGTCACCATGGGCAGTGTCACCATGAGCACTGTCACCATGGGCACTTTCAACATACGCAGTGTCACCATGCGAACTGTCACCATGAGCACTATCACCGTGAGCACTATCACCATGGGCAGTGTCACTGTGAGCAATATCACCATGGGCACAGTTACCGTGAGCACTATTACAATGGGTACTATCACCAAGGGCACTGTCACCGTGAGCACTGTCACCATGAGCACTGTCACCATGGGCACTGTCACCATGAGCACTGTCATCATCAGCACTGTCACCATGGGAACTGTCACCATGGGAACTGTCACCATGAGCACTATCATCGTGAGGACTATAACCATGGGCACTGTCACCGTGAGCCCTGTCACCATTAGAACTGTCACTGTGGGCACTATCACCGTGAGCACTATCACAATGGGCACTGTCACCATAGGCACTGTCACCATGGACACTGTCACCATGAACACTATCATCATGGGCAGTGCCACCATGAGGAATTTCACCATGGGAACTCCAACCATGTACATCGGCAGGTTTAGAACAGTCACCATGGGCTGTGTCACCATGAGCACTGTCACCATGGGCACTATCACCATGCGAACTCTCACCATGAGCACTGTCACCGTGGGCAATGTCACCATGAGCACTGTCACCGTGGGCACTGTCACCATGGGAACTCTCACCATGAGCACTATCACCGTGAGCACTATCACCATGGGCAGTCTCACCATGAGCAATATCACCATGGGCATTATCACCGTGAGCAATGTCATCGTGTGCGCTGTCCCCATGAGCACTGTCACCATGAGCACTGTCACCATGGGCACTGTCACCATGGAAAATGTCACCTTGGAAACTGTCACCATGGGCACTGTAACCATGGACACTGTCACCAGGAGCACTATCACCATGGACACTGTTTCCATGAGCTTTGTCCCCAAGTACACTGTCAACATTGGAACTGTCATCATGGGCACTGTCACCATGGGCACTGTCACCATGATCACCATCAATATGGGAACTGCCACCATGAGCACTGTCACCATGGACACTGCCACCATGAGCACTGTCACCGTGAGCACTGTCACCATGATCATTGTCACCAGGAGCATTGTCATCATGGGAAGTGTCACCATGAGTACTGTCACCATGGGCACTGTCACCATGGGCACTCTCAACATGGGCACTCTCACCATGGGCACTCTTGACCATGGACACTGTCACCATGGGCACTGTGAACATGAGCACTGTCACCATGGTAACTCTTACCATGAACACTGTCACCATGGGAAATGTCACTATGGGCACTGTCAGCATGGGCACTGTTACCATGGACACAGTCAACATGAGCACTATCATCATGGGCAGTGCCACCATGAGGAATTTCACCATGGCAACTCCAACCATGTACACCGCCAGCATGAGCACAGTCACCATGGGCAGTGTCACCGTGAGCACTATCACCATGGGCACTTTCAACATGGGCACTGTCACCATGCGAACTGTCACCATGAACACTATCACTATGAGCACTATCACCATGAGCACTCTCCCAAAGGGCACTGTCACCGTGAGCTCTGTCACCATGAGCACTGTCACTGTGGGCAATGTCACCATGAGCACTGTCACCGTGGGCACTCTCACCATGGGAACTGTCACCATGAGCACTATCACCGTGAGCACTAACACCATTTGCAGTGTCACCGTGAGCAATATCACCATGGGAAATGTCAGAGTGAGCACTATTACCATGGGCACTATCACCATGAGCACTCTCACCATGAGCACTGTCACCGTGGGCACTGTCACCATGTGCACTGTCACCATGGGCAGTGTCACCATGAGCACTGTCACCCTGGGCTCTGTCATCATGGACACTGTCATCTTAGGAACTGCCACCACGGACACTGCCACCATGAGCACTGTAACCATTGGCACTGCCACAGTGAGCACTCTCACCATGAGCACTCTCACCATGGGAAATGTCACCATGAGCACGGTCACCAGGGACACTGTCACCATGGGCACTATCCACCAGGGCACTGTCACCGTGAGCACTATCACTGTGAGCACTATCACCGTGAGAAGTATCACCAAGGGCACTGTCACCATGAGCACTGTCATCGTGGGCACTGTCACCATGAGCACTGTCATCATGGGCACTGTCACCATGGGAACTCTCACCATTAGCACTGTCACTGTGGGCACTATCACCGTGAGCACTATCACAATGGACCCTGTCACCATAGGCACTGTCACCATGGACACTGTCACTATGAACACTATCATCATGGGCAGTGCCACCATAAGGAATTTCACCATAGAAACTCCAACCATGGACAATGCCAGCATGAGCACATTCACTATGGGCAGTGACACCATGAGCACTGCCACCATGGGCACTTTCAACATGGGCACTGTCACCATGCGAACCGTCACCATGATCACTATTACCATGAGCACTATCACCAAGGGCACTGTCAGCGTGAGCACTATTACCGTGAGCACTATCACCGTGAGCACGGTCACCATGAGCATTTTCACCGTGGGCACTGTCACCATGAGCATAGTCACCATGAGCATTGTCACCATGGGAACTCTCACCATGAGCATTGTCACCATGGGAAATGTCACCATGGGCACTGTCACCATAGGCACTGTCACCATGGACACTCCCAGGATGAGCACTATCATCATGTGCATTACCACCATAAAGAATTTCACCATGGGATCTCCAACCATGTACACCGCCAGCATGAGCACATTCACCATGGGCAGTGTCACCATGAGCACTATCACCATGAGCACTATCACCATGAGCATTATCACCAAGGGAACTGTCACCATGGACACTGTCAAGGTGAGCACTGTCACCGTTGGAATTCTCACCATGAGCATTGTCACCGTGGGCACAGTCACCATGAGCACTGTCACCATGGGCACTGTCACCATGGAAAATGTCACCTTGGAAACTGTCACCATGGGCACTGTAACCATGGACACTGTCACCAGGAGCACTATCACCATGGACACTGTTTCCATGAGCTTTGTCCCCAAGTACACTGTCAACATTGGAACTGTCATCATGGGCACTGTCACCATGGGCACTGTCACCATGATCACCGTCAATATGGGAACTGCCACCATGAGCACTGTCACCATGGACACTGCCACCATGAGCACTGTCACCGTGAGCACTGTCACCATGATCATTGTCACCAGGAGCATTGTCATCATGGGAAGTGTCACCATGAGTACTGTCACCATGGGCACTGTCACCATGAGCACTCTCAACATGGGCACTCTCACCATGGGCACTCTTGACCATGGACACTGTCACCATGGGCACTGTGAACATGAGCACTGTCACCATGGTAACTCTTACCATGAACAGTGTCACCATGGGAAATGTCACTATGGGCACTGTCAGCATGGGCACTGTTACCATGGACACAGTCAACATGAGCACTATCATCATGGGCAGTGCCACCATGAGGAATTTCACCATGGCAACTCCAACCATGTACACCGCCAGCATGAGCACAGTCACCATGGGCAGTGTCACCGTGAGCACTATCACCATGGGCACTTTCAACATGGGCACTGTCACCATGCGAACTGTCACCATGAACACTATCACTATGAGCACTATCACCATGAGCACTCTCACAAAGGGCACTGTCACCGTGAGCTCTGTCACCATGAGCACTGTCACTGTGGGCAATGTCACCATGAGCACTGTCACCGTGGGCACTCTCACCATGGGAACTGTCACCATGAGCACTATCACCGTGAGCACTAACACCATATGCAGTGTCACCGTGAGCAATATCACCATGGGAAATGTCAGAGTGAGCACTATTACCATGGGCACTATCACCATGAGCACTCTCACCATGAGCACTGTCACCGTGGGCACTGTCACCATGTGCACTGTCACCATGGGCAGTGTCACCATGAGCACTGTCACCCTGGGCTCTGTCATCATGGACACTGTCATCTTAGGAACTGCCACCACGGACACTGCCACCATGAGCACTGTAACCATTGGCACTGCCACAGTGAGCACTCTCACCATGAGCACTCTCACCATGGGAAATGTCACCATGAGCACGGTCACCAGGGACACTGTCACCATGGGCACTATCCATCAGGGCACTGTCACCGTGAGCACTATCACTGTGAGCACTATCACCGTGAGAAGTATCACCAAGGGCACTGTCACCATGAGCACTGTCATCGTGGGCACTGTCACCATGAGCACTGTCATCATGGGCACTGTCACCATGGGAACTCTCACCATTAGCACTGTCACTGTGGGCACTATCACCGTGAGCACTATCACAATGGACCCTGTCACCATAGGCACTGTCACCATGGACACTGTCACTATGAACACTATCATCATGGGCAGTGCCACCATAAGGAATTTCACCATAGAAACTCCAACCATGGACAATGCCAGCATGAGCACATTCACTATGGGCAGTGACACCATGAGCACTGCCACCATGGGCACTTTCAACATGGGCACTGTCACCATGCGAACCGTCACCATGAGCACTATCACCAAGGGCACTGTCAGCGTGAGCACTATTACCGTGAGCACTATCACCGTGAGCACGGTCACCATGAGCATTTTCACCGTGGGCACTGTCACCATGAGCATAGTCACCATGAGCATTGTCACCATGGGAACTCTCACCATGAGCACTGTCACCATGGGAAATGTCACCATGGGCACTGTCACCATAGGCACTGTCACCATGGACACTCTCAGCATGAGCACTATCATCATGTGCATTACCACCATAAAGAATTTCACCATGGGATCTCCAACCATGTACACCGCCAGCATGAGCACATTCACCATGGGCAGTGTCACCATGAGCACTATCACCATGAGCACTATCACCATGAGCATTATCACCAAGGGAACTGTCACCATGGACACTGTCAAGGTGAGCACTGTCACCGTTGGAATTCTCACCATGAGCATTGTCACCGTGGGCACAGTCGACATGAGCACTGTCACCTTGGACACTGTCACCATGGGCACTCTCACCATGGGCACTGTCACCATGGACACTGTCACCATGGGCACTGTCAAGATGAGCACTGTCACCATGGGAAATGTCACCATGGGCACTGTCACGATGGGCACTGTCACCATGGGCACTGTCACCATGGACACTGTCACCATGAGCACTATCGTCATGGGCAGTGCCACCATAAGGAATTTCACCATGGGAACTCCAACCATATACACCACCAGCATGAGCACAGTCACCATGGGCAGTGTCACCATGAGCACTGTCACCATGGGCACTTTCAACATACGCAGTGTCACCATGCGAACTGTCACCATGAGCACTATCACCGTGAGCACTATCACCATGGGCAGTGTCACTGTGAGCAATATCACCATGGGCACAGTTACCGTGAGCACTATTACAATGGGTACTATCACCAAGGGCACTGTCACCGTGAGCACTGTCACCATGAGCACTGTCACCATGGGCACTGTCACCATGAGCACTGTCATCATCGGCACTGTCACCATGGGAACTGTCACCAGGGGAACTGTCACCATGAGCACTATCATCGTGAGGACTATAACCATGGGCACTGTCACCGTGAACACTGTCACCATTAGAACTGTCACTGTGGGCACTATCACCGTGAGCACAATCACAATGGGCACTGTCACCATAGGCACTGTCACCATGGGAAATGTCATCATGGGCACTGTCACCATGGGCAGTGTCACCATGAGCCCTGTCACCGTGGGCCATGTCACCATGAGCACTGTCACCGTGGGCACTGTCACCATGGGAACTGTCACCATGAGCACTATCACCGTGAGGACTATAACCATGGGCACTGTCACCGTGAGCAATATCACGATGAACACTGTCACCATAGGAAATGTCACCGTGGGCACGGTCATCGTCTGCACTGTCAACATAAGCACTGTCACCATGGGAAATGTCACCATGGGCCCTGTCACCATGGGCAGTGTCACCATGAGCACTGTCACCATGGGAACTCTCACGATGGTCACTGTCACCATGAGCACTATCATCATGGGCAGTGCCACCATGAGGAATTTCACCATGGGAATTCCAAACATGTACACCGCCAGAATGAGCACAGTCACCATGGGCAGTGTCACCATGAGCAATGTCACCATGGGCACTTTCAACATGGGCACTGTCACCATGGACACTGTCATCATGAGCTCTGTTACCATGGGAAATGTCACCATGGGCACTGTCACCATAGGCACTGTCACCATGATCTCTGTCACCATGAGCACTATCACCATTAGCACTATCACCATGGGCACTATCACCAAGGGCGCTGTCACCAAGAGAACTATCACTGTGAGCACTGTCACCATGAGCACTGTCACCGTGAGCACTGTCACCATGAGCACTGTCACCATGGGCACTGTAACCATGGGAATTGTCACCATGAGCACTATCACTGTGAGCACTATCAACATGGGCAGTGTCACCGTGAGCACTGTCACCATGAGCACTGTCATCATGAGCACTGTCACCATGTAAATTGTCACCATGAGCACTTTCACCATGAGCACTATCACCATGAGCAGTATCACCAAGGGAACTGTCACCGTGAGCACTATCACCATGAGGACTATCACCATGGACACTGTCACCATGGGCACTGTCAAGATGAGCACTGTCACCATGGGAACTCTCACCATAAGCACTGTCACCATGGGAAATGTCACCATGGGCACTCTCACCATGGGCACTGTCACCATGGGCACTGTCACCATGGACACTGTCACCATGAGCACTATCGTCATGGGCAGTGCCCCCATAAGGAATTTCACCATGGGAACTCCAACCATATACACCACCAGCATGAGCACAGTCACCATGGGCAGTGTCACCATGAGCACTGTCACCATGGGCACTTTCAACATACACAGTGTCACCATGCGAACTGTCACCATGAGCACTATCACCGTGAGCACTATCACCATGGGCAGTGTCACTGTGAGCAATATCACCATGGGCACAGTTACCGTGAGCACTATTACAATGGGTACTATCACCAAGGGCACTGTCACCGTGAGCACTGTCACCATGAGCACTGTCACCATGGGCACTGTCACCATGAGCACTGTCATCATCGGCACTGTCACCATGGGAACTGTCACCAGGGGAACTGTCACCATGAGCACTGTCACCGTGGGCACTGTCACCATGGGAACTCTCACCATGAGCACTATCACCGTGAGCACTATCACCATGGGCAGTCTCACCATGAGCAATATCACCATGGGCATTATCACCGTGAGCACTGTCACCGTGTGCACTGTCCCCATGAGCACTGTCACCATGAGGACTATCACCATGGGAACTGTCAACATGGGAATGGTCACCATGGGCACTGTCAATATGAGCACTGTCACCATGGGAACTCTCACCATGAGCAATATCACCATGGGCACTGTCAACATGAGCACTATTACCATGGGCAATATCACCATGAGCACTATAACCGTGAGCACTGTCACCGTGGGCACTGTCACCGCGTGCACTGTCCCCATGAGCACTGTCACCATGAGCACTATCACCATGAGCACTGTCACCATGGGCACTGTCACCATGGGAACTCTCACTATGAGCACTGTCACCATGGCCAGTGTCACTATGGCCACTGTCACCTTAAGCACTGTCACCAAGGGAAATGTCAGCATGGGAACTCTCACCATTTGCACTGTCACCGTGGGCACTGTCACCATAAGCACTGTCACCATGAGCACTGTTCAACATGGGCACTGTCACCTAGAGCACTGCCACTGTAGGCACTTTCACCGTGAGCACTGTTCACCATGGGCACTGTAACCATGAGCACTGTCACCATGGACACTGTCACCAGGAACACTATCATCATGGGCAGTGCCACCATGAGGAATTTCAACATGGGAACACCAACCCTGTACACCGCCAGCATGAGCACAGTCACCATGGGCATTATCACCATGAGCACTGTCACCATGGGAACTTTCAACATGGGCACTATCAGCATGCGAACTGTCACCATGGGCAGTGTCACCATGAGCACTATCACCAAAGACACTGTCAACGTGAGCACTATCACCATGAGCACTATTACCATGGGCAGTGTCACCGTGAGCAATATCACCATGGGCAGTGTCACCATGGGCACTATCACCATGAGCACTATCACCAAGGGAACTGTCACCGTGAGCACTATCATCGTGAGCACTATCACCCTGAGAATTGTCACCATGAGCACTGTCACCGTCGGTACTGTCACCATGAGCACTGTCACTATGGGCACTGTCACCATGGGAACTCTCACCATGAGCACTATCACCGTGAGCACTATCACCATGGGCAGTCTCACCATGAGCAATATCACCATGGGCATTATCACCGTGAGCAATGTCATCGTGTGCGCTGTCCCCATGAGCACTGTCACCATGAGCACTGTCACCATGGGCACTGTCACCATGGAAAATGTCACCTTGGAAACTGTCACCATGGGCACTGTAACCATGGACACTGTCACCAGGAGCACTATCACCATGGACACTGTTTCCATGAGCTTTGTCCCCAAGTACACTGTCAACATTGGAACTGTCATCATGGGCACTGTCACCATGGGCACTGTCACCATGATCACCGTCAATATGGGAACTGCCACCATGAGCACTGTCACCATGGACACTGCCACCATGAGCACTGTCACCGTGAGCACTGTCACCATGATCATTGTCACCAGGAGCATTGTCATCATGGGAAGTGTCACCATGAGTACTGTCACCATGGGCACTGTCACCATGGGCACTCTCAACATGGGCACTCTCACCATGGGCACTCTTGACCATGGACACTGTCACCATGGGCACTGTCACCATGGTAACTCTTACCATGAACACTGTCACCATGGGAAATGTCACTATGGGCACTGTCAGCATGGGCACTGTTACCATGGACACAGTCAACATGAGCACTATCATCATGGGCAGTGCCACCATGAGGAATTTCACCATGGCAACTCCAACCATGTACACCGCCAGCATGAGCACAGTCACCATGGGCAGTGTCACCGTGAGCACTATCACCATGGGCACTTTCAACATGGGCACTGTCACCATGCGAACTGTCACCATGAACACTATCACTATGAGCACTATCACCATGAGCACTCTCCCAAAGGGCACTGTCACCGTGAGCTCTGTCACCATGAGCACTGTCACTGTGGGCAATGTCACCATGAGCACTGTCACCGTGGGCACTCTCACCATGGGAACTGTCACCATGAGCACTATCACCGTGAGCACTAACACCATTTGCAGTGTCACCGTGAGCAATATCACCATGGGAAATGTCAGAGTGAGCACTATTACCATGGGCACTATCACCATGAGCACTCTCACCATGAGCACTGTCACCGTGGGCACTGTCACCATGTGCACTGTCACCATGGGCAGTGTCACCATGAGCACTGTCACCCTGGGCTCTGTCATCATGGACACTGTCATCTTAGGAACTGCCACCACGGACACTGCCACCATGAGCACTGTAACCATTGGCACTGCCACAGTGAGCACTCTCACCATGAGCACTCTCACCATGGGAAATGTCACCATGAGCACGGTCACCAGGGACACTGTCACCATGGGCACTATCCACCAGGGCACTGTCACCGTGAGCACTATCACTGTGAGCACTATCACCGTGAGAAGTATCACCAAGGGCACTGTCACCATGAGCACTGTCATCGTGGGCACTGTCACCATGAGCACTGTCATCATGGGCACTGTCACCATGGGAACTCTCACCATTAGCACTGTCACTGTGGGCACTATCACCGTGAGCACTATCACAATGGACCCTGTCACCATAGGCACTGTCACCATGGACACTGTCACTATGAACACTATCATCATGGGCAGTGCCACCATAAGGAATTTCACCATAGAAACTCCAACCATGGACAATGCCAGCATGAGCACATTCACTATGGGCAGTGACACCATGAGCACTGCCACCATGGGCACTTTCAACATGGGCACTGTCACCATGCGAACCGTCACCATGATCACTATTACCATGAGCACTATCACCAAGGGCACTGTCAGCGTGAGCACTATTACCGTGAGCACTATCACCGTGAGCACGGTCACCATGAGCATTTTCACCGTGGGCACTGTCACCATGAGCATAGTCACCATGAGCATTGTCACCATGGGAACTCTCACCATGAGCACTGTCACCATGGGAAATGTCACCATGGGCACTGTCACCATAGGCACTGTCACCATGGACACTCTCAGCATGAGCACTATCATCATGTGCATTACCACCATAAAGAATTTCACCATGGGATCTCCAACCATGTACACCGCCAGCATGAGCACATTCACCATGGGCAGTGTCACCATGAGCACTATCACCATGAGCACTATCACCATGAGCATTATCACCAAGGGAACTGTCACCATGGACACTGTCAAGGTGAGCACTGTGACCGTTGGAATTCTCACCATGAGCATTGTCACCGTGGGCACAGTCACCATGAGCACTGTCACCATGGGCACTGTCACCATGGAAAATGTCACCTTGGAAACTGTCACCATGGGCACTGTAACCATGGACACTGTCACCAGGAGCACTATCACCATGGACACTGTTTCCATGAGCTTTGTCCCCAAGTACACTGTCAACATTGGAACTGTCATCATGGGCACTGTCACCATGGGCACTGTCACCATGATCACCGTCAATATGGGAACTGCCACCATGAGCACTGTCACCATGGACACTGCCACCATGAGCACTGTCACCGTGAGCACTGTCACCATGATCATTGTCACCAGGAGCATTGTCATCATGGGAAGTGTCACCATGAGTACTGTCACCATGGGCACTGTCACCATGAGCACTGTTCAACATGGGCACTGTCACCATAAGCACTGTCACCATGAGCACTGTTCAACATGGGCACTGTCACCTACAGCACTGCCACTGTAGGCACTTTCACCGTGAGCACTGTTCACCATGGGCACTGTAACCATGAGCACTGTCACCATGGACACTGTCACCAGGAACACTATCATCATGGGCAGTGCCACCATGAGGAATTTCAACATGGGAACACCAACCCTGTACACCGCCAGCATGAGCACAGTCACCATGGGCATTATCACCATGAGCACTGTCACCATGGGAACTTTCAACATGGGCACTATCAGCATGCGAACTGTCACCATGGGCAGTGTCACCATGAGCACTATCACCAAAGACACTGTCAACGTGAGCACTATCACCATGAGCACTATTACCATGGGCAGTGTCACCGTGAGCAATATCACCATGGGCAGTGTCACCATGGGCACTATCACCATGAGCACTATCACCAAGGGAACTGTCACCGTGAGCACTATCATCGTGAGCACTATCACCCTGAGAATTGTCACCATGAGCACTGTCACTATGGGCACTGTCACCATGGGAACTCTCACCATGAGCACTATCACCGTGAGCACTATCACCATGGGCAGTCTCACCATGAGCAATATCACCATGGGCATTATCACCGTGAGCAATGTCATCGTGTGCGCTGTCCCCATGAGCACTGTCACCATGAGCACTGTCACCATGGGCACTGTCACCATGGAAAATGTCACCTTGGAAACTGTCACCATGGGCACTGTAACCATGGACACTGTCACCAGGAGCACTATCACCATGGACACTGTTTCCATGAGCTTTGTCCCCAAGTACACTGTCAACATTGGAACTGTCATCATGGGCACTGTCACCATGGGCACTGTCACCATGATCACCGTCAATATGGGAACTGCCACCATGAGCACTGTCACCATGGACACTGCCACCATGAGCACTGTCACCGTGAGCACTGTCACCATGATCATTGTCACCAGGAGCATTGTCATCATGGGAAGTGTCACCATGAGTACTGTCACCATGGGCACTGTCACCATGGGCACTCTCAACATGGGCACTCTCACCATGGGCACTCTTGACCATGGACACTGTCACCATGGGCACTGTGAACATGAGCACTGTCACCATGGTAACTCTTACCATGAACACTGTCACCATGGGAAATGTCACTATGGGCACTGTCAGCATGGGCACTGTTACCATGGACACAGTCAACATGAGCACTATCATCATGGGCAGTGCCACCATGAGGAATTTCACCATGGCAACTCCAACCATGTACACCGCCAGCATGAGCACAGTCACCATGGGCAGTGTCACCGTGAGCACTATCACCATGGGCACTTTCAACATGGGCACTGTCACCATGCGAACTGTCACCATGAACACTATCACTATGAGCACTATCACCATGAGCACTCTCCCAAAGGGCACTGTCACCGTGAGCTCTGTCACCATGAGCACTGTCACTGTGGGCAATGTCACCATGAGCACTGTCACCGTGGGCACTCTCACCATGGGAACTGTCACCATGAGCACTATCACCGTGAGCACTAACACCATTTGCAGTGTCACCGTGAGCAATATCACCATGGGAAATGTCAGAGTGAGCACTATTACCATGGGCACTATCACCATGAGCACTCTCACCATGAGCACTGTCACCGTGGGCACTGTCACCATGTCCACTGTCACCATGGGCAGTGTCACCATGAGCACTGTCACCCTGGGCTCTGTCATCATGGACACTGTCATCTTAGGAACTGCCACCACGGACACTGCCACCATGAGCACTGTAACCATTGGCACTGCCACAGTGAGCACTCTCACCATGAGCACTCTCACCATGGGAAATGTCACCATGAGCACGGTCACCAGGGACACTGTCACCATGGGCACTATCCACCAGGGCACTGTCACCGTGAGCACTATCACTGTGAGCACTATCACCGTGAGAAGTATCACCAAGGGCACTGTCACCATGAGCACTGTCATCGTGGGCACTGTCACCATGAGCACTGTCATCATGGGCACTGTCACCATGGGAACTCTCACCATTAGCACTGTCACTGTGGGCACTATCACCGTGAGCACTATCACAATGGACCCTGTCACCATAGGCACTGTCACCATGGACACTGTCACTATGAACACTATCATCATGGGCAGTGCCACCATAAGGAATTTCACCATAGAAACTCCAACCATGGACAATGCCAGCATGAGCACATTCACTATGGGCAGTGACACCATGAGCACTGCCACCATGGGCACTTTCAACATGGGCACTGTCACCATGCGAACCGTCACCATGATCACTATTACCATGAGCACTATCACCAAGGGCACTGTCAGCGTGAGCACTATTACCGTGAGCACTATCACCGTGAGCACGGTCACCATGAGCATTTTCACCGTGGGCACTGTCACCATGAGCATAGTCACCATGAGCATTGTCACCATGGGAACTCTCACCATGAGCACTGTCACCATGGGAAATGTCACCATGGGCACTGTCACCATAGGCACTGTCACCATGGACACTCTCAGCATGAGCACTATCATCATGTGCATTACCACCATAAAGAATTTCACCATGGGATCTCCAACCATGTACACCGCCAGCATGAGCACATTCACCATGGGCAGTGTCACCATGAGCACTATCACCATGAGCACTATCACCATGAGCATTATCACCAAGGGAACTGTCACCATGGACACTGTCAAGGTGAGCACTGTCACCGTTGGAATTCTCACCATGAGCATTGTCACCGTGGGCACAGTCAACATGAGCACTGTCACCTTGGACACTGTCACCATGGGCACTCTCACCATGGGCACTGTCACCATGGACACTGTCACCATGGGCACTGTCAAGATGAGCACTGTCACCGTGAGCACTGTCACCATGAGCACTGTCACCATGGGCACTGTCACCATGAGCACTGTCATCATCGGCACTGTCACCATGGGAACTGTCACCAGGGGAACTGTCACCATGAGCACTATCATCGTGAGGACTATAACCATGGGCACTGTCACCGTGAACACTGTCACCATTAGAACTGTCACTGTGGGCACTATCACCGTGAGCACTATCACGATGGGCACTGTCACCATAGGCACTGTCACCATGGACACTGTCACCATGAACACTATCATCATGGGCAGTGCCACCATGAGGAATTTCACCATGGGAACTCCAACCATGTACATCGGCAGGTTTAGAACAGTCACCATGGGCTGTGTCACCATGAGCACTGTCACCATGGGCACTATCACCATGCGAACTCTCACCATGAGCACTGTCACCGTGGGCAATGTCACCATGAGCACTGTCACCGTGGGCACTGTCACCATGGGAACTGTCACCATGAGCACTATCACCGTGAGGACTATAACCATGGGCACTGTCACTGTGAGCAATATCACCATGAACACTGTCACCATGGGAAATGTGACCGTGGGCACTGTCACCGTGTGCACTGTCAACATAAGCACTGTCACCATGGGAAATGTCATCATGGGCACTGTCACCATGGGCAGTGTCACCATGAGCCCTGTCACCGTGGGCCATGTCACCATGAGCACTGTCACCGTGGGCACTGTCACCATGGGAACTGTCACCATGAGCACTATCACCGTGAGGACTATAACCATGGGCACTGTCACCGTGAGCAATATCACGATGAACACTGTCACCATAGGAAATGTCACCGTGGGCACGGTCATCGTCTGCACTGTCAACATAAGCACTGTCACCATGGGAAATGTCACCATGGGCCCTGTCACCATGGGCAGTGTCACCATGAGCACTGTCACCATGGGAACTCTCACGATGGTCACTGTCACCATGAGCACTATCATCATGGGCAGTGCCACCATGAGGAATTTCACCATGGGAATTCCAAACATGTACACCGCCAGAATGAGCACAGTCACCATGGGCAGTGTCACCATGAGCAATGTCACCATGGGCACTTTCAACATGGGCACTGTCACCATGGACACTGTCATCATGAGCTCTGTTACCATGGGAAATGTCACCATGGGCACTGTCACCATAGGCACTGTCACCATGATCTCTGTCACCATGAGCACTATCACCATTAGCACTATCACCATGGGCACTATCACCAAGGGCGCTGTCACCAAGAGAACTATCACTGTGAGCACTGTCACCATGAGCACTGTCACCGTGAGCACTGTCACCATGAGCACTGTCACCATGGGCACTGTAACCATGGGAATTGTCACCATGAGCACTATCACTGTGAGCACTATCAACATGGGCAGTGTCACCGTGAGCACTGTCACCATGAGCACTGTCATCATGAGCACTGTCACCATGTGAATTGTCACCATGAGCACTTTCACCATGAGCACTATCACCATGAGCAGTATCACCAAGGGAACTGTCACCGTGAGCACTATCACCATGAGCACTATCACCATGGGCACTGTCACCATGGACACTGTCACCATGGGCACTGTCAAGATGAGCACTGTCACCATGGGAAATGTCACCATGGGCACTGTCACGATGGGCACTGTCACCATGGGCACTGTCACCATGGACACTGTCACCATGAGCACTATCGTCATGGGCAGTGCCACCATAAGGAATTTCACCATGGGAACTCCAACCATATACACCACCAGCATGAGCACAGTCACCATGGGCAGTGTCACCATGACCACTGTCACCATGGGCACTTTCAACATACACAGTGTCACCATGCGAACTGTCACCATGAGCACTATCACCGTGAGCACTATCACCATGGGCAGTGTCACCGTGAGCAATATCACCATGGGCACAGTTACCGTGAGCACTATTACAATGGGTACTATCACCAAGGGCACTGTCACCGTGAGCACTGTCACCATGAGCACTGTCACCATGGGCACTGTCACCATGAGCACTGTCATCATCAGCACTGTCACCATGGGAACTGTCACCATGGGAACTGTCACCATGAGCACTATCATCGTGAGGACTATAACCATGGGCACTGTCACCGTGAGCCCTGTCACCATTAGAACTGTCACTGTGGGCACTATCACCGTGAGCACTATCACAATGGGCACTGTCACCATAGGCACTGTCACCATGGACACTGTCACCATGAACACTATCATCATGGGCAGTGCCACCATGAGGAATTTCACCATGGGAACTCCAACCATGTACATCGGCAGGTTTAGAACAGTCACCATGGGCTGTGTCACCATGAGCACTGTCACCATGGGCACTATCACCATGCGAACTCTCACCATGAGCACTGTCACCGTGGGCAATGTCACCATGAGCACTGTCACCGTGGGCACTGTCACCATGGGAACTCTCACCATGAGCACTATCACCGTGAGCACTATCACCATGGGCAGTCCCACCATGAGCAATATCACCATGGGCATTATCACCGTGAGCACTGTCACCGTGTGCACTGTCCCCATGAGCACTGTCACCATGAGGACTATCACCATGGGAACTGTCAACATGGGAACGGTCACCATGGGTACTGTCCATATGAGCACTGTCACCATGGGAACTCTCACCATGAGCACTGTCACCATGGCCAGTGTCACCATGGTCACTGTCACCATAAGCACTGTCACCAAGGGAAATGTCACCATGGGCACTCTCACCATTTTCACTGTCACCGTGGGCACTGTCACCATAAGCACTGTCACCATGAGCACTCTTCAACATGAGCACTGTCACCGAGAGCACTGCCACTGTGGGCACTATCACCGTGAGCACTGTCACCATGGGCACTGTCACCATGGGCACGGTCACCATGAGCACTGTCACCATGGACACTGTCACCATGAGCATTGTCACCTTGAGCACTGTCACCATGGGAACATTCACCATGGGCACTGTCACCATGGGCACTGTCACCATGGAAAATGTCACCTTGGAAACTGTCACCATGGGCACTGTAACCATGGACACTGTCACCAGGAGCACTATCACCATGGACACTGTTTCCATGAGCATTATCCCCAAGTACACTGTCAACATTGGAACTGTCATCATGGGCACTGTCACCATGGGCACTGTCACCATGATCACCGTCAATATGGGAACTGCCACCATTAGCACTGTCACCATGGACACTGCCACCATGAGCACTGTCACCGTGAGCACTGTCACCGTGAGCACTGTCACCATGATCATTGTCACCAGGAGCATTGTCATCATGGGAAGTGTCACCGAGAGCACTGTCACCGTGGGCACTGTCACCGTGTGCACTGTCACCATGGGCAGTGTCACCATGAGCACTGTCACCCTGGGCTCTGTCATCATGGACACTGTCATCTTAGGAACTGCCACCACGGACACTGCCACCATGAGCACTGTAACCATTGGCGCTGCCGCAGTGAGCACTCTCACCATGAGCACTCTCACCATGGGAAATGTCACCATGAGCACGGTCACCAGGGACACTGTCACCATGGGCACTATCCACCAGGGCACTGTCACCGTGAGCACTATCACTGTCAGCACTATCACCGTGAGCACTATCACCATGGGCACTGTCACCGTGAGCCCTATTACCATGGGCACTATCACCAAGGGCACTGTCACTGTGAGCACTATCACCATGAGCACTATCAACGTGAGCACTTTCACCATGATCACTGTCACCGTGGGCAATGTCACCATGAGCACTGTCACCATGGACACTTTCAACATGGCTACTGTCACCATGGGCACTGTCACCATGGACACTGTCATCATGAGCTCTGTTACCATGGGAAATGTCACCATGAGCACTGTCATCTTGGGAACTGCCACCATGGACACAGCCACCATGAGCATTGTAACCATTGGCACTGCCACAGTGAGCACTGTCACCGTGAGCACTGTCACCATGGGAACTGTCACCATGTGCCCTGTCACCATGGGAACTCTCACCATGAGCACTATCACCATGAGCACTATCACCATGGGCACTGTCACCATGGGCACTGTCACCATGAGCATTATTACCATGGGTACTATCACCAAGGGCACTGTCACCGTGAGCACTGTCACCAAGGGCACTGTCACCGTGAGCACAGTTACCATGAGCACTGTCACCGTGGGCACTGTCACCCTGAGCACTGTCATCATCGGCACTGTCACCATGGGAACTCTCACCATGAGCACTGTCACCATGGGAAATGTCACCATGGGCACTATCACTATGGGCACTATCACCATGGGCAGTGTCACTATGAGCACAGTCAACGTGGCCACTGTCACCATGGGAACTGTCACAATGAGCACTAACTCCGTGAGCACTATCACCATGGGCAGTGTCAGCGTGAGCAATATCAACATGGGCAGTGTCACCATTAGCGCTATTACCATGGGCACTATCGCGTTGAGCACTATCACCATGAGCACTGTCACCGTGGGCACTGTCACCGTAGTCACTGTCAACATGAGCACAGTCAGCATAGGAACTCTCACCATGAGCACTGTCACCATGGGAAATGTCACCATGGGCACTATCACTATGGGCACTATCACCATGGGCTGTGTCACCATGAGCACTGTCAACATGGGCACTGTCACCATGCGAACTCTCACCATGAGCACTGTCACCGTGGGCAATGTCACAATGAGCACTGTCACCATGGGAACTGTCACCATGAGCACTATCACCATGAGCATTATAACCATGGGCAGTGTCACCGTGAGCAATATCACCATAAACACTGTCACCGTGTGCACTGTCATCGTGAGCACTGTCACCATAGGAAATGTCACCATGGGCACTATCACCGTGAGCACTATTAACATGGGTACTATCACCAAGGGCATTGTTACCATGAGCAGTGTCACCATGAGCACTGTCACCGTGGGCACTGTCACCATGAGCACTGTCATCATGGGCACTGTCACCATGGGAACTGTCACCATTAGAACTGTCACTGTGGGTACTATCACCGTGAGCACTATCACAATGGGCACTGTCACCATGAGCACTATCATCTTGGGCAGTGCAACCATGAGCACTGTAACCATTGGCACTGTCACCATGGACACTGTCGCCATGGGTACTGTCACTATGGGTACTGTCCTCATGGGAACTCTTAGCAAGAGCACAGTCACCATGGGCACTGTCACCATGGACAATGTCACCATGAGCAATGTCAACATGAGCACTCTCACCATGGAAAATGTCACCATGAGCACTATCACCGTGGGCAGTGTCACCATGAGCAATATCACCATGGGCAGTGTCACCATGAGCACTATCACCATGGACACTGTCACCATGGGCACTCTCACCATGGGAAATGTCATCATGGACACTCTCACCATGAACACTGTCAACATGGGAAATGTCACCATGGTCACTGTCACCATGGGCACTTTCAACATGGGCACTGTCACCGTGCGAAATGTCACCATGGGCAGTTTCACCATGAGCACTGTCACCATTGGCACTGTCACCATGAACAGTATCATCATGGGCTGTGCCACCATGAGGAATTTCAACATGGGAACACCAACCCTGTACACCACCAGCATGAGCATAGTCACCATGGGCATTGTCACCATGAGCACTGTCACCACAGGATCTTTCAACATGGGCAGTATCAGCATGCGAACTGTCACCATGGGCAGTGTCACCATGAGCACTATCACCAAAGGCACTGTCAACGTGAGCACTCTCACCATGAGCACTATTACCATGGGCAGTGTCACCGTGAGCAATATCACCATGGGCAGTGTCACCATGGGCACTATCACCATGAGCACTATCACCAAGGGAACTGTCATCGTGAGCACTATCATCGTGAGCACTATCACCCTGAGCACTGTCACCGTCGGTACTGTCACCATGAGCACTGTCACTATGGGCACTGTCATCATGGGAACTGTCACCATGAGCACTATCACCGTGCGCACTATCACCATGGGCAGTGTCACCATGAGCAATATCACCATGGGCACTGTCAACATGAGCACTATTACCATGGGCAATATCACCATGAGCACTATAACCGTGAGCACTGTCACCGTGGGCACTGTCACCGCGTGCACTGTCCCCATGAGCACTGTCACCATGAGCACTATCACCATGAGCACTGTCACCATGGGCACTGTCACCATGGGAACTCTCACTATGAGCACTGTCACCATGGCCAGTGTCACTATGGCCACTGTCACCTTAAGCACTGTCACCAAGGGAAATGTCAGCATGGGAACTCTCACCATTTGCACTGTCACCGTGGGCACTGTCACCATAAGCACTGTCACCATGAGCACTGTTCAACATGGGCACTGTCACCTAGAGCACTGCCACTGTAGGCACTTTCACCGTGAGCACTGTTCACCATGGGCACTGTAACCATGAGCACTGTCACCATGGACACTGTCACCAGGAACACTATCATCATGGGCAGTGCCACCATGAGGAATTTCAACATGGGAACACCAACCCTGTACACCGCCAGCATGAGCACAGTCACCATGGGCATTATCACCATGAGCACTGTCACCATGGGAACTTTCAACATGGGCACTATCAGCATGCGAACTGTCACCATGGGCAGTGTCACCATGAGCACTATCACCAAAGACACTGTCAACGTGAGCACTATCACCATGAGCACTATTACCATGGGCAGTGTCACCGTGAGCAATATCACCATGGGCAGTGTCACCATGGGCACTATCACCATGAGCACTATCACCAAGGGAACTGTCACCGTGAGCACTATCATCGTGAGCACTATCACCCTGAGAATTGTCACCATGAGCACTGTCACTATGGGCACTGTCACCATGGGAACTCTCACCATGAGCACTATCACCGTGAGCACTATCACCATGGGCAGTCTCACCATGAGCAATATCACCATGGGCATTATCACCGTGAGCAATGTCATCGTGTGCGCTGTCCCCATGAGCACTGTCACCATGAGCACTGTCACCATGGGCACTGTCACCATGGAAAATGTCACCTTGGAAACTGTCACCATGGGCACTGTAACCATGGACACTGTCACCAGGAGCACTATCACCATGGACACTGTTTCCATGAGCTTTGTCCCCAAGTACACTGTCAACATTGGAACTGTCATCATGGGCACTGTCACCATGGGCACTGTCACCATGATCACCGTCAATATGGGAACTGCCACCATGAGCACTGTCACCATGGACACTGCCACCATGAGCACTGTCACCGTGAGCACTGTCACCATGATCATTGTCACCAGGAGCATTGTCATCATGGGAAGTGTCACCATGAGTACTGTCACCATGGGCACTGTCACCATGGGCACTCTCAACATGGGCACTCTCACCATGGGCACTCTTGACCATGGACACTGTCACCATGGGCACTGTCACCATGGTAACTCTTACCATGAACACTGTCACCATGGGAAATGTCACTATGGGCACTGTCAGCATGGGCACTGTTACCATGGACACAGTCAACATGAGCACTATCATCATGGGCAGTGCCACCATGAGGAATTTCACCATGGCAACTCCAACCATGTACACCGCCAGCATGAGCACAGTCACCATGGGCAGTGTCACCGTGAGCACTATCACCATGGGCACTTTCAACATGGGCACTGTCACCATGCGAACTGTCACCATGAACACTATCACTATGAGCACTATCACCATGAGCACTCTCCCAAAGGGCACTGTCACCGTGAGCTCTGTCACCATGAGCACTGTCACTGTGGGCAATGTCACCATGAGCACTGTCACCGTGGGCACTCTCACCATGGGAACTGTCACCATGAGCACTATCACCGTGAGCACTAACACCATTTGCAGTGTCACCGTGAGCAATATCACCATGGGAAATGTCAGAGTGAGCACTATTACCATGGGCACTATCACCATGAGCACTCTCACCATGAGCACTGTCACCGTGGGCACTGTCACCATGTGCACTGTCACCATGGGCAGTGTCACCATGAGCACTGTCACCCTGGGCTCTGTCATCATGGACACTGTCATCTTAGGAACTGCCACCACGGACACTGCCACCATGAGCACTGTAACCATTGGCACTGCCACAGTGAGCACTCTCACCATGAGCACTCTCACCATGGGAAATGTCACCATGAGCACGGTCACCAGGGACACTGTCACCATGGGCACTATCCACCAGGGCACTGTCACCGTGAGCACTATCACTGTGAGCACTATCACCGTGAGAAGTATCACCAAGGGCACTGTCACCATGAGCACTGTCATCGTGGGCACTGTCACCATGAGCACTGTCATCATGGGCACTGTCACCATGGGAACTCTCACCATTAGCACTGTCACTGTGGGCACTATCACCGTGAGCACTATCACAATGGACCCTGTCACCATAGGCACTGTCACCATGGACACTGTCACTATGAACACTATCATCATGGGCAGTGCCACCATAAGGAATTTCACCATAGAAACTCCAACCATGGACAATGCCAGCATGAGCACATTCACTATGGGCAGTGACACCATGAGCACTGCCACCATGGGCACTTTCAACATGGGCACTGTCACCATGCGAACCGTCACCATGATCACTATTACCATGAGCACTATCACCAAGGGCACTGTCAGCGTGAGCACTATTACCGTGAGCACTATCACCGTGAGCACGGTCACCATGAGCATTTTCACCGTGGGCACTGTCACCATGAGCATAGTCACCATGAGCATTGTCACCATGGGAACTCTCACCATGAGCACTGTCACCATGGGAAATGTCACCATGGGCACTGTCACCATAGGCACTGTCACCATGGACACTCTCAGCATGAGCACTATCATCATGTGCATTACCACCATAAAGAATTTCACCATGGGATCTCCAACCATGTACACCGCCAGCATGAGCACATTCACCATGGGCAGTGTCACCATGAGCACTATCACCATGAGCACTATCACCATGAGCATTATCACCAAGGGAACTGTCACCATGGACACTGTCAAGGTGAGCACTGTCACCGTTGGAATTCTCACCATGAGCATTGTCACCGTGGGCACAGTCAACATGAGCACTGTCACCTTGGACACTGTCACCATGGGCACTCTCACCATGGGCACTGTCACCATGGACACTGTCACCATGGGCACTGTCAAGATGAGCACTCTCACCGTGAGCACTGTCACCATGAGCACTGTCACCATGGGCACTGTCACCATGAGCACTGTCATCATCGGCACTGTCACCATGGGAACTGTCACCAGGGGAACTGTCACCATGAGCACTATCATCGTGAGGACTATAACCATGG
Organism: Balaenoptera borealis; assembly: GCF_965194805.1. NCBI lineage: Eukaryota > Metazoa > Chordata > Mammalia > Artiodactyla > Balaenopteridae > Balaenoptera > Balaenoptera borealis. The sequence continues at coordinate 24,616,850 of NC_138874.1, forward strand.
GCACTGTCACCGTGAACACTGTCACCATTAGAACTGTCACTGTGGGCACTATCACCGTGAGCACTATCACGATGGGCACTGTCACCATAGGCACTGTCACCATGGACACTGTCACCATGAACACTATCATCATGGGCAGTGCCACCATGAGGAATTTCACCATGGGAACTCCAACCATGTACATCGGCAGGTTTAGAACAGTCACCATGTGCTGTGTCACCATGAGCACTGTCACCATGGGCACTATCACCATGCGAACTCTCACCATGAGCACTGTCACCGTGGGCAATGTCACCATGAGCACTGTCACCGTGGGCACTGTCACCATGGGAACTGTCACCATGAGCACTATCACCGTGAGGACTATAACCATGGGCACTGTCACTGTGAGCAATATCACCATGAACACTGTCACCATGGGAAATGTGACCGTGGGCACTGTCACCGTGTGCACTGTCAACATAAGCACTGTCACCATGGGAAATGTCATCATGGGCACTGTCACCATGGGCAGTGTCACCATGAGCCCTGTCACCGTGGGCCATGTCACCATGAGCACTGTCACCGTGGGCACTGTCACCATGGGAACTGTCACCATGAGCACTATCACCGTGAGGACTATAACCATGGGCACTGTCACCGTGAGCAATATCACGATGAACACTGTCACCATAGGAAATGTCACCGTGGGCACGGTCATCGTCTGCACTGTCAACATAAGCACTGTCACCATGGGAAATGTCACCATGGGCCCTGTCACCATGGGCAGTGTCACCATGAGCACTGTCACCATGGGAACTCTCACGATGGTCACTGTCACCATGAGCACTATCATCATGGGCAGTGCCACCATGAGGAATTTCACCATGGGAATTCCAAACATGTACACCGCCAGAATGAGCACAGTCACCATGGGCAGTGTCACCATGAGCAATGTCACCATGGGCACTTTCAACATGGGCACTGTCACCATGGACACTGTCATCATGAGCTCTGTTACCATGGGAAATGTCACCATGGGCACTGTCACCATAGGCACTGTCACCATGATCTCTGTCACCATGAGCACTATCACCATTAGCACTATCACCATGGGCACTATCACCAAGGGCGCTGTCACCAAGAGAACTATCACTGTGAGCACTGTCACCATGAGCACTGTCACCGTGAGCACTGTCACCATGAGCACTGTCACCATGGGCACTGTAACCATGGGAATTGTCACCATGAGCACTATCACTGTGAGCACTATCAACATGGGCAGTGTCACCGTGAGCACTGTCACCATGAGCACTGTCATCATGAGCACTGTCACCATGTGAATTGTCACCATGAGCACTTTCACCATGAGCACTATCACCATGAGCAGTATCACGAAGGGAACTGTCACCGTGAGCACTATCACCATGAGCACTATCACCATGGGCACTGTCACCATGGACACTGTCACCATGGGCACTGTCAAGATGAGCACTGTCACCATGGGAAATGTCACCATGGGCACTGTCACGATGGGCACTGTCACCATGGGCACTGTCACCATGGACACTGTCACCATGAGCACTATCGTCATGGGCAGTGCCACCATAAGGAATTTCACCATGGGAAATCCAACCATATACACCACCAGCATGAGCACAGTCACCATGGGCAGTGTCACCATGAGCACTGTCACCATGGGCACTTTCAACATACACAGTGTCACCATGCGAACTGTCACCATGAGCACTATCACCGTGAGCACTATCACCATGGGCAGTGTCACCGTGAGCAATATCACCATGGGCACAGTTACCGTGAGCACTATTACAATGGGTACTATCACCAAGGGCACTGTCACCGTGAGCACTGTCACCATGAGCACTGTCACCATGGGCACTGTCACCATGAGCACTGTCATCATCAGCACTGTCACCATGGGAACTGTCACCATGGGAACTGTCACCATGAGCACTATCATCGTGAGGACTATAACCATGGGCACTGTCACCGTGAGCCCTGTCACCATTAGAACTGTCACTGTGGGCACTATCACCGTGAGCACTATCACAATGGGCACTGTCACCATAGGCACTGTCACCATGGACACTGTCACCATGAACACTATCATCATGGGCAGTGCCACCATGAGGAATTTCACCATGGGAACTCCAACCATGTACATCGGCAGGTTTAGAACAGTCACCATGGGCTGTGTCACCATGAGCACTGTCACCATGGGCACTATCACCATGCGAACTCTCACCATGAGCACTGTCACCGTGGGCAATGTCACCATGAGCACTGTCACCGTGGGCACTGTCACCATGGGAACTCTCACCATGAGCACTATCACCGTGAGCACTATCACCATGGGCAGTCTCACCATGAGCAATATCACCATGGGCATTATCACCGTGAGCAATGTCATCGTGTGCGCTGTCCCCATGAGCACTGTCACCATGAGCACTGTCACCATGGGCACTGTCACCATGGAAAATGTCACCTTGGAAACTGTCACCATGGGCACTGTAACCATGGACACTGTCACCAGGAGCACTATCACCATGGACACTGTTTCCATGAGCTTTGTCCCCAAGTACACTGTCAACATTGGAACTGTCATCATGGGCACTGTCACCATGGGCACTGTCACCTTGATCACCGTCAATATGGGAACTGCCACCATGAGCACTGTCACCATGGACACTGCCACCATGAGCACTGTCACCGTGAGCACTGTCACCATGATCATTGTCACCAGGAGCATTGTCATCATGGGAAGTGTCACCATGAGTACTGTCACCATGGGCACTGTCACCATGGGCACTCTCAACATGGGCACTCTCACCATGGGCACTCTTGACCATGGACACTGTCACCATGGGCACTGTGAACATGAGCACTGTCACCATGGTAACTCTTACCATGAACACTGTCACCATGGGAAATGTCACTATGGGCACTGTCAGCATGGGCACTGTTACCATGGACACAGTCAACATGAGCACTATCATCATGGGCAGTGCCACCATGAGGAATTTCACCATGGCAACTCCAACCATGTACACCGCCAGCATGAGCACAGTCACCATGGGCAGTGTCACCATGAGCACTATCACCATGGGCACTTTCAACATGGGCACTGTCACCATGCGAACTGTCACCATGAACACTATCACTATGAGCACTATCACCATGAGCACTCTCACAAAGGGCACTGTCACCGTGAGCTCTGTCACCATGAGCACTGTCACTGTGGGCAATGTCACCATGAGCACTGTCACCGTGGGCACTCTCACCATGGGAACTGTCACCATGAGCACTATCACCGTGAGCACTAACACCATTTGCAGTGTCACCGTGAGCAATATCACCATGGGAAATGTCAGAGTGAGCACTATTACCATGGGCACTATCACCATGAGCACTCTCACCATGAGCACTGTCACCGTGGGCACTGTCACCATGTGCACTGTCACCATGGGCAGTGTCACCATGAGCACTGTCACCCTGGGCTCTGTCATCATGGACACTGTCATCTTAGGAACTGCCACCACGGACACTGCCACCATGAGCACTGTAACCATTGGCACTGCCACAGTGAGCACTCTCACCATGAGCACTCTCACCATGGGAAATGTCACCATGAGCACGGTCACCAGGGACACTGTCACCATGGGCACTATCCATCAGGGCACTGTCACCGTGAGCACTATCACTGTGAGCACTATCACCGTGAAAAGTATCACCAAGGGCACTGTCACCATGAGCACTGTCATCGTGGGCACTGTCACCATGAGCACTGTCATCATGGGCACTGTCACCATGGGAACTCTCACCATTAGCACTGTCACTGTGGGCACTATCACCGTGAGCACTATCACAATGGACCCTGTCACCATAGGCACTGTCACCATGGACACTGTCACTATGAACACTATCATCATGGGCAGTGCCACCATAAGGAATTTCACCATAGAAACTCCAACCATGGACAATGCCAGCATGAGCACATTCACTATGGGCAGTGACACCATGAGCACTGCCACCATGGGCACTTTCAACATGGGCACTGTCACCATGCGAACCGTCACCATGAGCACTATCACCAAGGGCACTGTCAGCGTGAGCACTATTACCGTGAGCACTATCACCGTGAGCACGGTCACCATGAGCATTTTCACCGTGGGCACTGTCACCATGAGCATAGTCACCATGAGCATTGTCACCATGGGAACTCTCACCATGAGCACTGTCACCATGGGAAATGTCACCATGGGCACTGTCACCATAGGCACTGTCACCATGGACACTCTCAGCATGAGCACTATCATCATGTGCATTACCACCATAAAGAATTTCACCATGGGATCTCCAACCATGTACACCGCCAGCATGAGCACATTCACCATGGGCAGTGTCACCATGAGAACTATCACCATGAGCACTATCACCATGAGCATTATCACCAAGGGAACTGTCACCATGGACACTGTCAAGGTGAGCACTGTCACCGTTGGAATTCTCACCATGAGCATTGTCACCGTGGGCACAGTTGACATGAGCACTGTCACCTTGGACACTGTCACCATGGGCACTCTCACCATGGGCACTGTCACCATGGACACTGTCACCATGGGCACTGTCAAGATGAGCACTGTCACCATGGGAAATGTCACCATGGGCACTGTCACGATGGGCACTGTCACCATGGGCACTGTCACCATGGACACTGTCACCATGAGCACTATCGTCATGGGCAGTGCCACCATAAGGAATTTCACCATGGGAACTCCAACCATATACACCACCAGCATGAGCACAGTCACCATGGGCAGTGTCACCATGAGCACTGTCACCATGGGCACTTTCAACATACGCAGTGTCACCATGCGAACTGTCACCATGAGCACTATCACCGTGAGCACTATCACCATGGGCAGTGTCACTGTGAGCAATATCACCATGGGCACAGTTACCGTGAGCACTATTACAATGGGTACTATCACCAAGGGCACTGTCACCGTGAGCACTGTCACCATGAGCACTGTCACCATGGGCACTGTCACCATGAGCACTGTCATCATCGGCACTGTCACCATGGGAACTGTCACCAGGGGAACTGTCACCATGAGCACTATCATCGTGAGGACTATAACCATGGGCACTGTCACCGTGAACACTGTCACCATTAGAACTGTCACTGTGGGCACTATCACCGTGAGCACTATCACAATGGGCACTGTCACCATAGGCACTGTCACCATGGACACTGTCACCATGAACACTATCATCATGGGCAGTGCCACCATGAGGAATTTCACCATGGGAACTCCAACCATGTACATCGGCAGGTTTAGAACAGTCACCATGGGCTGTGTCACCATGAGCACTGTCACCATGGGCACTATCACCATGCGAACTCTCACCATGAGCACTGTCACCGTGGGCAATGTCACCATGAGCACTGTCACCGTGGGCACTGTCACCATGGGAACTGTCACCATGAGCACTATCACCGTGAGGACTATAACCATGGGCACTGTCACCGTGTGCACTGTCAACATAAGCACTGTCACCATGGGAAATGTCATCATGGGCACTGTCACCATGGGCAGTGTCACCATGAGCCCTGTCACCGTGGGCCATGTCACCATGAGCACTGTCACCGTGGGCACTGTCACCATGGGAACTGTCACCATGAGCACTATCACCGTGAGGACTATAACCATGGGCACTGTCACCGTGAGCAATATCACGATGAACACTGTCACCATAGGAAATGTCACCGTGGGCACGGTCATCGTCTGCACTGTCAACATAAGCACTGTCACCATGGGAAATGTCACCATGGGCCCTGTCACCATGGGCAGTGTCACCATGAGCACTGTCACCATGGGAACTCTCACGATGGTCACTGTCACCATGAGCACTATCATCATGGGCAGTGCCACCATGAGGAATTTCACCATGGGAATTCCAAACATGTACACCGCCAGAATGAGCACAGTCACCATGGGCAGTGTCACCATGAGCAATGTCACCATGGGCACTTTCAACATGGGCACTGTCACCATGGACACTGTCATCATGAGCTCTGTTACCATGGGAAATGTCACCATGGGCACTGTCACCATAGGCACTGTCACCATGATCTCTGTCACCATGAGCACTATCACCATTAGCACTATCACCATGGGCACTATCACCAAGGGCGCTGTCACCAAGAGAACTATCACTGTGAGCACTGTCACCATGAGCACTGTCACCGTGAGCACTGTCACCATGAGCACTGTCACCATGGGCACTGTAACCATGGGAATTGTCACCATGAGCACTATCACTGTGAGCACTATCAACATGGGCAGTGTCACCGTGAGCACTGTCACCATGAGCACTGTCATCATGAGCACTGTCACCATGTGAATTGTCACCATGAGCACTTTCACCATGAGCACTATCACCATGAGCAGTATCACCAAGGGAACTGTCACCGTGAGCACTATCACCATGAGCACTATCACCATGGGCACTGTCACCATGGACACTGTCACCATGGGCACTGTCAAGATGAGCACTGTCACCATGGGAACTCTCACCATAAGCACTGTCACCATGGGAAATGTCACCATGGGCACTCTCACCATGGGCACTGTCACCATGGACACTGTCACCGTGAGCACTATCGTCATGGGCAGTGCCCCCATAAGGAATTTCACCATGGGAACTCCAACCATATACACCACCAGCATGAGCACAGTCACCATGGGCAGTGTCACCATGAGCACTGTCACCATGGGCACTTTCAACATACACAGTGTCACCATGCGAACTGTCACCATGAGCACTATCACCGTGAGCACTATCACCATGGGCAGTGTCACTGTGAGCAATATCACCATGGGCACAGTTACCGTGAGCACTATTACAATGGGTACTATCACCAAGGGCACTGTCACCGTGAGCACTGTCACCATGAGCACTGTCACCATGGGCACTGTCACCATGAGCACTGTCATCATCGGCACTGTCACCATGGGAACTGTCACCATGGGAACTGTCACCATGAGCACTATCACCGTGAGCACTATCACGATGGGCACTGTCACCATAGGCACTGTCACCATGGACACTGTCACCATGAACACTATCATCATGGGCAGTGCCACCATGAGGAATTTCACCATGGGAACTCCAACCATGTACATCGGCAGGTTTAGAACAGTCACCATGGGCTGTGTCACCATGAGCACTGTCACCATGGGGACTATCACCATGCGAACTCTCACCATGAGCACTGTCACCGTGGGCAATGTCACTATGAGCACTGTCACCGTGGGCACTGTCACCATGGGAACTGTCACCATGAGCACTATCACCGTGAGGACTATAACCATGGGCACTGTCACTGTGAGCAATATCACCATGAACACTGTCACCATGGGAAATGTGACCGTGGGCACTGTCACCGTGTGCACTGTCAACATAAGCACTGTCACCATGGGAAATGTCATCATGGGCACTGTCACCATGGGCAGTGTCACCATGAGACCTGTCACAGTGGGCCATGTCACCATGAGCACTGTCACCGTGGGCACTGTCACCATGGGAACTGTCACCATGAGCACTATCACCGTGAGGACTATAACCATGGGCACTGTCACCGTGAGCAATATCACGATGAACACTGTCACCATAGGAAATGTCACCGTGGGCACGGTCATCGTCTGCACTGTCAACATAAGCACTGTCACCATGGGAAATGTCACCATGGGCCCTGTCACCATGGGCAGTGTCACCATGAGCACTGTCACCATGGGAACTCTCACGATGGTCACTGTCACCATGAGCACTATCATCATGGGCAGTGCCACCATGAGGAATTTCACCATGGGAATTCCAAACATGTACACCGCCAGAATGAGCACAGTCACCATGGGCAGTGTCACCATGAGCAATGTCACCATGGGCACTTTCAACATGGGCACTGTCACCATGGACACTGTCATCATGAGCTCTGTTACCATGGGAAATGTCACCATGGGCACTGTCACCATAGGCACTGTCACCATGATCTCTGTCACCATGAGCACTATCACCATTAGCACTATCACCATGGGCACTATCACCAAGGGCGCTGTCACCAAGAGAACTATCACTGTGAGCACTGTCACCATGAGCACTGTCACCGTGAGCACTGTCACCATGAGCACTGTCACCATGGGCACTGTAACCATGGGAATTGTCACCATGAGCACTATCACTGTGAGCAGTATCAACATGGGCAGTGTCACCGTGAGCACTGTCACCATGGGCACTTTCAACATGGGCACTGTCACCATGGACACTGTCATCATGAGCTCTGTTACCATGGGAAATGTCACCATGGGCACTGTCACCATAGGCACTGTCACCATGATCTCTGTCACCATGAGCACTATCACCATTAGCACTATCACCATGGGCACTATCATGAAGGGCGCTGTCACCAAGAGAACTATCACTGTGAGCACTGTCACCATGAGCACTGTCACCGTGAGCACTGTCACCATGAGCACTGTCACCATGGGCACTGTAACCATGGGAATTGTCACCATGAGCACTATCACTGTGAGCACTATCAACATGGGCAGTGTCACCGTGAGCACTGTCATCATGAGCACTGTCACCATGTGAATTGTCACCATGAGCACTTTCACCATGAGCACTATCACCATGAGCAGTATCACCAAGGGAACCGTCACCGTGAGCACTATCACCATGAGCACTATCACCATGGGCACTGTCACCATGGACACTGTCACCATGGGCACTGTCAAGATGAGCACTGTCACCATGGGAACTCTCACCATAAGCACTGTCACCATGGGAAATGTCACCATGGGCACTGTCACCATGGGCACTGTCACCATGGACACTGTCACCATGAGCACTATCGTCATGGGCAGTGCCACCATAAGGAATTTCACCATGGGAACTCCAACCATGTACACCACCAGCATGAGCACAGTCATCATGGGCAGTGTCACCATGAGCACTGTCACCATGGGCACTTTCAACATACACAGTGTCACCATGCGAACTGTCACCATGAGCACTATCACCGTGAGCACTATCACCATGGGCAGTGTCACCGTGAGCAATATCACCATGGGCACAGTTACCGTGAGCACTATTACAATGGGTACTATCACCAAGGGCACTGTCACCGTGAGCACTGTCACCATGAGCACTGTCACCATGGGCACTGTCACCATGAGCACTGTCATCATCAGCACTGTCACCATGGGAACTGTCACCATGGGAACTGTCACCATGAGCACTATCATCGTGAGGACTATAACCATGGGCACTGTCACCGTGAGCCCTGTCACCATTAGAACTGTCACTGTGGGCACTATCACCGTGAGCACTATCACAATGGGCACTGTCACCATAGGCACTGTCACCATGGACACTGTCACCATGAACACTATCATCATGGGCAGTGCCACCATGAGGAATTTCACCATGGGAACTCCAACCATGTACATCGGCAGGTTTAGAACAGTCACCATGGGCTGTGTCACCATGAGCACTGTCACCATGGGCACTATCACCATGCGAACTCTCACCATGAGCACTGTCACCGTGGGCAATGTCACCATGAGCACTGTCACCGTGGGCACTGTCACCATGGGAACTCTCACCATGAGCACTATCACCGTGAGCACTATCACCATGGGCAGTCTCACCATGAGCAATATCACCATGGGCATTATCACCGTGAGCACTGTCACCGTGTGCACTGTCCCCATGAGCACTGTCACCATGAGGACTATCACCATGGGAACTGTCAACATGGGAACGTTCACCATGGGCACTGTCAATATGAGCACTGTCACCATGGGAACTCTCACCATGAGCACTGTCACCATGGCCAGTGTCACCATGGTCACTGTCACCATAAGCACTGTCACCAAGGGAAATGTCACCATGGGCACTCTCACCATTTTCACTGTCACCGTGGGCACTGTCACCATAAGCACTGTCACCATGAGCACTGTTCAACATGAGCACTGTCACCGAGAGCACTGCCACTGTGGGCACTATCACCGTGAGCACTGTCACCATGGGCACTGTCACCATGGGCACTGTCACCATGAGCACTGTCACCATGGACACTGTCACCATGAGCATTGTCACCATGAGCATTGTCACCGTGGGCACAGTCACCATGAGCACTGTCACCATGGGCACTGTCACCATGGAAAATGTCACCTTGGAAACTGTCACCATGGGCACTGTAACCATGGACACTGTCACCAGGAGCACTATCACCATGGACACTGTTTCCATGAGCTTTGTCCCCAAGTACACTGTCAACATTGGAACTGTCATCATGGGCACTGTCACCATGGGCACTGTCACCATGATCACCGTCAATATGGGAACTGCCACCATGAGCACTGTCACCATGGACACTGCCACCATGAGCACTGTCACCGTGAGCACTGTCACCATGATCATTGTCACCAGGAGCATTGTCATCATGGGAAGTGTCACCATGAGTACTGTCACCATGGGCACTGTCACCATGGGCACTCTCAACATGGGCACTCTCACCATGGGCACTCTTGACCATGGACACTGTCACCATGGGCACTGTGAACATGAGCACTGTCACCATGGTAACTCTTACCATGAACACTGTCACCATGGGAAATGTCACTATGGGCACTGTCAGCATGGGCACTGTTACCATGGACACAGTCAACATGAGCACTATCATCATGGGCAGTGCCACCATGAGGAATTTCACCATGGCAACTCCAACCATGTACACCGCCAGCATGAGCACAGTCACCATGGGCAGTGTCACCGTGAGCACTATCACCATGGGCACTTTCAACATGGGCACTGTCACCATGCGAACTGTCACCATGAACACTATCACTATGAGCACTATCACCATGAGCACTCTCACAAAGGGCACTGTCACCGTGAGCTCTGTCACCATGAGCACTGTCACTGTGGGCAATGTCACCATGAGCACTGTCACCGTGGGCACTCTCACCATGGGAACTGTCACCATGAGCACTATCACCGTGAGCACTAACACCATTTGCAGTGTCACCGTGAGCAATATCACCATGGGAAATGTCAGAGTGAGCACTATTACCATGGGCACTATCACCATGAGCACTCTCACCATGAGCACTGTCACCGTGGGCACTGTCACCATGTGCACTGTCACCATGGGCAGTGTCACCATGAGCACTGTCACCCTGGGCTCTGTCATCATGGACACTGTCATCTTAGGAACTGCCACCACGGACACTGCCACCATGAGCACTGTAACCATTGGCACTGCCACAGTGAGCACTCTCACCATGAGCACTCTCACCATGGGAAATGTCACCATGAGCACGGTCACCAGGGACACTGTCACCATGGGCACTATCCATCAGGGCACTGTCACCGTGAGCACTATCACTGTGAGCACTATCACCGTGAGAAGTATCACCAAGGGCACTGTCACCATGAGCACTGTCATCGTGGGCACTGTCACCATGAGCACTGTCATCATGGGCACTGTCACCATGGGAACTCTCACCATTAGCACTGTCACTGTGGGCACTATCACCGTGAGCACTATCACAATGGACCCTGTCACCATAGGCACTGTCACCATGGACACTGTCACTATGAACACTATCATCATGGGCAGTGCCACCATAAGGAATTTCACCATAGAAACTCCAACCATGGACAATGCCAGCATGAGCACATTCACTATGGGCAGTGACACCATGAGCACTGCCACCATGGGCACTTTCAACATGGGCACTGTCACCATGCGAACCGTCACCATGATCACTATTACCATGAGCACTATCACCAAGGGCACTGTCAGCGTGAGCACTATTACCGTGAGCACTATCACCGTGAGCACGGTCACCATGAGCATTTTCACCGTGGGCACTGTCACCATGAGCATAGTCACCATGAGCATTGTCACCATGGGAACTCTCACCATGAGCACTGTCACCATGGGAAATGTCACCATGGGCACTGTCACCATAGGCACTGTCACCATGGACACTCTCAGCATGAGCACTATCATCATGTGCATTACCACCATAAAGAATTTCACCATGGGATCTCCAACCATGTACACCGCCAGCATGAGCACATTCACCATGGGCAGTGTCACCATGAGCACTATCACCATGAGCACTATCACCATGAGCATTATCACCAAGGGAACTGTCACCATGGACACTGTCAAGGTGAGCACTGTCACCGTTGGAATTCTCACCATGAGCATTGTCACCGTGGGCACAGTCAACATGAGCACTGTCACCTTGGACACTGTCACCATGGGCACTCTCACCATGGGCACTGTCACCATGGACACTGTCACCATGGGCACTGTCAAGATGAGCACTGTCACCATGGGAAATGTCACCATGGGCACTGTCACGATGGGCACTGTCACCATGGGCACTGTCACCATGGACACTGTCACCATGAGCACTATCGTCATGGGCAGTGCCACCATAGGGAATTTCACCATGGGAACTCCAACCATATACACCACCAGCATGAGCACAGTCACCATGGGCAGTGTCACCATGAGCACTGTCACCATGGGCACTTTCAACATACACAGTGTCACCATGCGAACTGCCACCATGAGCACTATCACCGTGAGCACTATCACCATGGGCAGTGTCACTGTGAGCAATATCACCATGGGCACAGTTACCGTGAGCACTATTACAATGGGTACTATCACCAAGGGCACTGTCACCGTGAGCACTGTCACCATGAGCACTGTCACCATGGGCACTGTCACCATGAGCACTGTCATCATCGGCACTGTCACCATGGGAACTGTCACCATGGGAACTGTCACCATGAGCACTATCATCGTGAGGACTATAACCATGGGCACTGTCACCGTGAACACTGTCACCATTAGAACTGTCACTGTGGGCACTATCACCGTGAGCACTATCACAATGGGCACTGTCACCATAGGCACTGTCACCATGGACACTGTCACCATGAACACTATCATCATGGGCAGTGCCACCATGAGGAATTTCACCATGGGAACTCCAACCATGTACATCGGCAGGTTTAGAACAGTCACCATGGGCTGTGTCACCAAGAGCACTGTCACCATGGGCACTATCACCATGCGAACTCTCACCATGAGCACTGTCACCGTGGGCAATGTCACTATGAGCACTGTCACCGTGGGCACTGTCACCATGGGAACTGTCACCATGAGCACTATCACCGTGAGGACTATAACCATGGGCACTGTCACTGTGAGCAATATCACCATGAACACTGTCACCATGGGAAATGTGACCGTGGGCACTGTCACCGTGTGCACTGTCAACATAAGCACTGTCACCATGGGAAATGTCATCATGGGCACTGTCACCATGGGCAGTGTCACCATGAGCCCTGTCACAGTGGGCCATGTCACCATGAGCACTGTCACCGTGGGCACTGTCACCATGGGAACTGTCACCATGAGCACTATCACCGTGAGGACTATAACCATGGGCACTGTCACCGTGAGCAATATCACGATGAACACTGTCACCATAGGAAATGTCACCGTGGGCACGGTCATCGTCTGCACTGTCAACATAAGCACTGTCACCATGGGAAATGTCACCATGGGCCCTGTCACCATGGGCAGTGTCACCATGAGCACTGTCACCATGGGAACTCTCACGATGGTCACTGTCACCATGAGCACTATCATCATGGGCAGTGCCACCATGAGGAATTTCACCATGGGAATTCCAAACATGTACACCGCCAGAATGAGCACAGTCACCATGGGCAGTGTCACCATGAGCAATGTCACCATGGGCACTTTCAACATGGGCACTGTCACCATGGACACTGTCATCATGAGCTCTGTTACCATGGGAAATGTCACCATGGGCACTGTCACCATAGGCACTGTCACCATGATCTCTGTCACCATGAGCACTATCACCATTAGCACTATCACCATGGGCACTATCACGAAGGGCGCTGTCACCAAGAGAACTATCACTGTGAGCACTGTCACCATGAGCACTGTCACCGTGAGCACTGTCACCATGAGCACTGTCACCATGGGCACTGTAACCATGGGAATTGTCACCATGAGCACTATCACTGTGAGCACTATCAACATGGGCAGTGTCACCGTGAGCACTGTCACCATGAGCACTGTCATCATGAGCACTGTCACCATGTGAATTGTCACCATGAGCACTTTCACCATGAGCACTATCACCATGAGCAGTATCACCAAGGGAACTGTCACCGTGAGCACTATCACCATGAGCACTCTCACCATGGGCACTGTCACCATGGACACTGTCACCATGGGCACTGTCAAGATGAGCACTGTCACCATGGGAACTCTCACCATAAGCACTGTCACCATGGGAAATGTCACCATGGACACTGTCACCATGAGCACTATCGTCATGGGCAGTGCCACCATAAGGAATTTCACCATGGGAACTCCAACCATATACACCACCAGCATGAGCACAGTCACCATGGGCAGTGTCACCATGAGCACTGTCACCATGGGCACTTTCAACGTACACAGTGTCACCATGCGAACTGTCACCATGAGCACTATCACCGTGAGCACTATCACCATGGGCAGTGTCACCGTGAGCAATATCACCATGGGCACAGTTACCGTGAGCACTATTACAATGGGTACTATCACCAAGGGCACTGTCACCGTGAGCACTGTCACCATGAGCACTGTCACCATGGGCACTGTCACCAAGAGCACTGTCATCATCGGCACTGTCACCATGGGAACTGTCACCATGGGAACTGTCACCATGAGCACTATCATCGTGAGGACTATAACCATGGGCACTGTCACCGTGACCCCTGTCACCATTAGAACTGTCACTGTGGACACTATCACCGTGAGCACTATCACAATGGGCACTGTCACCATAGGCACTGTCACCATGGACACTGTCACCATGAACACTATCATCATGGGCAGTGCCACCATGAGGAATTTCACCATGGGAACTCCAACCATGTACATCGGCAGGTTTAGAACAGTCACCATGGGCTGTGTCACCATGAGCACTGTCACCATGGGCACTATCACCATGCGAACTCTCACCATGAGCACTGTCACCGTGGGCAATGTCACCATGAGCACTGTCACCGTGGGCACTGTCACCATGGGAACTCTCACCATGAGCACTATCACCGTGAGCACTATCACCATGGGCAGTCTCACCATGAGCAATATCACCATGGGCATTATCACCGTGAGCACTGTCACCGTGTGCACTGTCCCCATGAGCACTGTCACCATGAGGACTATCACCATGGGAACTGTCAACATGGGAATGGTCACCATGGGCACTGTCAATATGAGCACTGTCACCATGGGAACTCTCACCATGAGCACTGTCACCATGGCCAGTGTCACCATGGTCACTGTCACCATAAGCACTGTCACCAAGGGAAATGTCACCATGGGCACTCTCACCATTTTCACTGTCACCGTGGGCACTGTCACCATAAGCACTGTCCCCATGAGCACTGTTCAACATGAGCACTGTCACCATGAGCATTGTCACCTTGAGCACTGTCACCATGGGAACATTCACCATGGGCACTGTCACCATGGGCACTGTCACCATGGAAAATGTCACCTTGGAAACTGTCACCATGGGCACTGTAACCATGGACACTGTCACCAGGAGCACTATCACCATGGACACTGTTTCCATGAGCATTATCCCCAAGTACACTGTCAACATTGGAACTGTCATCATGGGCACTGTCACCATGGGCACTGTCACCATGATCACCGTCAATATGGGAACTGCCACCATGAGCACTGTCACCATGGACACTGCCACCATGAGCACTGTCACCGTGAGCACTGTCACCATGATCATTGTCACCAGGAGCATTGTCATTATGGGAAGTGTCACCATGAGTACTGTCACCATGGGCACTGTCACCATGGGCACTCTCAACATGGGCACTCTCACCATGGGCACTCTTGACCATGGACACTGTCACCATGGGCACTGTGAACATGAGCACTGTCACCATGGTATCTCTTACCATGAACACTGTCACCATGGGAAATGTCACTATGGGCACTGTCAGCATGGGCACTGTTACCATGGACACAGTCAACATGAGCACTATCATCATGGGCAGTGCCACCATGAGGAATTTCACCATGGCAACTCCAACCATGTACACCGCCAGCATGAGCACAGTCACCATGGGCAGTGTCACCGTGAGCACTATCACCATGGGCACTTTCAACATGGGCACTGTCACCATGCGAACTGTCACCATGAACACTATCACTATGAGCACTATCACCATGAGCAGTCTCACAAAGGGCACTGTCACCGTGAGCTCTGTCACCATGAGCACTGTCACTGTGGGCAATGTCACCATGAACACTGTCACCGTGGGCACTCTCACCATGGGAACTGTCACCATGAGCACTATCACCGTGAGCACTAACACCATTTGCAGTGTCACCGTGAGCAATATCACCATGGGAAATGTCAGAGTGAGCACTATTACCATGGGCACTATCACCATGAGCACTCTCACCATGAGCACTGTCACCGTGGGCACTGTCACCATGTGCACTGTCACCATGGGCAGTGTCACCATGAGCACTGTCACCCTGGGCTCTGTCATCATGGACACTGTCATCTTAGGAACTGCCACCACGGACACTGCCACCATGAGCACTGTAACCATTGGCACTGCCACAGTGAGCACTCTCACCATGAGCACTCTCACCATGGGAAATGTCACCATGAGCACGGTCACCAGGGACACTGTCACCATGGGCACTATCCACCAGGGCACTGTCACCGTGAGCACTATCACTGTCAGCACTATCACCGTGAGCACTATCACCATGGGCACTGTCACCGTGAGCCCTATTACCATGGGCACTATCACCAAGGGCACTGTCACTGTGAGCACTATCACCATGAGCACTATCAACGTGAGCACTGTCACCATTATCACTGTCACCGTGGGCAATGTCACCATGAGCACTGTCACCATGGACACTTTCAACATGGCTACTGTCACCATGGGCACTGTCACCATGGACACTGTCATCATGAGCTCTGTTACCATGGGAAATGTCACCATGAGCACTGTCATCTTGGGAACTGCCACCATGGACACAGCCACCATGAGCAATGTAACCATTGGCACTGCCACAGTGAGCACTGTCACCGTGAGCACTGTCACCATGGGAACTGTCACCATGTGCCCTGTCACCATGGGAACTCTCACCATGAGCACTATCACCATGAGCACTATCACCATGGGCACTGTCACCATGGGCACTGTCACCATGAGCATTATTACCATGGGTACTATCACCAAGGGCACTGTCACCGTGAGCACTGTCACCAAGGACACTGTCACCGTGAGCACTGTTACCATGAGCACTGTCACCATGGGCACTATCACCATGCGAACTCTCACCATGAGCACTGTCACCGTGGGCAATGTCACCATGAGCACTGTCACCGTGGGCACTGTCACCATGGGAACTCTCACCATGAGCACTATCACCGTGAGCACTATCACCATGGGCTGTCTCACCATGAGCAATATCACCATGGGCATTATCACCGTGAGCACTGTCACCGTGTGCACTGTCCCCATGAGCACTGTCACCATGAGGACTATCACCATGGGAACTGTCAACATGGGAACGTTCACCATGGGCACTGTCAATATGAGCACTGTCACCATGGGAACTCTCACCATGAGCACTGTCACCATGGCCAGTGTCACCATGGTCACTGTCACCATGAGCACTGTCACCAAGGGAAATGTCACCATGGGCACTCTCACCATTTTCACTGTCACCGTGGGCACTGTCACCATAAGCACTGTCACCATGAGCACTGTTCAACATGAGCACTGTCACCGAGAGCACTGCCACTGTGGGCACTATCACCGTGAGCACTGTCACCATGGGCACTGTCACCATGGGCACTGTCACCATGAGCACTGTCACCATGGACACTGTCACCATGAGCATTGTCACCATGAGCATTGTCACCGTGGGCACAGTCACCATGAGCACTGTCACCATGGGCACTGTCACCATGGAAAATGTCACCTTGGAAACTGTCACCATGGGCACTGTAACCATGGACACTGTCACCAGGAGCACTATCACCATGGACACTGTTTCCATGAGCTTTGTCCCCAAGTACACTGTCAACATTGGAACTGTCATCATGGGCACTGTCACCATGGGCACTGTCACCATGATCACCGTCAATTTGGGAACTGCCACCATGAGCACTGTCACCATGGACACTGCCACCATGAGCACTGTCACCGTGAGCACTGTCACCATGATCATTGTCACCAGGAGCATTGTCATCATGGGAAGTGTCACCATGAGTACTGTCGCCATGGGCACTGTCACCATGGGCACTCTCAACATGGGCACTCTCACCATGGGCACTCTTGACCATGGACACTGTCACCATGGGCACTGTGAACATGAGCACTGTCACCATGGTAACTCTTACCATGAACACTGTCACCATGGGAAATGTCACTATGGGCACTGTCAGCATGGGCACTGTTACCATGGACACAGTCAACATGAGCACTATCATCATGGGCAGTGCCACCATGAGGAATTTCACCATGGCAACTCCAACCATGTACACCGCCAGCATGAGCACAGTCACCATGGGCAGTGTCACCGTGAGCACTATCACCATGGGCACTTTCAACATGGGCACTGTCACCATGCGAACTGTCACCATGAACACTATCACTATGAGCACTATCACCATGAGCACTCTCCCAAAGGGCACTGTCACCGTGAGCTCTGTCACCATGAGCACTGTCACTGTGGGCAATGTCACCATGAGCACTGTCACCGTGGGCACTCTCACCATGGGAACTGTCACCATGAGCACTATCACCGTGAGCACTAACACCATTTGCAGTGTCACCGTGAGCAATATCACCATGGGAAATGTCAGAGTGAGCACTATTACCATGGGCACTATCACCATGAGCACTCTCACCATGAGCACTGTCACCGTGGGCACTGTCACCATGTGCACTGTCACCATGGGCAGTGTCACCATGAGCACTGTCACCCTGGGCTCTGTCATCATGGACACTGTCATCTTAGGAACTGCCACCACGGACACTGCCACCATGAGCACTGTAACCATTGGCACTGCCACAGTGAGCACTCTCACCATGAGCACTCTCACCATGGGAAATGTCACCATGAGCACGGTCACCAGGGACACTGTCACCATGGGCACTATCCATCAGGGCACTGTCACCGTGAGCACTATCACTGTGAGCACTATCACCGTGAGAAGTATCACCAAGGGCACTGTCACCATGAGCACTGTCATCGTGGGCACTGTCACCATGAGCACTGTCATCATGGGCACTGTCACCATGGGAACTCTCACCATTAGCACTGTCACTGTGGGCACTATCACCGTGAGCACTATCACAATGGACCCTGTCACCATAGGCACTGTCACCATGGACACTGTCACTATGAACACTATCATCATGGGCAGTGCCACCATAAGGAATTTCACCATAGAAACTCCAACCATGGACAATGCCAGCATGAGCACATTCACTATGGGCAGTGACACCATGAGCACTGCCACCATGGGCACTTTCAACATGGGCACTGTCACCATGCGAACCGTCACCATGATCACTATTACCATGAGCACTATCACCAAGGGCACTGTCAGCGTGAGCACTATTACCGTGAGCACTATCACCGTGAGCACGGTCACCATGAGCATTTTCACCGTGGGCACTGTCACCATGAGCATAGTCACCATGAGCATTGTCACCATGGGAACTCTCACCATGAGCACTGTCACCATGGGAAATGTCACCATGGGCACTGTCACCATAGGCACTGTCACCATGGACACTCTCAGCATGAGCACTATCATCATGTGCATTACCACCATAAAGAATTTCACCATGGGATCTCCAACCATGTACACCGCCAGCATGAGCACATTCACCATGGGCAGTGTCACCATGAGCACTATCACCATGAGCACTATCACCATGAGCATTATCACCAAGGGAACTGTCACCATGGACACTGTCAAGGTGAGCACTGTCACCGTTGGAATTCTCACCATGAGCATTGTCACCATGGGCACAGTCAACATGAGCACTGTCACCTTGGACACTGTCACCATGGGCACTCTCACCATGGGCACTGTCACCATGGACACTGTCACCATGGGCACTGTCAAGATGAGCACTGTCACCATGGGAAATGTCACCATGGGCACTGTCACGATGGGCACTGTCACCATGGGCACTGTCACCATGGACACTGTCACCATGAGCACTATCGTCATGGGCAGTGCCACCATAAGGAATTTCACCATGGGAACTCCAACCATATACACCACCAGCATGAGCACAGTCACCATGGGCAGTGTCACCATGAGCACTGTCACCATGGGCACTTTCAACATACACAGTGTCACCATGCGAACTGCCACCATGAGCACTATCACCGTGAGCACTATCACCATGGGCAGTGTCACTGTGAGCAATATCACCATGGGCACAGTTACTGTGAGCACTATTACAATGGGTACTATCACCAAGGGCACTGTCACCGTGAGCACTGTCACCATGAGCACTGTCACCATGGGCACTGTCACCATGAGCACTGTCATCATCGGCACTGTCACCATGGGAACTGTCACCATGGGAACTGTCACCATGAGCACTATCATCGTGAGGACTATAACCATGGGCACTGTCACCGTGAACACTGTCACCATTAGAACTGTCACTGTGGGCACTATCACCGTGAGCACTATCACAATGGGCACTGTCACCATAGGCACTGTCACCATGGACACTGTCACCATGAACACTATCATCATGGGCAGTGCCACCATGAGGAATTTCACCATGGGAACTCCAACCATGTACATCGGCAGGTTTAGAACAGTCACCATGGGCTGTGTCACCAAGAGCACTGTCACCATGGGCACTATCACCATGCGAACTCTCACCATGAGCACTGTCACCGTGGGCAATGTCACTATGAGCACTGTCACCGTGGGCACTGTCACCATGGGAACTGTCACCATGAGCACTATCACCGTGAGGATTATAACCATGGGCACTGTCACTGTGAGCAATATCACCATGAACACTGTCACCATGGGAAATGTGACCGTGGGCACTGTCACCGTGTGCACTGTCAACATAAGCACTGTCACCATGGGAAATGTCATCATGGGCACTGTCACCATGGGCAGTGTCACCATGAGCCCTGTCACAGTGGGCCATGTCACCATGAGCACTGTCACCGTGGGCACTGTCACCATGGGAACTGTCACCATGAGCACTATCACCGTGAGGACTATAACCATGGGCACTGTCACCGTGAGCAATATCACGATGAACACTGTCACCATAGGAAATGTCACCGTGGGCACGGTCATCGTCTGCACTGTCAACATAAGCACTGTCACCATGGGAAATGTCACCATGGGCCCTGTCACCATGGGCAGTGTCACCATGAGCACTGTCACCATGGGAACTCTCACGATGGTCACTGTCACCATGAGCACTATCATCATGGGCAGTGCCACCATGAGGAATTTCACCATGGGAATTCCAAACATGTACACCGCCAGAATGAGCACAGTCACCATGGGCAGTGTCACCATGAGCAATGTCACCATGGGCACTTTCAACATGGGCACTGTCACCATGGACACTGTCATCATGAGCTCTGTTACCATGGGAAATGTCACCATGGGCACTGTCACCATAGGCACTGTCACCATGATCTCTGTCACCATGAGCACTATCACCATTAGCACTATCACCATGGGCACTATCAACAAGGGCGCTGTCACCAAGAGAACTATCACTGTGAGCACTGTCACCATGAGCACTGTCACCGTGAGCACTGTCACCATGAGCACTGTCACCATGGGCACTGTAACCATGGGAATTGTCACCATGAGCACTATCACTGTGAGCACTATCAACATGGGCAGTGTCACCGTGAGCACTGTCACCATGAGCACTGTCATCATGAGCACTGTCACCATGTGAATTGTCACCATGAGCACTTTCACCATGAGCACTATCACCATGAGCAGTATC
This sequence comes from Balaenoptera borealis, assembly GCF_965194805.1. Lineage (NCBI taxonomy): Eukaryota > Metazoa > Chordata > Mammalia > Artiodactyla > Balaenopteridae > Balaenoptera > Balaenoptera borealis. The sequence goes on from NC_138874.1 coordinate 24,639,065, forward strand.
ACCAAGGGAACTGTCACCGTGAGCACTATCACCATGAGCACTCTCACCATGGGCACTGTCACCATGGACACTGTCACCATGGGCACTGTCAAGATGAGCACTGTCACCATGGGAACTCTCACCATAAGCACTGTCACCATGGGAAATATCACCATGGGCACTGTCACCATGGGCACTGTCACCATGGGCACTGTCACCATGGACACTGTCACCATGAGCACTATCGTCATGGGCAGTGCCACCATAAGGAATTTCACCATGGGAACTCCAACCATATACACCACCAGCATGAGCACAGTCACCATGGGCAGTGTCACCATGAGCACTGTCACCATGGGCACTTTCAACATACACAGTGTCACCATGCGAACTGTCACCATGAGCACTATCACCGTGAGCACTATCACCATGGGCAGTGTCACCGTGAGCAATATCACCATGGGCACAGTTACCGTGAGCACTATTACAATGGGTACTATCACCAAGGGCACTGTCACCGTGAGCACTGTCACCATGAGCACTGTCACCATGGGCACTGTCACCATGAGCACTGTCATCATCGGCACTGTCACCATGGGAACTGTCACCATGGGAACTGTCACCATGAGCACTATCATCGTGAGGACTATAACCATGGGCACTGTCACCGTGAGCCCTGTCACCATTAGAACTGTCACTGTGGGCACTATCACCGTGAGCACTATCACAATGGGCACTGTCACCATAGGCACTGTCACCATGGACACTGTCACCATGAACACTATCATCATGGGCAGTGCCACCATGAGGAATTTCACCATGGGAACTCCAACCATGTACATCGGCAGGTTTAGAACAGTCACCATGGGCTGTGTCACCATGAGCACTGTCACCATGGGCACTATCACCATGCGAACTCTCACCATGAGCACTGTCACCGTGGGCAATGTCACCATGAGCACTGTCACCGTGGGCACTGTCACCATGGGAACTCTCACCATGAGCACTATCACCGTGAGCACTATCACCATGGGCAGTCTCACCATGAGCAATATCACCATGGGCATTATCACCGTGAGCACTGTCACCGTGTGCACTGTCCCCATGAGCACTGTCACCATGAGGACTATCACCATGGGAACTGTCAACATGGGAATGGTCACCATGGGCACTGTCAATATGAGCACTGTCACCATGGGAACTCTCACCATGAGCACTGTCACCATGGCCAGTGTCACCATGGTCACTGTCACCATAAGCACTGTCACCAAGGGAAATGTCACCATGGGCACTCTCACCATTTTCACTGTCACCGTGGGCACTGTCACCATAAGCACTGTCCCCATGAACACTGTTCAACATGAGCACTGTCACCGAGAGCACTGCCACTGTGGGCTCTATCACCGTGAGCACTGTCACCATGGGCACTGTCACCATGGGCACTGTCACCATGGACACTGTCACCATGAGCATTGTCACCTTGAGCACTGTCACCATGGGAACATTCACCATGGGCACTGTCACCATGGGCACTGTCACCATGGAAAATGTCACCTTGGAAACTGTCACCATGGGCACTGTAACCATGGACACTGTCACCAGGAGCACTATCACCATGGACACTGTTTCCATGAGCATTATCCCCAAGTACACTGTCAACATTGGAACTGTCATCATGGGCACTGTCACCATGGGCACTGTCACCATGATCACCGTCAATATGGGAACTGCCACCATGAGCACTGTCACCATGGACACTGCCACCATGAGCACTGTCACCGTGAGCACTGTCACCATGATCATTGTCACCAGGAGCATTGTCATCATGGGAAGTGTCACCATGAGTACTGTCACCATGGGCACTGTCACCATGGGCACTCTCAACATGGGCACTCTCACCATGGGCACTCTTGACCATGGACACTGTCACCATGGGCACTGTGAACATGAGCACTGTCACCATGGTATCTCTTACCATGAACACTGTCACCATGGGAAATGTCACTATGGGCACTGTCAGCATGGGCACTGTTACCATGGACACAGTCTACATGAGCACTATCATCATGGGCAGTGCCACCATGAGGAATTTCACCATGGCAACTCCAACCATGTACACCGCCAGCATGAGCACAGTCACCATGGGCAGTGTCACCGTGAGCACTATCACCATGGGCACTTTCAACATGGGCACTGTCACCATGCGAACTGTCACCATGAACACTATCACTATGAGCACTATCACCATGAGCAGTCTCACAAAGGGCACTGTCACCGTGAGCTCTGTCACCATGAGCACTGTCACTGTGGGCAATGTCACCATGAGCACTGTCACCGTGGGCACTCTCACCATGGGAACTGTCACCATGAGCACTATCACCGTGAGCACTAACACCATTTGCAGTGTCACCGTGAGCAATATCACCATGGGAAATGTCAGAGTGAGCACTATTACCATGGGCACTATCACCATGAGCACTCTCACCATGAGCACTGTCACCGTGGGCACTGTCACCGTGTGCACTGTCACCATGGGCAGTGTCACCATGAGCACTGTCACCCTGGGCTCTGTCATCATGGACACTGTCATCTTAGGAACTGCCACCACGGACACTGCCACCATGAGCACTGTAACCATTGGCACTGCCACAGTGAGCACTCTCACCATGAGCACTCTCACCATGGGAAATGTCACCATGAGCACGGTCACCAGGGACACTGTCACCATGGGCACTATCCACCAGGGCACTGTCACCGTGAGCACTATCACTGTCAGCACTATCACCGTGAGCACTATCACCATGGGCACTGTCACCGTGAGCCCTATTACCATGGGCACTATCACCAAGGGCACTGTCACTGTGAGCACTATCACCATGAGCACTATCAACGTGAGCACTGTCACCATGATCACTGTCACCGTGGGCAATGTCACCATGAGCACTGTCACCATGGACACTTTCAACATGGCTACTGTCACCATGGGCACTGTCACCATGGACACTGTCATCATGAGCTCTGTTACCATGGGAAATGTCACCATGAGCACTGTCATCTTGGGAACTGCCACCATGGACACAGCCACCATGAGCAATGTAACCATTGGCACTGCCACAGTGAGCACTGTCACCGTGAGCACTGTCACCATGGGAACTGTCACCATGTGCCCTGTCACCATGGGAACTCTCACCATGAGCACTATCACCATGAGCACTATCACCATGGGCACTGTCACCATGGGCACTGTCACCATGAGCATTATTACCATGGGTACTATCACCAAGGGCACTGTCACCGTGAGCACTGTCACCAAGGGCACTGTCACCGTGAGCACTGTTACCATGAGCACTGTCACCGTGGGCACTGTCACCCTGAGCACTGTCATCATCGGCACTGTCACCATGGGAACTCTCACCATGAGCACTGTCACCATGGGAAATATCACCATGGGCACTATCACTATGGGCACTATCACCATGGGCAGTGTCACTATGAGCACAGTCAACGTGGCCACTGTCACCATGGGAACTGTCACAATGAGCACTAACTCCGTGAGCACTATCACCATGGGCAGTGTCAGCGTGAGCAATATCAACATGGGCAGTGTCACCATTAGCGCTATTACCATGGGCACTATCGCGTTGAGCACTATCACCATGAGCACTGTCACCGTGGGCACTGTCACCATGGTCACTGTCAACATGAGCACAGTCAGCATAGGAACTCTCACCATGAGCACTGTCACCATGGGAAATGTCACCATGGGCACTATCACTATGGGCACTATCACCATGGGCTGTGTCACCATGAGCACTTTCACCATGGGCACTGTCACCATGCGAACTCTCACCATGAGCACTGTCACCGTGGGCAATGTCACAATGAGCACTGTCACCATGAGCACTATCACCGTGAGCATTCTAACCATGGGCAGTGTCACCGTGAGCAATATCACCATAAACACTGTCACCGTGTGCACTGTCATCGTGAGCACTGTCACCATAGGAAATGTCACCATGGGCACTATCACCGTGAGCACTATTAACATGGGTACTATCACCAAGGGCATTGTTACCATGAGCAGTGTCACCATGAGCACTGTCACCGTGGGCACTGTCACCATGAGCACTGTCATCATGGGCACTGTCACCATGGGAACTGTCACCATTAGAACTGTCACTGTGGGTACTATCACCGTGAGCACTATCACAATGGGCACTGTCACCATGAGCACTATCATCTTGGGCAGTGCAACCATGAGCACTGTAACCATTGGCACTGTCACCATGGACACTGTCGCCATGGGTACTGTCACTATGGGTACTGTCCTCATGGGAACTCTTAGCAAGAGCACAGTCACCATGGGCACTGTCACCATGGACAATGTCACCATGAGCAATGTCAACATGAGCACTCTCACCATGGAAAATGTCACCATGAGCACTATCACCGTGGGCAGTGTCACCATGAGCAATATCACCATGGGCAGTGTCACCATGAGCACTATCACCATGGACACTGTCACCATGGGCACTCTCACCATGGGAAATGTCATCATGGACACTCTCACCATGAACACTGTCAACATGGGAAATGTCACCATGGTCACTGTCACCATGGGCACTTTCAACATGGGCACTGTCACCGTGCGAAATGTCACCATGGGCAGTTTCACCATGAGCACTGTCACCATTGGCACTGTCACCATGAACAGTATCATCATGGGCTGTGCCACCATGAGGAATTTCAACATGGGAACACCAACCCTGTACACCACCAGCATGAGCATAGTCACCATGGGCATTGTCACCATGAGCACTGTCACCACAGGATCTTTCAACATGGGCAGTATCAGCATGCGAACTGTCACCATGGGCAGTGTCACCATGAGCACTATCACCAAAGGCACTGTCAACGTGAGCACTCTCACCATGAGCACTATTACCATGGGCAGTGTCACCGTGAGCAATATCACCATGGGCAGTGTCACCATGGGCACTATCACCATGAGCACTATCACCAAGGGAACTGTCATCGTGAGCACTATCATCGTGAGCACTATCACCCTGAGCACTGTCACCGTCGGTACTGTCACCATGAGCACTGTCACTATGGGCACTGTCATCATGGGAACTGTCACCATGAGCACTATCACCGTGCGCACTATCACCATGGGCAGTGTCACCATGAGCAATATCACCATGGGCACTGTCAACATGAGCACTATTACCATGGGCAATATCACCATGAGCACTATAACCGTGAGCACTGTCACCGTGGGCACTGTCACCGCGTGCACTGTCCCCATGAGCACTGTCACCATGAGCACTATCACCATGAGCACTGTCACCATGGGCACTGTCACCATGGGAACTCTCACTATGAGCACTGTCACCATGGCCAGTGTCACTATGGCCACTGTCACCTTAAGCACTGTCACCAAGGGAAATGTCAGCATGGGAACTCTCACCATTTGCACTGTCACCGTGGGCACTGTCACCATAAGCACTGTCACCATGAGCACTGTTCAACATGGGCACTGTCACCTAGAGCACTGCCACTGTAGGCACTTTCACCGTGAGCACTGTTCACCATGGGCACTGTAACCATGAGCACTGTCACCATGGACACTGTCACCAGGAACACTATCATCATGGGCAGTGCCACCATGAGGAATTTCAACATGGGAACACCAACCCTGTACACCGCCAGCATGAGCACAGTCACCATGGGCATTATCACCATGAGCACTGTCACCATGGGAACTTTCAACATGGGCACTATCAGCATGCGAACTGTCACCATGGGCAGTGTCACCATGAGCACTATCACCAAAGACACTGTCAACGTGAGCACTATCACCATGAGCACTATTACCATGGGCAGTGTCACCGTGAGCAATATCACCATGGGCAGTGTCACCATGGGCACTATCACCATGAGCACTATCACCAAGGGAACTGTCACCGTGAGCACTATCATCGTGAGCACTATCACCCTGAGAATTGTCACCATGAGCACTGTCACCGTCGGTACTGTCACCATGAGCACTGTCACTATGGGCACTGTCACCATGGGAACTCTCACCATGAGCACTATCACCGTGAGCACTATCACCATGGGCAGTCTCACCATGAGCAATATCACCATGGGCATTATCACCGTGAGCAATGTCATCGTGTGCGCTGTCCCCATGAGCACTGTCACCATGAGCACTGTCACCATGGGCACTGTCACCATGGAAAATGTCACCTTGGAAACTGTCACCATGGGCACTGTAACCATGGACACTGTCACCAGGAGCACTATCACCATGGACACTGTTTCCATGAGCTTTGTCCCCAAGTACACTGTCAACATTGGAACTGTCATCATGGGCACTGTCACCATGGGCACTGTCACCATGATCACCGTCAATATGGGAACTGCCACCATGAGCACTGTCACCATGGACACTGCCACCATGAGCACTGTCACCGTGAGCACTGTCACCATGATCATTGTCACCAGGAGCATTGTCATCATGGGAAGTGTCACCATGAGTACTGTCACCATGGGCACTGTCACCATGGGCACTCTCAACATGGGCACTCTCACCATGGGCACTCTTGACCATGGACACTGTCACCATGGGCACTGTCACCATGGTAACTCTTACCATGAACACTGTCACCATGGGAAATGTCACTATGGGCACTGTCAGCATGGGCACTGTTACCATGGACACAGTCAACATGAGCACTATCATCATGGGCAGTGCCACCATGAGGAATTTCACCATGGCAACTCCAACCATGTACACCGCCAGCATGAGCACAGTCACCATGGGCAGTGTCACCGTGAGCACTATCACCATGGGCACTTTCAACATGGGCACTGTCACCATGCGAACTGTCACCATGAACACTATCACTATGAGCACTATCACCATGAGCACTCTCCCAAAGGGCACTGTCACCGTGAGCTCTGTCACCATGAGCACTGTCACTGTGGGCAATGTCACCATGAGCACTGTCACCGTGGGCACTCTCACCATGGGAACTGTCACCATGAGCACTATCACCGTGAGCACTAACACCATTTGCAGTGTCACCGTGAGCAATATCACCATGGGAAATGTCAGAGTGAGCACTATTACCATGGGCACTATCACCATGAGCACTCTCACCATGAGCACTGTCACCGTGGGCACTGTCACCATGTGCACTGTCACCATGGGCAGTGTCACCATGAGCACTGTCACCCTGGGCTCTGTCATCATGGACACTGTCATCTTAGGAACTGCCACCACGGACACTGCCACCATGAGCACTGTAACCATTGGCACTGCCACAGTGAGCACTCTCACCATGAGCACTCTCACCATGGGAAATGTCACCATGAGCACGGTCACCAGGGACACTGTCACCATGGGCACTATCCACCAGGGCACTGTCACCGTGAGCACTATCACTGTGAGCACTATCACCGTGAAAAGTATCACCAAGGGCACTGTCACCATGAGCACTGTCATCGTGGGCACTGTCACCATGAGCACTGTCATCATGGGCACTGTCACCATGGGAACTCTCACCATTAGCACTGTCACTGTGGGCACTATCACCGTGAGCACTATCACAATGGACCCTGTCACCATAGGCACTGTCACCATGGACACTGTCACTATGAACACTATCATCATGGGCAGTGCCACCATAAGGAATTTCACCATAGAAACTCCAACCATGGACAATGCCAGCATGAGCACATTCACTATGGGCAGTGACACCATGAGCACTGCCACCATGGGCACTTTCAACATGGGCACTGTCACCATGCGAACCGTCACCATGATCACTATTACCATGAGCACTATCACCAAGGGCACTGTCAGCGTGAGCACTATTACCGTGAGCACTATCACCGTGAGCACGGTCACCATGAGCATTTTCACCGTGGGCACTGTCACCATGAGCATAGTCACCATGAGCATTGTCACCATGGGAACTCTCACCATGAGCACTGTCACCATGGGAAATGTCACCATGGGCACTGTCACCATAGGCACTGTCACCATGGACACTCTCAGCATGAGCACTATCATCATGTGCATTACCACCATAAAGAATTTCACCATGGGATCTCCAACCATGTACACCGCCAGCATGAGCACATTCACCATGGGCAGTGTCACCATGAGCACTATCACCATGAGCACTATCACCATGAGCATTATCACCAAGGGAACTGTCACCATGGACACTGTCAAGGTGAGCACTGTGACCGTTGGAATTCTCACCATGAGCATTGTCACCGTGGGCACAGTCACCATGAGCACTGTCACCATGGGCACTGTCACCATGGAAAATGTCACCTTGGAAACTGTCACCATGGGCACTGTAACCATGGACACTGTCACCAGGAGCACTATCACCATGGACACTGTTTCCATGAGCTTTGTCCCCAAGTACACTGTCAACATTGGAACTGTCATCATGGGCACTGTCACCATGGGCACTGTCACCATGATCACCGTCAATATGGGAACTGCCACCATGAGCACTGTCACCATGGACACTGCCACCATGAGCACTGTCACCGTGAGCACTGTCACCATGATCATTGTCACCAGGAGCATTGTCATCATGGGAAGTGTCACCATGAGTACTGTCACCATGGGCACTGTCACCATGGGCACTCTCAACATGGGCACTCTCACCATGGGCACTCTTGACCATGGACACTGTCACCATGGGCACTGTGAACATGAGCACTGTCACCATGGTAACTCTTACCATGAACAGTGTCACCATGGGAAATGTCACTATGGGCACTGTCAGCATGGGCACTGTTACCATGGACACAGTCAACATGAGCACTATCATCATGGGCAGTGCCACCATGAGGAATTTCACCATGGCAACTCCAACCATGTACACCGCCAGCATGAGCACAGTCACCATGGGCAGTGTCACCGTGAGCACTATCACCATGGGCACTTTCAACATGGGCACTGTCACCATGCGAACTGTCACCATGAACACTATCACTATGAGCACTATCACCATGAGCACTCTCCCAAAGGGCACTGTCACCGTGAGCTCTGTCACCATGAGCACTGTCACTGTGGGCAATGTCACCATGAGCACTGTCACCGTGGGCACTCTCACCATGGGAACTGTCACCATGAGCACTATCACCGTGAGCACTAACACCATTTGCAGTGTCACCGTGAGCAATATCACCATGGGAAATGTCAGAGTGAGCACTATTACCATGGGCACTATCACCATGAGCACTCTCACCATGAGCACTGTCACCGTGGGCACTGTCACCATGTGCACTGTCACCATGGGCAGTGTCACCATGAGCACTGTCACCCTGGGCTCTGTCATCATGGACACTGTCATCTTAGGAACTGCCACCACGGACACTGCCACCATGAGCACTGTAACCATTGGCACTGCCACAGTGAGCACTCTCACCATGAGCACTCTCACCATGGGAAATGTCACCATGAGCACGGTCACCAGGGACACTGTCACCATGGGCACTATCCACCAGGGCACTGTCACCGTGAGCACTATCACTGTGAGCACTATCACCGTGAGAAGTATCACCAAGGGCACTGTCACCATGAGCACTGTCATCGTGGGCACTGTCACCATGAGCACTGTCATCATGGGCACTGTCACCATGGGAACTCTCACCATTAGCACTGTCACTGTGGGCACTATCACCATGAGCACTATCACAATGGACCCTGTCACCATAGGCACTGTCACCATGGACACTGTCACTATGAACACTATCATCATGGGCAGTGCCACCATAAGGAATTTCACCATAGAAACTCCAACCATGGACAATGCCAGCATGAGCACATTCACTATGGGCAGTGACACCATGAGCACTGCCACCATGGGCACTTTCAACATGGGCACTGTCACCATGCGAACCGTCACCATGATCACTATTACCATGAGCACTATCACCAAGGGCACTGTCAGCGTGAGCACTATTACCGTGAGCACTATCACCGTGAGCACGGTCACCATGAGCATTTTCACCGTGGGCACTGTCACCATGAGCATAGTCACCATGAGCATTGTCACCATGGGAACTCTCACCATGAGCACTGTCACCATGGGAAATGTCACCATGGGCACTGTCACCATAGGCACTGTCACCATGGACACTCTCAGCATGAGCACTATCATCATGTGCATTACCACCATAAAGAATTTCACCATGGGATCTCCAACCATGTACACCGCCAGCATGAGCACATTCACCATGGGCAGTGTCACCATGAGCACTATCACCATGAGCATTATCACCAAGGGAACTGTCACCATGGACACTGTCAAGGTGAGCACTGTCACCGTTGGAATTCTCACCATGAGCATTGTCACCGTGGGCACAGTCAACATGAGCACTGTCACCTTGGACACTGTCACCATGGGCACTCTCACCATGGGCACTGTCACCATGGACACTGTCACCATAGGCACTGTCAAGATGAGCACTGTCACCGTGAGCACTGTCACCATGAGCACTGTCACCATGGGCACTGTCACCATGAGCACTGTCATCATCGGCACTGTCACCATGGGAACTGTCACCAGGGGAACTGTCACCATGAGCACTATCATCGTGAGGACTATAACCATGGGCACTGTCACCGTGAACACTGTCACCATTAGAACTGTCACTGTGGGCACTATCACCGTGAGCACTATCACGATGGGCACTGTCACCATAGGCACTGTCACCATGGACACTGTCACCATGAACACTATCATCATGGGCAGTGCCACCATGAGGAATTTCACCATGGGAACTCCAACCATGTACATCGGCAGGTTTAGAACAGTCACCATGGGCTGTGTCACCATGAGCACTGTCACCATGGGCACTATCACCATGCGAACTCTCACCATGAGCACTGTCACCGTGGGCAATGTCACCATGAGCACTGTCACCATGGGCACTGTCACCATGGGAACTGTCACCATGAGCACTATCACCGTGAGGACTATAACCATGGGCACTGTCACTGTGAGCAATATCACCATGAACACTGTCACCATGGGAAATGTGACCGTGGGCACTGTCACCGTGTGCACTGTCAACATAAGCACTGTCACCATGGGAAATGTCATCATGGGCACTGTCACCATGGGCAGTGTCACCATGAGCCCTGTCACCGTGGGCCATGTCACCATGAGCACTGTCACCGTGGGCACTGTCACCATGGGAACTGTCACCATGAGCACTATCACCGTGAGGACTATAACCATGGGCACTGTCACCGTGAGCAATATCACGATGAACACTGTCACCATAGGAAATGTCACCGTGGGCACGGTCATCGTCTGCACTGTCAACATAAGCACTGTCACCATGGGAAATGTCACCATGGGCCCTGTCACCATGGGCAGTGTCACCATGAGCACTGTCACCATGGGAACTCTCACGATGGTCACTGTCACCATGAGCACTATCATCATGGGCAGTGCCACCATGAGGAATTTCACCATGGGAATTCCAAACATGTACACCGCCAGAATGAGCACAGTCACCATGGGCAGTGTCACCATGAGCAATGTCACCATGGGCACTTTCAACATGGGCACTGTCACCATGGACACTGTCATCATGAGCTCTGTTACCATGGGAAATGTCACCATGGGCACTGTCACCATAGGCACTGTCACCATGATCTCTGTCACCATGAGCACTATCACCATTAGCACTATCACCATGGGCACTATCACCAAGGGCGCTGTCACCAAGAGAACTATCACTGTGAGCACTGTCACCATGAGCACTGTCACCGTGAGCACTGTCACCATGAGCACTGTCACCATGGGCACTGTAACCATGGGAATTGTCACCATGAGCACTATCACTGTGAGCACTATCAACATGGGCAGTGTCACCGTGAGCACTGTCACCATGAGCACTGTCATCATGAGCACTGTCACCATGTGAATTGTCACCATGAGCACTTTCACCATGAGCACTATCACCATGAGCAGTATCACCAAGGGAACTGTCACCGTGAGCACTATCACCATGAGCACTATCACCATGGGCACTGTCACCATGGACACTGTCACCATGGGCACTGTCAAGATGAGCACTGTCACCATGGGAAATGTCACCATGGGCACTGTCACGATGGGCACTGTCACCATGGGCACTGTCACCATGGACACTGTCACCATGAGCACTATCGTCATGGGCAGTGCCACCATAAGGAATTTCACCATGGGAAATCCAACCATATACACCACCAGCATGAGCACAGTCACCATGGGCAGTGTCACCATGAGCACTGTCACCATGGGCACTTTCAACATACACAGTGTCACCATGCGAACTGTCACCATGAGCACTATCACCGTGAGCACTATCACCATGGGCAGTGTCACCGTGAGCAATATCACCATGGGCACAGTTACCGTGAGCACTATTACAATGGGTACTATCACCAAGGGCACTGTCACCGTGAGCACTGTCACCATGAGCACTGTCACCATGGGCACTGTCACCATGAGCACTGTCATCATCAGCACTGTCACCATGGGAACTGTCACCATGGGAACTGTCACCATGAGCACTATCATCGTGAGGACTATAACCATGGGCACTGTCACCGTGAGCCCTGTCACCATTAGAACTGTCACTGTGGGCACTATCACCGTGAGCACTATCACAATGGGCACTGTCACCATAGGCACTGTCACCATGGACACTGTCACCATGAACACTATCATCATGGGCAGTGCCACCATGAGGAATTTCACCATGGGAACTCCAACCATGTACATCGGCAGGTTTAGAACAGTCACCATGGGCTGTGTCACCATGAGCACTGTCACCATGGGCACTATCACCATGCGAACTCTCACCATGAGCACTGTCACCGTGGGCAATGTCACCATGAGCACTGTCACCGTGGGCACTGTCACCATGGGAACTCTCACCATGAGCACTATCACCGTGAGCACTATCACCATGGGCAGTCTCACCATGAGCAATATCACCATGGGCATTATCACCGTGAGCAATGTCATCGTGTGCGCTGTCCCCATGAGCACTGTCACCATGAGCACTGTCACCATGGGCACTGTCACCATGGAAAATGTCACCTTGGAAACTGTCACCATGGGCACTGTAACCATGGACACTGTCACCAGGAGCACTATCACCATGGACACTGTTTCCATGAGCTTTGTCCCCAAGTACACTGTCAACATTGGAACTGTCATCATGGGCACTGTCACCATGGGCACTGTCACCATGATCACCGTCAATATGGGAACTGCCACCATGAGCACTGTCACCATGGACACTGCCACCATGAGCACTGTCACCGTGAGCACTGTCACCATGATCATTGTCACCAGGAGCATTGTCATCATGGGAAGTGTCACCATGAGTACTGTCACCATGGGCACTGTCACCATGGGCACTCTCAACATGGGCACTCTCACCATGGGCACTCTTGACCATGGACACTGTCACCATGGGCACTGTGAACATGAGCACTGTCACCATGGTAACTCTTACCATGAACACTGTCACCATGGGAAATGTCACTATGGGCACTGTCAGCATGGGCACTGTTACCATGGACACAGTCAACATGAGCACTATCATCATGGGCAGTGCCACCATGAGGAATTTCACCATGGCAACTCCAACCATGTACACCGCCAGCATGAGCACAGTCACCATGGGCAGTGTCACCGTGAGCACTATCACCATGGGCACTTTCAACATGGGCACTGTCACCATGCGAACTGTCACCATGAACACTATCACTATGAGCACTATCACCATGAGCACTCTCCCAAAGGGCACTGTCACCGTGAGCTCTGTCACCATGAGCACTGTCACTGTGGGCAATGTCACCATGAGCACTGTCACCGTGGGCACTCTCACCATGGGAACTGTCACCATGAGCACTATCACCGTGAGCACTAACACCATTTGCAGTGTCACCGTGAGCAATATCACCATGGGAAATGTCAGAGTGAGCACTATTACCATGGGCACTATCACCATGAGCACTCTCACCATGAGCACTGTCACCGTGGGCACTGTCACCATGGGCAGTGTCACCATGAGCACTGTCACCCTGGGCTCTGTCATCATGGACACTGTCATCTTAGGAACTGCCACCACGGACACTGCCACCATGAGCACTGTAACCATTGGCACTGCCACAGTGAGCACTCTCACCATGAGCACTCTCACCATGGGAAATGTCACCATGAGCACGGTCACCAGGGACACTGTCACCATGGGCACTATCCACCAGGGCACTGTCACCGTGAGCACTATCACTGTCAGCACTATCACCGTGAGCACTATCACCATGGGCACTGTCACCGTGAGCCCTATTACCATGGGCACTATCACCAAGGGCACTGTCACCGTGGGCACAGTCACCATGAGCACTGTCACCATGGGCACTGTCACCATGGAAAATGTCACCTTGGAAACTGTCACCATGGGCACTGTAACCATGGACACTGTCACCAGGAGCACTATCACCATGGACACTGTTTCCATGAGCTTTGTCCCCAAGTACACTGTCAACATTGGAACTGTCATCATGGGCACTGTCACCATGGGCACTGTCACCATGATCACCGTCAATATGGGAACTGCCACCATGAGCACTGTCACCATGGACACTGCCACCATGAGCACTGTCACCGTGAGCACTGTCACCATGATCATTGTCACCAGGAGCATTGTCATCATGGGAAGTGTCACCATGAGTACTGTCACCATGGGCACTGTCACCATGGGCACTCTCAACATGGGCACTCTCACCATGGGCACTCTTGACCATGGACACTGTCACCATGGGCACTGTGAACATGAGCACTGTCACCATGGTAACTCTTACCATGAACAGTGTCACCATGGGAAATGTCACTATGGGCACTGTCAGCATGGGCACTGTTACCATGGACACAGTCAACATGAGCACTATCATCATGGGCAGTGCCACCATGAGGAATTTCACCATGGCAACTCCAACCATGTACACCGCCAGCATGAGCACAGTCACCATGGGCAGTGTCACCGTGAGCACTATCACCATGGGCACTTTCAACATGGGCACTGTCACCATGCGAACTGTCACCATGAACACTATCACTATGAGCACTATCACCATGAGCACTCTCCCAAAGGGCACTGTCACCGTGAGCTCTGTCACCATGAGCACTGTCACTGTGGGCAATGTCACCATGAGCACTGTCACCGTGGGCACTCTCACCATGGGAACTGTCACCATGAGCACTATCACCGTGAGCACTAACACCATTTGCAGTGTCACCGTGAGCAATATCACCATGGGAAATGTCAGAGTGAGCACTATTACCATGGGCACTATCACCATGAGCACTCTCACCATGAGCACTGTCACCGTGGGCACTGTCACCATGTGCACTGTCACCATGGGCAGTGTCACCATGAGCACTGTCACCCTGGGCTCTGTCATCATGGACACTGTCATCTTAGGAACTGCCACCACGGACACTGCCACCATGAGCACTGTAACCATTGGCACTGCCACAGTGAGCACTCTCACCATGAGCACTCTCACCATGGGAAATGTCACCATGAGCACGGTCACCAGGGACACTGTCACCATGGGCACTATCCATCAGGGCACTGTCACCGTGAGCACTATCACTGTGAGCACTATCACCGTGAGAAGTATCACCAAGGGCACTGTCACCATGAGCACTGTCATCGTGGGCACTGTCACCATGAGCACTGTCATCATGGGCACTGTCACCATGGGAACTCTCACCATTAGCACTGTCACTGTGGGCACTATCACCGTGAGCACTATCACAATGGACCCTGTCACCATAGGCACTGTCACCATGGACACTGTCACTATGAACACTATCATCATGGGCAGTGCCACCATAAGGAATTTCACCATAGAAACTCCAACCATGGACAATGCCAGCATGAGCACATTCACTATGGGCAGTGACACCATGAGCACTGCCACCATGGGCACTTTCAACATGGGCACTGTCACCATGCGAACCGTCACCATGAGCACTATCACCAAGGGCACTGTCAGCGTGAGCACTATTACCGTGAGCACTATCACCGTGAGCACGGTCACCATGAGCATTTTCACCGTGGGCACTGTCACCATGAGCATAGTCACCATGAGCATTGTCACCATGGGAACTCTCACCATGAGCACTGTCACCATGGGAAATGTCACCATGGGCACTGTCACCATAGGCACTGTCACCATGGACACTCTCAGCATGAGCACTATCATCATGTGCATTACCACCATAAAGAATTTCACCATGGGATCTCCAACCATGTACACCGCCAGCATGAGCACATTCACCATGGGCAGTGTCACCATGAGCACTATCACCATGAGCACTATCACCATGAGCATTATCACCAAGGGAACTGTCACCATGGACACTGTCAAGGTGAGCACTGTCACCGTTGGAATTCTCACCATGAGCATTGTCACCGTGGGCACAGTCGACATGAGCACTGTCACCTTGGACACTGTCACCATGGGCACTCTCACCATGGGCACTGTCACCATGGACACTGTCACCATGGGCACTGTCAAGATGAGCACTGTCACCATGGGAAATGTCACCATGGGCACTGTCACGATGGGCACTGTCACCATGGGCACTGTCACCATGGACACTGTCACCATGAGCACTATCGTCATGGGCAGTGCCACCATAAGGAATTTCACCATGGGAACTCCAACCATATACACCACCAGCATGAGCACAGTCACCATGGGCAGTGTCACCATGCGCACTGTCACCATGGGCACTTTCAACATACGCAGTGTCACCATGCGAACTGTCACCATGAGCACTATCACCGTGAGCACTATCACCATGGGCAGTGTCACTGTGAGCAATATCACCATGGGCACAGTTACCGTGAGCACTATTACAATGGGTACTATCACCAAGGGCACTGTCACCGTGAGCACTGTCACCATGAGCACTGTCACCATGGGCACTGTCACCATGAGCACTGTCATCATCGGCACTGTCACCATGGGAACTGTCACCAGGGGAACTGTCACCATGAGCACTATCATCGTGAGGACTATAACCATGGGCACTGTCACCGTGAACACTGTCACCATTAGAACTGTCACTGTGGGCACTATCACCGTGAGCACTATCACAATGGGCACTGTCACCATAGGCACTGTCACCATGGACACTGTCACCATGAACACTATCATCATGGGCAGTGCCACCATGAGGAATTTCACCATGGGAACTCCAACCATGTACATCGGCAGGTTTAGAACAGTCACCATGGGCTGTGTCACCATGAGCACTGTCACCATGGGCACTATCACCATGCGAACTCTCACCATGAGCACTGTCACCGTGGGCAATGTCACCATGAGCACTGTCACCGTGGGCACTGTCACCATGGGAAATCTCACCATGAGCACTATCACCGTGAGCACTATCACCATGGGCAGTCCCACCATGAGCAATATCACCATGGGCATTATCACCGTGAGCACTGTCACCGTGTGCACTGTCCCCATGAGCACTGTCACCATGAGGACTATCACCATGGGAAGTGTCAACATGGGAACGGTCACCATGGGCACTGTCCATATGAGCACTGTCACCATGGGAACTCTCACCATGAGCACTGTCACCATGGCCAGTGTCACCATGGTCACTGTCACCATAAGCACTGTCACCAAGGGAAATGTCACCATGGGCACTCTCACTATTTTCACTGTCACCGTGGGCACTGTCACCATAAGCACTGTCACCATGAGCACTGTTCAACATGAGCACTGTCACCGAGAGCACTGCCACTGTGGGCACTATCACCGTGAGCACTGTCACCATGGGCACTGTCAACATGGGCACGGTAACCATGAGCACTGTCACCATGGACACTGTCACCTTGAGCATTGTCACCTTGAGCACTGTCACCATGGGAACATTCACCATGGGCACTGTCACCATGGGCACTGTCACCATGGAAAATGTCACCTTGGAAACTGTCACCATGGGCACTGTAACCATGGACACTGTCACCAGGAGCACTATCACCATGGACACTGTTTCCATGAGCATTATCCCCAAGTACACTGTCAACATTGGAACTGTCATCATGGGCACTGTCACCATGGGCACTGTCACCATGATCACCGTCAATATGGGAACTGCCACCATGAGCACTGTCACCATGGACACTGCCACCATGAGCACTGTCACCGTGAGCACTGTCACCGTGAGCACTGTCAACATGATCATTGTCACCAGGAGCATTGTCATCATGGGAAGTGTCACCGAGAGCACTGTCACTGTGGGCACTGTCACCGTGTGCACTGTCACCATGGGCAGTGTCACCATGAGCACTGTCACCCTGGGCTCTGTCATCATGGACACTGTCATCTTAGGAACTGCCACCACGGACACTGCCACCATGAGCACTGTAACCATTGGCGCTGCCACAGTGAGCACTCTCACCATGAGCACTCTCACCATGGGAAATGTCACCATGAGCACGGTCACCAGGGACACTGTCACCATGGGCACTATCCACCAGGGCACTGTCACCGTGAGCACTATCACTGTCAGCACTATCACCGTGAGCACTATCACCATGGGCACTGTCACCGTGAGCCCTATTACCATGGGCACTATCACCAAGGGCACTGTCACTGTGAGCACTATCACCATGAGCACTATCAACGTGAGCACTGTCACCATGATCACTGTCACCGTGGGCAATGTCACCATGAGCACTGTCACCATGGACACTTTCAACATGGCTACTGTCACCATGGGCACTGTCACCATGGACACTGTCATCATGAGCTCTGTTACCATGGGAAATGTCACCATGAGCACTGTCATCTTGGGAACTGCCACCATGGACACAGCCACCATGAGCAATGTAACCATTGGCACTGCCACAGTGAGCACTGTCACCGTGAGCACTGTCACCATGGGAACTGTCACCATGTGCCCTGTCACCATGGGAACTCTCACCATGAGCACTATCACCATGAGCACTATCACCATGGGCACTGTCACCATGGGCACTGTCACCATGAGCATTATTACCATGGGTACTATCACCAAGGGCACTGTCACTGTGAGCACTGTCACCAAGGGCACTGTCACCGTGAGCACTGTTACCATGAGCACTGTCACCGTGGGCACTGTCACCCTGAGCACTGTCATCATCGGCACTGTCACCATGGGAACTCTCACCATGAGCACTGTCACCATGGGAAATGTCACCATGGGCACTATCACTATGGGCACTATCACCATGGGCAGTGTCACTATGAGCACAGTCAACGTGGCCACTGTCACCATGGGAACTGTCACAATGAGCACTAACTCCGTGAGCACTATCACCATGGGCAGTGTCAGCGTGAGCAATATCAACATGGGCAGTGTCACCATTAGCGCTATTACCATGGGCACTATCGCGTTGAGCACTATCACCATGAGCACTGTCACCGTGGGCACTGTCACCGTAGTCACTGTCAACAAGAGCACAGTCAGCATAGGAACTCTCACCATGAGCACTGTCACCATGGGAAATGTCACCATGGGCACTATCACTATGGGCACTATCACCATGGGCTGTGTCACCATGAGCACTGTCACCATGGGCACTGTCACCATGCGAACTCTCACCATGAGCACTGTCACCGTGGGCAATGTCACAATGAGCACTGTCACCATGGGAACTGTCACCATGAGCACTATCACCATGAGCATTATAACCATGGGCAGTGTCACCGTGAGCAATATCACCATAAACACTGTCACCGTGTGCACTGTCATCGTGAGCACTGTCACCATAGGAAATGTCACCATGGGCACTATCACCGTGAGCACTATTAACATGGGTACTATCACCAAGGGCATTGTTACCATGAGCAGTGTCACCATGAGCACTGTCACCGTGGGCACTGTCACCATGAGCACTGTCATCATGGGCACTGTCACCATGGGAACTGTCACCATTAGAACTGTCACTGTGGGTACTATCACCGTGAGCACTATCACAATGGGCACTGTCACCATGAGCACTATCATCTTGGGCAGTGCAACCATGAGCACTGTAACCATTGGCACTGTCACCATGGACACTGTCGCCATGGGTACTGTCACTATGGGTACTGTCCTCATGGGAACTCTTAGCAAGAGCACAGTCACCATGGGCACTGTCACCATGGACAATGTCACCATGAGCAATGTCAACATGAGCACTCTCACCATGGAAAATGTCACCATGAGCACTATCACCGTGGGCAGTGTCACCATGAGCAATATCACCATGGGCAGTGTCACCATGAGCACTATCACCATGGACACTGTCACCATGGGCACTCTCACCATGGGAAATGTCATCATGGACACTCTCACCATGAACACTGTCAACATGGGAAATGTCACCATGGTCACTGTCACCATGGGCACTTTCAACATGGGCACTGTCACCGTGCGAAATGTCACCATGGGCAGTTTCACCATGAGCACTGTCACCATTGGCACTGTCACCATGAACAGTATCATCATGGGCTGTGCCACCATGAGGAATTTCAACATGGGAACACCAACCCTGTACACCACCAGCATGAGCATAGTCACCATGGGCATTGTCACCATGAGCACTGTCACCACAGGATCTTTCAACATGGGCAGTATCAGCATGCGAACTGTCACCATGGGCAGTGTCACCATGAGCACTATCACCAAAGGCACTGTCAACGTGAGCACTCTCACCATGAGCACTATTACCATGGGCAGTGTCACCGTGAGCAATATCACCATGGGCAGTGTCACCATGGGCACTATCACCATGAGCACTATCACCAAGGGAACTGTCATCGTGAGCACTATCATCGTGAGCACTATCACCCTGAGCACTGTCACCGTCGGTACTGTCACCATGAGCACTGTCACTATGGGCACTGTCATCATGGGAACTGTCACCATGAGCACTATCACCGTGCGCACTATCACCATGGGCAGTGTCACCATGAGCAATATCACCATGGGCACTGTCAACATGAGCACTATTACCATGGGCAATATCACCATGAGCACTATAACCGTGAGCACTGTCACCGTGGGCACTGTCACCGCGTGCACTGTCCCCATGAGCACTGTCACCATGAGCACTATCACCATGAGCACTGTCACCATGGGCACTGTCACCATGGGAACTCTCACTATGAGCACTGTCACCATGGCCAGTGTCACTATGGCCACTGTCACCTTAAGCACTGTCACCAAGGGAAATGTCAGCATGGGAACTCTCACCATTTGCACTGTCACCGTGGGCACTGTCACCATAAGCACTGTCACCATGAGCACTGTTCAACATGGGCACTGTCACCTAGAGCACTGCCACTGTAGGCACTTTCACCGTGAGCACTGTTCACCATGGGCACTGTAACCATGAGCACTGTCACCATGGACACTGTCACCAGGAACACTATCATCATGGGCAGTGCCACCATGAGGAATTTCAACATGGGAACACCAACCCTGTACACCGCCAGCATGAGCACAGTCACCATGGGCATTATCACCATGAGCACTGTCACCATGGGAACTTTCAACATGGGCACTATCAGCATGCGAACTGTCACCATGGGCAGTGTCACCATGAGCACTATCACCAAAGACACTGTCAACGTGAGCACTATCACCATGAGCACTATTACCATGGGCAGTGTCACCGTGAGCAATATCACCATGGGCAGTGTCACCATGGGCACTATCACCATGAGCACTATCACCAAGGGAACTGTCACCGTGAGCACTATCATCGTGAGCACTATCACCCTGAGAATTGTCACCATGAGCACTGTCACTATGGGCACTGTCACCATGGGAACTCTCACCATGAGCACTATCACCGTGAGCACTATCACCATGGGCAGTCTCACCATGAGCAATATCACCATGGGCATTATCACCGTGAGCAATGTCATCGTGTGCGCTGTCCCCATGAGCACTGTCACCATGAGCACTGTCACCATGGGCACTGTCACCATGGAAAATGTCACCTTGGAAACTGTCACCATGGGCACTGTAACCATGGACACTGTCACCAGGAGCACTATCACCATGGACACTGTTTCCATGAGCTTTGTCCCCAAGTACACTGTCAACATTGGAACTGTCATCATGGGCACTGTCACCATGGGCACTGTCACCATGATCACCGTCAATATGGGAACTGCCACCATGAGCACTGTCACCATGGACACTGCCACCATGAGCACTGTCACCGTGAGCACTGTCACCATGATCATTGTCACCAGGAGCATTGTCATCATGGGAAGTGTCACCATGAGTACTGTCACCATGGGCACTGTCACCATGGGCACTCTCAACATGGGCACTCTCACCATGGGCACTCTTGACCATGGACACTGTCACCATGGGCACTGTCACCATGGTAACTCTTACCATGAACACTGTCACCATGGGAAATGTCACTATGGGCACTGTCAGCATGGGCACTGTTACCATGGACACAGTCAACATGAGCACTATCATCATGGGCAGTGCCACCATGAGGAATTTCACCATGGCAACTCCAACCATGTACACCGCCAGCATGAGCACAGTCACCATGGGCAGTGTCACCGTGAGCACTATCACCATGGGCACTTTCAACATGGGCACTGTCACCATGCGAACTGTCACCATGAACACTATCACTATGAGCACTATCACCATGAGCACTCTCCCAAAGGGCACTGTCACCGTGAGCTCTGTCACCATGAGCACTGTCACTGTGGGCAATGTCACCATGAGCACTGTCACCGTGGGCACTCTCACCATGGGAACTGTCACCATGAGCACTATCACCGTGAGCACTAACACCATTTGCAGTGTCACCGTGAGCAATATCACCATGGGAAATGTCAGAGTGAGCACTATTACCATGGGCACTATCACCATGAGCACTCTCACCATGAGCACTGTCACCGTGGGCACTGTCACCATGTGCACTGTCACCATGGGCAGTGTCACCATGAGCACTGTCACCCTGGGCTCTGTCATCATGGACACTGTCATCTTAGGAACTGCCACCACGGACACTGCCACCATGAGCACTGTAACCATTGGCACTGCCACAGTGAGCACTCTCACCATGAGCACTCTCACCATGGGAAATGTCACCATGAGCACGGTCACCAGGGACACTGTCACCATGGGCACTATCCACCAGGGCACTGTCACCGTGAGCACTATCACTGTGAGCACTATCACCGTGAGAAGTATCACCAAGGGCACTGTCACCATGAGCACTGTCATCGTGGGCACTGTCACCATGAGCACTGTCATCATGGGCACTGTCACCATGGGAACTCTCACCATTAGCACTGTCACTGTGGGCACTATCACCGTGAGCACTATCACAATGGACCCTGTCACCATAGGCACTGTCACCATGGACACTGTCACTATGAACACTATCATCATGGGCAGTGCCACCATAAGGAATTTCACCATAGAAACTCCAACCATGGACAATGCCAGCATGAGCACATTCACTATGGGCAGTGACACCATGAGCACTGCCACCATGGGCACTTTCAACATGGGCACTGTCACCATGCGAACCGTCACCATGATCACTATTACCATGAGCACTATCACCAAGGGCACTGTCAGCGTGAGCACTATTACCGTGAGCACTATCACCGTGAGCACGGTCACCATGAGCATTTTCACCGTGGGCACTGTCACCATGAGCATAGTCACCATGAGCATTGTCACCATGGGAACTCTCACCATGAGCACTGTCACCATGGGAAATGTCACCATGGGCACTGTCACCATAGGCACTGTCACCATGGACACTCTCAGCATGAGCACTATCATCATGTGCATTACCACCATAAAGAATTTCACCATGGGATCTCCAACCATGTACACCGCCAGCATGAGCACATTCACCATGGGCAGTGTCACCATGAGCACTATCACCATGAGCATTATCACCAAGGGAACTGTCACCATGGACACTGTCAAGGTGAGCACTGTCACCGTTGGAATTCTCACCATGAGCATTGTCACCGTGGGCACAGTCAACATGAGCACTGTCACCTTGGACACTGTCACCATGGGCACTCTCACCATGGGCACTGTCACCATGGACACTGTCACCATAGGCACTGTCAAGATGAGCACTGTCACCGTGAGCACTGTCACCATGAGCACTGTCACCATGGGCACTGTCACCATGAGCACTGTCATCATCGGCACTGTCACCATGGGAACTGTCACCAGGGGAACTGTCACCATGAGCACTATCATCGTGAGGACTATAACCATGGGCACTGTCACCGTGAACACTGTCACCATTAGAACTGTCACTGTGGGCACTATCACCGTGAGCACTATCACGATGGGCACTGTCACCATAGGCACTGTCACCATGGACACTGTCACCATGAACACTATCATCATGGGCAGTGCCACCATGAGGAATTTCACCATGGGAACTCCAACCATGTACATCGGCAGGTTTAGAACAGTCACCATGGGCTGTGTCACCATGAGCACTGTCACCATGGGCACTATCACCATGCGAACTCTCACCATGAGCACTGTCACCGTGGGCAATGTCACCATGAGCACTGTCACCATGGGCACTGTCACCATGGGAACTGTCACCATGAGCACTATCACCGTGAGGACTATAACCATGGGCACTGTCACTGTGAGCAATATCACCATGAACACTGTCACCATGGGAAATGTGACCGTGGGCACTGTCACCGTGTGCACTGTCAACATAAGCACTGTCACCATGGGAAATGTCATCATGGGCACTGTCACCATGGGCAGTGTCACCATGAGCCCTGTCACCGTGGGCCATGTCACCATGAGCACTGTCACCGTGGGCACTGTCACCATGGGAACTGTCACCATGAGCACTATCACCGTGAGGACTATAACCATGGGCACTGTCACCGTGAGCAATATCACGATGAACACTGTCACCATAGGAAATGTCACCGTGGGCACGGTCATCGTCTGCACTGTCAACATAAGCACTGTCACCATGGGAAATGTCACCATGGGCCCTGTCACCATGGGCAGTGTCACCATGAGCACTGTCACCATGGGAACTCTCACGATGGTCACTGTCACCATGAGCACTATCATCATGGGCAGTGCCACCATGAGGAATTTCACCATGGGAATTCCAAACATGTACACCGCCAGAATGAGCACAGTCACCATGGGCAGTGTCACCATGAGCAATGTCACCATGGGCACTTTCAACATGGGCACTGTCACCATGGACACTGTCATCATGAGCTCTGTTACCATGGGAAATGTCACCATGGGCACTGTCACCATAGGCACTGTCACCATGATCTCTGTCACCATGAGCACTATCACCATTAGCACTATCACCATGGGCACTATCACCAAGGGCGCTGTCACCAAGAGAACTATCACTGTGAGCACTGTCACCATGAGCACTGTCACCGTGAGCACTGTCACCATGAGCACTGTCACCATGGGCACTGTAACCATGGGAATTGTCACCATGAGCACTATCACTGTGAGCACTATCAACATGGGCAGTGTCACCGTGAGCACTGTCACCATGAGCACTGTCATCATGAGCACTGTCACCATGTGAATTGTCACCATGAGCACTTTCACCATGAGCACTATCACCATGAGCAGTATCACCAAGGAAACTGTCACCGTGAGCACTATCACCATGAGCACTATCACCATGGGCACTGTCACCATGGACACTGTCACCATGGGCACTGTCAAGATGAGCACTGTCACCATGGGAAATGTCACCATGGGCACTGTCACGATGGGCACTGTCACCATGGGCACTGTCACCATGGACACTGTCACCATGAGCACTATCGTCATGGGCAGTGCCACCATAAGGAATTTCACCATGGGAAATCCAACCATATACACCACCAGCATGAGCACAGTCACCATGGGCAGTGTCACCATGAGCACTGTCACCATGGGCACTTTCAACATACACAGTGTCACCATGCGAACTGTCACCATGAGCACTATCACCGTGAGCACTATCACCATGGGCAGTGTCACCGTGAGCAATATCACCATGGGCACAGTTACCGTGAGCACTATTACAATGGGTACTATCACCAAGGGCACTGTCACCGTGAGCACTGTCACCATGAGCACTGTCACCATGGGCACTGTCACCATGAGCACTGTCATCATCAGCACTGTCACCATGGGAACTGTCACCATGGGAACTGTCACCATGAGCACTATCATCGTGAGGACTATAACCATGGGCACTGTCACCGTGAGCCCTGTCACCATTAGAACTGTCACTGTGGGCACTATCACCGTGAGCACTATCACAATGGGCACTGTCACCATAGGCACTGTCACCATGGACACTGTCACCATGAACACTATCATCATGGGCAGTGCCACCATGAGGAATTTCACCATGGGAACTCCAACCATGTACATCGGCAGGTTTAGAACAGTCACCATGGGCTGTGTCACCATGAGCACTGTCACCATGGGCACTATCACCATGCGAACTCTCACCATGAGCACTGTCACCGTGGGCAATGTCACCATGAGCACTGTCACCGTGGGCACTGTCACCATGGGAACTCTCACCATGAGCACTATCACCGTGAGCACTATCACCATGGGCAGTCTCACCATGAGCAATATCACCATGGGCATTATCACCGTGAGCAATGTCATCGTGTGCGCTGTCCCCATGAGCACTGTCACCATGAGCACTGTCACCATGGGCACTGTCACCATGGAAAATGTCACCTTGGAAACTGTCACCATGGGCACTGTAACCATGGACACTGTCACCAGGAGCACTATCACCATGGACACTGTTTCCATGAGCTTTGTCCCCAAGTACACTGTCAACATTGGAACTGTCATCATGGGCACTGTCACCATGGGCACTGTCACCATGATCACCGTCAATATGGGAACTGCCACCATGAGCACTGTCACCATGGACACTGCCACCATGAGCACTGTCACCGTGAGCACTGTCACCATGATCATTGTCACCAGGAGCATTGTCATCATGGGAAGTGTCACCATGAGTACTGTCACCATGGGCACTGTCACCATGGGCACTCTCAACATGGGCACTCTCACCATGGGCACTCTTGACCATGGACACTGTCACCATGGGCACTGTGAACATGAGCACTGTCACCATGGTAACTCTTACCATGAACACTGTCACCATGGGAAATGTCTCTATGGGCACTGTCAGCATGGGCACTGTTACCATGGACACAGTCAACATGAGCACTATCATCATGGGCAGTGCCACCATGAGGAATTTCACCATGGCAACTCCAACCATGTACACCGCCAGCATGAGCACAGTCACCATGGGCAGTGTCACCGTGAGCACTATCACCATGGGCACTTTCAACATGGGCACTGTCACCATGCGAACTGTCACCATGAACACTATCACTATGAGCACTATCACCATGAGCACTCTCACAAAGGGCACTGTCACCGTGAGCTCTGTCACCATGAGCACTGTCACTGTGGGCAATGTCACCATGAGCACTGTCACCGTGGGCACTCTCACCATGGGAACTGTCACCATGAGCACTATCACCGTGAGCACTAACACCATTTGCAGTGTCACCGTGAGCAATATCACCATGGGAAATGTCAGAGTGAGCACTATTACCATGGGCACTATCACCATGAGCACTCTCACCATGAGCACTGTCACCGTGGGCACTGTCACCATGTGCACTGTCACCATGGGCAGTGTCACCATGAGCACTGTCACCCTGGGCTCTGTCATCATGGACACTGTCATCTTAGGAACTGCCACCACGGACACTGCCACCATGAGCACTGTAACCATTGGCACTGCCACAGTGAGCACTCTCACCATGAGCACTCTCACCATGGGAAATGTCACCATGAGCACGGTCACCAGGGACACTGTCACCATGGGCACTATCCACCAGGGCACTGTCACCGTGAGCACTATCACTGTGAGCACTATCACCGTGAGAAGTATCACCAAGGGCACTGTCACCATGAGCACTGTCATCGTGGGCACTGTCACCATGAGCACTGTCATCATGGGCACTGTCACCATGGGAACTCTCACCATTAGCACTGTCACTGTGGGCACTATCACCGTGAGCACTATCACAATGGACCCTGTCACCATAGGCACTGTCACCATGGACACTGTCACTATGAACACTATCATCATGGGCAGTGCCACCATAAGGAATTTCACCATAGAAACTCCAACCATGGACAATGCCAGCATGAGCACATTCACTATGGGCAGTGACACCATGAGCACTGCCACCATGGGCACTTTCAACATGGGCACTGTCACCATGCGAACCGTCACCATGATCACTATTACCATGAGCACTATCACCAAGGGCACTGTCAGCGTGAGCACTATTACCGTGAGCACTATCACCGTGAGCACGGTCACCATGAGCATTTTCACCGTGGGCACTGTCACCATGAGCATAGTCACCATGAGCATTGTCACCATGGGAACTCTCACCATGAGCATTGTCACCATGGGAAATGTCACCATGGGCACTGTCACCATAGGCACTGTCACCATGGACACTCTCAGGATGAGCACTATCATCATGTGCATTACCACCATAAAGAATTTCACCATGGGATCTCCAACCATGTACACCGCCAGCATGAGCACATTCACCATGGGCAGTGTCACCATGAGCACTATCACCATGAGCACTATCACCATGAGCATTATCACCAAGGGAACTGTCACCATGGACACTGTCAAGGTGAGCACTGTCACCGTTGGAATTCTCACCATGAGCATTGTCACCGTGGGCACAGTCACCATGAGCACTGTCACCATGGGCACTGTCACCATGGAAAATGTCACCTTGGAAACTGTCACCATGGGCACTGTAACCATGGACACTGTCACCAGGAGCACTATCACCATGGACACTGTTTCCATGAGCTTTGTCCCCAAGTACACTGTCAACATTGGAACTGTCATCATGGGCACTGTCACCATGGGCACTGTCACCATGATCACCGTCAATATGGGAACTGCCACCATGAGCACTGTCACCATGGACACTGCCACCATGAGCACTGTCACCGTGAGCACTGTCACCATGATCATTGTCACCAGGAGCATTGTCATCATGGGAAGTGTCACCATGAGTACTGTCACCATGGGCACTGTCACCATGAGCACTCTCAACATGGGCACTCTCACCATGGGCACTCTTGACCATGGACACTGTCACCATGGGCACTGTGAACATGAGCACTGTCACCATGGTAACTCTTACCATGAACAGTGTCACCATGGGAAATGTCACTATGGGCACTGTCAGCATGGGCACTGTTACCATGGACACAGTCAACATGAGCACTATCATCATGGGCAGTGCCACCATGAGGAATTTCACCATGGCAACTCCAACCATGTACACCGCCAGCATGAGCACAGTCACCATGGGCAGTGTCACCGTGAGCACTATCACCATGGGCACTTTCAACATGGGCACTGTCACCATGCGAACTGTCACCATGAACACTATCACTATGAGCACTATCACCATGAGCACTCTCCCAAAGGGCACTGTCACCGTGAGCTCTGTCACCATGAGCACTGTCACTGTGGGCAATGTCACCATGAGCACTGTCACCGTGGGCACTCTCACCATGGGAACTGTCACCATGAGCACTATCACCGTGAGCACTAACACCATTTGCAGTGTCACCGTGAGCAATATCACCATGGGAAATGTCAGAGTGAGCACTATTACCATGGGCACTATCACCATGAGCACTCTCACCATGAGCACTGTCACCGTGGGCACTGTCACCATGTGCACTGTCACCATGGGCAGTGTCACCATGAGCACTGTCACCCTGGGCTCTGTCATCATGGACACTGTCATCTTAGGAACTGCCACCACGGACACTGCCACCATGAGCACTGTAACCATTGGCACTGCCACAGTGAGCACTCTCACCATGAGCACTCTCACCATGGGAAATGTCACCATGAGCACGGTCACCAGGGACACTGTCACCATGGGCACTATCCATCAGGGCACTGTCACCGTGAGCACTATCACTGTGAGCACTATCACCGTGAGAAGTATCACCAAGGGCACTGTCACCATGAGCACTGTCATCGTGGGCACTGTCACCATGAGCACTGTCATCATGGGCACTGTCACCATGGGAACTCTCACCATTAGCACTGTCACTGTGGGCACTATCACCGTGAGCACTATCACAATGGACCCTGTCACCATAGGCACTGTCACCATGGACACTGTCACTATGAACACTATCATCATGGGCAGTGCCACCATAAGGAATTTCACCATAGAAACTCCAACCATGGACAATGCCAGCATGAGCACATTCACTATGGGCAGTGACACCATGAGCACTGCCACCATGGGCACTTTCAACATGGGCACTGTCACCATGCGAACCGTCACCATGAGCACTATCACCAAGGGCACTGTCAGCGTGAGCACTATTACCGTGAGCACTATCACCGTGAGCACGGTCACCATGAGCATTTTCACCGTGGGCACTGTCACCATGAGCATAGTCACCATGAGCATTGTCACCATGGGAACTCTCACCATGAGCACTGTCACCATGGGAAATGTCACCATGGGCACTGTCACCATAGGCACTGTCACCATGGACACTCTCAGCATGAGCACTATCATCATGTGCATTACCACCATAAAGAATTTCACCATGGGATCTCCAACCATGTACACCGCCAGCATGAGCACATTCACCATGGGCAGTGTCACCATGAGCACTATCACCATGAGCACTATCACCATGAGCATTATCACCAAGGGAACTGTCACCATGGACACTGTCAAGGTGAGCACTGTCACCGTTGGAATTCTCACCATGAGCATTGTCACCGTGGGCACAGTCGACATGAGCACTGTCACCTTGGACACTGTCACCATGGGCACTCTCACCATGGGCACTGTCACCATGGACACTGTCACCATGGGCACTGTCAAGATGAGCACTGTCACCATGGGAAATGTCACCATGGGCACTGTCACGATGGGCACTGTCACCATGGGCACTGTCACCATGGACACTGTCACCATGAGCACTATCGTCATGGGCAGTGCCACCATAAGGAATTTCACCATGGGAACTCCAACCATATACACCACCAGCATGAGCACAGTCACCATGGGCAGTGTCACCATGCGCACTGTCACCATGGGCACTTTCAACATACGCAGTGTCACCATGCGAACTGTCACCATGAGCACTATCACCGTGAGCACTATCACCATGGGCAGTGTCACTGTGAGCAATATCACCATGGGCACAGTTACCGTGAGCACTATTACAATGGGTACTATCACCAAGGGCACTGTCACCGTGAGCACTGTCACCATGAGCACTGTCACCATGGGCACTGTCACCATGAGCACTGTCATCATCGGCACTGTCACCATGGGAACTGTCACCAGGGGAACTGTCACCATGAGCACTATCATCGTGAGGACTATAACCATGGGCACTGTCACCGTGAACACTGTCACCATTAGAACTGTCACTGTGGGCACTATCACCGTGAGCACTATCACAATGGGCACTGTCACCATAGGCACTGTCACCATGGACACTGTCACCATGAACACTATCATCATGGGCAGTGCCACCATGAGGAATTTCACCATGGGAACTCCAACCATGTACATCGGCAGGTTTAGAACAGTCACCATGGGCTGTGTCACCATGAGCACTGTCACCATGGGCACTATCACCATGCGAACTCTCACCATGAGCACTGTCACCGTGGGCAATGTCACCATGAGCACTGTCACCGTGGGCACTGTCACCATGGGAAATCTCACCATGAGCACTATCACCGTGAGCACTATCACCATGGGCAGTCCCACCATGAGCAATATCACCATGGGCATTATCACCGTGAGCACTGTCACCGTGTGCACTGTCCCCATGAGCACTGTCACCATGAGGACTATCACCATGGGAAGTGTCAACATGGGAACGGTCACCATGGGCACTGTCCATATGAGCACTGTCACCATGGGAACTCTCACCATGAGCACTGTCACCATGGCCAGTGTCACCATGGTCACTGTCACCATAAGCACTGTCACCAAGGGAAATGTCACCATGGGCACTCTCACTATTTTCACTGTCACCGTGGGCACTGTCACCATAAGCACTGTCACCATGAGCACTGTTCAACATGAGCACTGTCACCGAGAGCACTGCCACTGTGGGCACTATCACCGTGAGCACTGTCACCATGGGCACTGTCAACATGGGCACGGTAACCATGAGCACTGTCACCATGGACACTGTCACCATGAGCATTGTCACCTTGAGCACTGTCACCATGGGAACATTCACCATGGGCACTGTCACCATGGGCACTGTCACCATGGAAAATGTCACCTTGGAAACTGTCACCATGGGCACTGTAACCATGGACACTGTCACCAGGAGCACTATCACCATGGACACTGTTTCCATGAGCATTATCCCCAAGTACACTGTCAACATTGGAACTGTCATCATGGGCACTGTCACCATGGGCACTGTCACCATGATCACCGTCAATATGGGAACTGCCACCATGAGCACTGTCACCATGGACACTGCCACCATGAGCACTGTCACCGTGAGCACTGTCACCGTGAGCACTGTCAACATGATCATTGTCACCAGGAGCATTGTCATCATGGGAAGTGTCACCGAGAGCACTGTCACTGTGGGCACTGTCACCGTGTGCACTGTCACCATGGGCAGTGTCACCATGAGCACTGTCACCCTGGGCTCTGTCATCATGGACACTGTCATCTTAGGAACTGCCACCACGGACACTGCCACCATGAGCACTGTAACCATTGGCGCTGCCACAGTGAGCACTCTCACCATGAGCACTCTCACCATGGGAAATGTCACCATGAGCACGGTCACCAGGGACACTGTCACCATGGGCACTATCCACCAGGGCACTGTCACCGTGAGCACTATCACTGTCAGCACTATCACCGTGAGCACTATCACCATGGGCACTGTCACCGTGAGCCCTATTACCATGGGCACTATCACCAAGGGCACTGTCACTGTGAGCACTATCACCATGAGCACTATCAACGTGAGCACTGTCACCATGATCACTGTCACCGTGGGCAATGTCACCATGAGCACTGTCACCATGGACACTTTCAACATGGCTACTGTCACCATGGGCACTGTCACCATGGACACTGTCATCATGAGCTCTGTTACCATGGGAAATGTCACCATGAGCACTGTCATCTTGGGAACTGCCACCATGGACACAGCCACCATGAGCAATGTAACCATTGGCACTGCCACAGTGAGCACTGTCACCGTGAGCACTGTCACCATGGGAACTGTCACCATGTGCCCTGTCACCATGGGAACTCTCACCATGAGCACTATCACCATGAGCACTATCACCATGGGCACTGTCACCATGGGCACTGTCACCATGAGCATTATTACCATGGGTACTATCACCAAGGGCACTGTCACTGTGAGCACTGTCACCAAGGGCACTGTCACCGTGAGCACTGTTACCATGAGCACTGTCACCGTGGGCACTGTCACCCTGAGCACTGTCATCATCGGCACTGTCACCATGGGAACTCTCACCATGAGCACTGTCACCATGGGAAATGTCACCATGGGCACTATCACTATGGGCACTATCACCATGGGCAGTGTCACTATGAGCACAGTCAACGTGGCCACTGTCACCATGGGAACTGTCACAATGAGCACTAACTCCGTGAGCACTATCACCATGGGCAGTGTCAGCGTGAGCAATATCAACATGGGCAGTGTCACCATTAGCGCTATTACCATGGGCACTATCGCGTTGAGCACTATCACCATGAGCACTGTCACCGTGGGCACTGTCACCGTAGTCACTGTCAACAAGAGCACAGTCAGCATAGGAACTCTCACCATGAGCACTGTCACCATGGGAAATGTCACCATGGGCACTATCACTATGGGCACTATCACCATGGGCTGTGTCACCATGAGCACTGTCAACATGGGCACTGTCACCATGCGAACTCTCACCATGAGCACTGTCACCGTGGGCAATGTCACAATGAGCACTGTCACCATGGGAACTGTCACCATGAGCACTATCACCATGAGCATTATAACCATGGGCAGTGTCACCGTGAGCAATATCACCATAAACACTGTCACCGTGTGCACTGTCATCGTGAGCACTGTCACCATAGGAAATGTCACCATGGGCACTATCACCGTGAGCACTATTAACATGGGTACTATCACCAAGGGCATTGTTACCATGAGCAGTGTCACCATGAGCACTGTCACCGTGGGCACTGTCACCATGAGCACTGTCATCATGGGCACTGTCACCATGGGAACTGTCACCATTAGAACTGTCACTGTGGGTACTATCACCGTGAGCACTATCACAATGGGCACTGTCACCATGAGCACTATCATCTTGGGCAGTGCAACCATGAGCACTGTAACCATTGGCACTGTCACCATGGACACTGTCGCCATGGGTACTGTCACTATGGGTACTGTCCTCATGGGAACTCTTAGCAAGAGCACAGTCACCATGGGCACTGTCACCATGGACAATGTCACCATGAGCAATGTCAACATGAGCACTCTCACCATGGAAAATGTCACCATGAGCACTATCACCGTGGGCAGTGTCACCATGAGCAATATCACCATGGGCAGTGTCACCATGAGCACTATCACCATGGACACTGTCACCATGGGCACTCTCACCATGGGAAATGTCATCATGGACACTCTCACCATGAACACTGTCAACATGGGAAATGTCACCATGGTCACTGTCACCATGGGCACTTTCAACATGGGCACTGTCACCGTGCGAAATGTCACCATGGGCAGTTTCACCATGAGCACTGTCACCATTGGCACTGTCACCATGAACAGTATCATCATGGGCTGTGCCACCATGAGGAATTTCAACATGGGAACACCAACCCTGTACACCACCAGCATGAGCATAGTCACCATGGGCATTGTCACCATGAGCACTGTCACCACAGGATCTTTCAACATGGGCAGTATCAGCATGCGAACTGTCACCATGGGCAGTGTCACCATGAGCACTATCACCAAAGGCACTGTCAACGTGAGCACTCTCACCATGAGCACTATTACCATGGGCAGTGTCACCGTGAGCAATATCACCATGGGCAGTGTCACCATGGGCACTATCACCATGAGCACTATCACCAAGGGAACTGTCATCGTGAGCACTATCATCGTGAGCACTATCACCCTGAGCACTGTCACCGTCGGTACTGTCACCATGAGCACTGTCACTATGGGCACTGTCATCATGGGAACTGTCACCATGAGCACTATCACCGTGCGCACTATCACCATGGGCAGTGTCACCATGAGCAATATCACCATGGGCACTGTCAACATGAGCACTATTACCATGGGCAATATCACCATGAGCACTATAACCGTGAGCACTGTCACCGTGGGCACTGTCACCGCGTGCACTGTCCCCATGAGCACTGTCACCATGAGCACTATCACCATGAGCACTGTCACCATGGGCACTGTCACCATGGGAACTCTCACTATGAGCACTGTCACCATGGCCAGTGTCACTATGGCCACTGTCACCTTAAGCACTGTCACCAAGGGAAATGTCAGCATGGGAACTCTCACCATTTGCACTGTCACCGTGGGCACTGTCACCATAAGCACTGTCACCATGAGCACTGTTCAACATGGGCACTGTCACCTAGAGCACTGCCACTGTAGGCACTTTCACCGTGAGCACTGTTCACCATGGGCACTGTAACCATGAGCACTGTCACCATGGACACTGTCACCAGGAACACTATCATCATGGGCAGTGCCACCATGAGGAATTTCAACATGGGAACACCAACCCTGTACACCGCCAGCATGAGCACAGTCACCATGGGCATTATCACCATGAGCACTGTCACCATGGGAACTTTCAACATGGGCACTATCAGCATGCGAACTGTCACCATGGGCAGTGTCACCATGAGCACTATCACCAAAGACACTGTCAACGTGAGCACTATCACCATGAGCACTATTACCATGGGCAGTGTCACCGTGAGCAATATCACCATGGGCAGTGTCACCATGGGCACTATCACCATGAGCACTATCACCAAGGGAACTGTCACCGTGAGCACTATCATCGTGAGCACTATCACCCTGAGAATTGTCACCATGAGCACTGTCACTATGGGCACTGTCACCATGGGAACTATCACCATGAGCACTATCACCGTGAGCACTATCACCATGGGCAGTCTCACCATGAGCAATATCACCATGGGCATTATCACCGTGAGCAATGTCATCGTGTGCGCTGTCCCCATGAGCACTGTCACCATGAGCACTGTCACCATGGGCACTGTCACCATGGAAAATGTCACCTTGGAAACTGTCACCATGGGCACTGTAACCATGGACACTGTCACCAGGAGCACTATCACCATGGACACTGTTTCCATGAGCTTTGTCCCCAAGTACACTGTCAACATTGGAACTGTCATCATGGGCACTGTCACCATGGGCACTGTCACCATGATCACCGTCAATATGGGAACTGCCACCATGAGCACTGTCACCATGGACACTGCCACCATGAGCACTGTCACCGTGAGCACTGTCACCATGATCATTGTCACCAGGAGCATTGTCATCATGGGAAGTGTCACCATGAGTACTGTCACCATGGGCACTGTCACCATGGGCACTCTCAACATGGGCACTCTCACCATGGGCACTCTTGACCATGGACACTGTCACCATGGGCACTGTCACCATGGTAACTCTTACCATGAACACTGTCACCATGGGAAATGTCACTATGGGCACTGTCAGCATGGGCACTGTTACCATGGACACAGTCAACATGAGCACTATCATCATGGGCAGTGCCACCATGAGGAATTTCACCATGGCAACTCCAACCATGTACACCGCCAGCATGAGCACAGTCACCATGGGCAGTGTCACCGTGAGCACTATCACCATGGGCACTTTCAACATGGGCACTGTCACCATGCGAACTGTCACCATGAACACTATCACTATGAGCACTATCACCATGAGCACTCTCCCAAAGGGCACTGTCACCGTGAGCTCTGTCACCATGAGCACTGTCACTGTGGGCAATGTCACCATGAGCACTGTCACCGTGGGCACTCTCACCATGGGAACTGTCACCATGAGCACTATCACCGTGAGCACTAACACCATTTGCAGTGTCACCGTGAGCAATATCACCATGGGAAATGTCAGAGTGAGCACTATTACCATGGGCACTATCACCATGAGCACTCTCACCATGAGCACTGTCACCGTGGGCACTGTCACCATGTGCACTGTCACCATGGGCAGTGTCACCATGAGCACTGTCACCCTGGGCTCTGTCATCATGGACACTGTCATCTTAGGAACTGCCACCACGGACACTGCCACCATGAGCACTGTAACCATTGGCACTGCCACAGTGAGCACTCTCACCATGAGCACTCTCACCATGGGAAATGTCACCATGAGCACGGTCACCAGGGACACTGTCACCATGGGCACTATCCATCAGGGCACTGTCACCGTGAGCACTATCACTGTGAGCACTATCACCGTGAGAAGTATCACCAAGGGCACTGTCACCATGAGCACTGTCATCGTGGGCACTGTCACCATGAGCACTGTCATCATGGGCACTGTCACCATGGGAACTCTCACCATTAGCACTGTCACTGTGGGCACTATCACCGTGAGCACTATCACAATGGACCCTGTCACCATAGGCACTGTCACCATGGACACTGTCACTATGAACACTATCATCATGGGCAGTGCCACCATAAGGAATTTCACCATAGAAACTCCAACCATGGACAATGCCAGCATGAGCACATTCACTATGGGCAGTGACACCATGAGCACTGCCACCATGGGCACTTTCAACATGGGCACTGTCACCATGCGAACCGTCACCATGAGCACTATCACCAAGGGCACTGTCAGCGTGAGCACTATTACCGTGAGCACTATCACCGTGAGCACGGTCACCATGAGCATTTTCACCGTGGGCACTGTCACCATGAGCATAGTCACCATGAGCATTGTCACCATGGGAACTCTCACCATGAGCACTGTCACCATGGGAAATGTCACCATGGGCACTGTCACCATAGGCACTGTCACCATGGACACTCTCAGCATGAGCACTATCATCATGTGCATTACCACCATAAAGAATTTCACCATGGGATCTCCAACCATGTACACCGCCAGCATGAGCACATTCACCATGGGCAGTGTCACCATGAGCACTATCACCATGAGCACTATCACCATGAGCATTATCACCAAGGGAACTGTCACCATGGACACTGTCAAGGTGAGCACTGTCACCGTTGGAATTCTCACCATGAGCATTGTCACCGTGGGCACAGTCGACATGAGCACTGTCACCTTGGACACTGTCACCATGGGCACTCTCACCATGGGCACTGTCACCATGGACACTGTCACCATGGGCACTGTCAAGATGAGCACTGTCACCATGGGAAATGTCACCATGGGCACTGTCACGATGGGCACTGTCACCATGGGCACTGTCACCATGGGCACTGTCACCATGAGCACTATCGTCATGGGCAGTGCCACCATAAGGAATTTCACCATGGGAACTCCAACCATATACACCACCAGCATGAGCACAGTCACCATGGGCAGTGTCACCATGAGCACTGTCACCATGGGCACTTTCAACATACGCAGTGTCACCATGCGAACTGTCACCATGAGCACTATCACCGTGAGCACTATCACCATGGGCAGTGTCACTGTGAGCAATATCACCATGGGCACAGTTACCGTGAGCACTATTACAATGGGTACTATCACCAAGGGCACTGTCACCGTGAGCACTGTCACCATGAGCACTGTCACCATGGGCACTGTCACCATGAGCACTGTCATCATCAGCACTGTCACCATGGGAACTGTCACCATGGGAACTGTCACCATGAGCACTATCATCGTGAGGACTATAACCATGGGCACTGTCACCGTGAGCCCTGTCACCATTAGAACTGTCACTGTGGGCACTATCACCGTGAGCACTATCACAATGGGCACTGTCACCATAGGCACTGTCACCATGGACACTGTCACCATGAACACTATCATCATGGGCAGTGCCACCATGAGGAATTTCACCATGGGAACTCCAACCATGTACATCGGCAGGTTTAGAACAGTCACCATGGGCTGTGTCACCATGAGCACTGTCACCATGGGCACTATCACCATGCGAACTCTCACCATGAGCACTGTCACCGTGGGCAATGTCACCATGAGCACTGTCACCGTGGGCACTGTCACCATGGGAACTCTCACCATGAGCACTATCACCGTGAGCACTATCACCATGGGCAGTCTCACCATGAGCAATATCACCATGGGCATTATCACCGTGAGCAATGTCATCGTGTGCGCTGTCCCCATGAGCACTGTCACCATGAGCACTGTCACCATGGGCACTGTCACCATGGAAAATGTCACCTTGGAAACTGTCACCATGGGCACTGTAACCATGGACACTGTCACCAGGAGCACTATCACCATGGACACTGTTTCCATGAGCTTTGTCCCCAAGTACACTGTCAACATTGGAACTGTCATCATGGGCACTGTCACCATGGGCACTGTCACCATGATCACCATCAATATGGGAACTGCCACCATGAGCACTGTCACCATGGACACTGCCACCATGAGCACTGTCACCGTGAGCACTGTCACCATGATCATTGTCACCAGGAGCATTGTCATCATGGGAAGTGTCACCATGAGTACTGTCACCATGGGCACTGTCACCATGGGCACTCTCAACATGGGCACTCTCACCATGGGCACTCTTGACCATGGACACTGTCACCATGGGCACTGTGAACATGAGCACTGTCACCATGGTAACTCTTACCATGAACACTGTCACCATGGGAAATGTCACTATGGGCACTGTCAGCATGGGCACTGTTACCATGGACACAGTCAACATGAGCACTATCATCATGGGCAGTGCCACCATGAGGAATTTCACCATGGCAACTCCAACCATGTACACCGCCAGCATGAGCACAGTCACCATGGGCAGTGTCACCGTGAGCACTATCACCATGGGCACTTTCAACATGGGCACTGTCACCATGCGAACTGTCACCATGAACACTATCACTATGAGCACTATCACCATGAGCACTCTCCCAAAGGGCACTGTCACCGTGAGCTCTGTCACCATGAGCACTGTCACTGTGGGCAATGTCACCATGAGCACTGTCACCGTGGGCACTCTCACCATGGGAACTGTCACCATGAGCACTATCACCGTGAGCACTAACACCATTTGCAGTGTCACCGTGAGCAATATCACCATGGGAAATGTCAGAGTGAGCACTATTACCATGGGCACTATCACCATGAGCACTCTCACCATGAGCACTGTCACCGTGGGCACTGTCACCATGTGCACTGTCACCATGGGCAGTGTCACCATGAGCACTGTCACCCTGGGCTCTGTCATCATGGACACTGTCATCTTAGGAACTGCCACCACGGACACTGCCACCATGAGCACTGTAACCATTGGCACTGCCACAGTGAGCACTCTCACCATGAGCACTCTCACCATGGGAAATGTCACCATGAGCACGGTCACCAGGGACACTGTCACCATGGGCACTATCCACCAGGGCACTGTCACCGTGAGCACTATCACTGTGAGCACTATCACCGTGAGAAGTATCACCAAGGGCACTGTCACCATGAGCACTGTCATCGTGGGCACTGTCACCATGAGCACTGTCATCATGGGCACTGTCACCATGGGAACTCTCACCATTAGCACTGTCACTGTGGGCACTATCACCGTGAGCACTATCACAATGGACCCTGTCACCATAGGCACTGTCACCATGGACACTGTCACTATGAACACTATCATCATGGGCAGTGCCACCATAAGGAATTTCACCATAGAAACTCCAACCATGGACAATGCCAGCATGAGCACATTCACTATGGGCAGTGACACCATGAGCACTGCCACCATGGGCACTTTCAACATGGGCACTGTCACCATGCGAACCGTCACCATGATCACTATTACCATGAGCACTATCACCAAGGGCACTGTCAGCGTGAGCACTATTACCGTGAGCACTATCACCGTGAGCACGGTCACCATGAGCATTTTCACCGTGGGCACTGTCACCATGAGCATAGTCACCATGAGCATTGTCACCATGGGAACTCTCACCATGAGCATTGTCACCATGGGAAATGTCACCATGGGCACTGTCACCATAGGCACTGTCACCATGGACACTCCCAGGATGAGCACTATCATCATGTGCATTACCACCATAAAGAATTTCACCATGGGATCTCCAACCATGTACACCGCCAGCATGAGCACATTCACCATGGGCAGTGTCACCATGAGCACTATCACCATGAGCACTATCACCATGAGCATTATCACCAAGGGAACTGTCACCATGGACACTGTCAAGGTGAGCACTGTCACCGTTGGAATTCTCACCATGAGCATTGTCACCGTGGGCACAGTCACCATGAGCACTGTCACCATGGGCACTGTCACCATGGAAAATGTCACCTTGGAAACTGTCACCATGGGCACTGTAACCATGGACACTGTCACCAGGAGCACTATCACCATGGACACTGTTTCCATGAGCTTTGTCCCCAAGTACACTGTCAACATTGGAACTGTCATCATGGGCACTGTCACCATGGGCACTGTCACCATGATCACCGTCAATATGGGAACTGCCACCATGAGCACTGTCACCATGGACACTGCCACCATGAGCACTGTCACCGTGAGCACTGTCACCATGATCATTGTCACCAGGAGCATTGTCATCATGGGAAGTGTCACCATGAGTACTGTCACCATGGGCACTGTCACCATGAGCACTCTCAACATGGGCACTCTCACCATGGGCACTCTTGACCATGGACACTGTCACCATGGGCACTGTGAACATGAGCACTGTCACCATGGTAACTCTTACCATGAACAGTGTCACCATGGGAAATGTCACTATGGGCACTGTCAGCATGGGCACTGTTACCATGGACACAGTCAACATGAGCACTATCATCATGGGCAGTGCCACCATGAGGAATTTCACCATGGCAACTCCAACCATGTACACCGCCAGCATGAGCACAGTCACCATGGGCAGTGTCACCGTGAGCACTATCACCATGGGCACTTTCAACATGGGCACTGTCACCATGCGAACTGTCACCATGAACACTATCACTATGAGCACTATCACCATGAGCACTCTCACAAAGGGCACTGTCACCGTGAGCTCTGTCACCATGAGCACTGTCACTGTGGGCAATGTCACCATGAGCACTGTCACCGTGGGCACTCTCACCATGGGAACTGTCACCATGAGCACTATCACCGTGAGCACTAACACCATATGCAGTGTCACCGTGAGCAATATCACCATGGGAAATGTCAGAGTGAGCACTATTACCATGGGCACTATCACCATGAGCACTCTCACCATGAGCACTGTCACCGTGGGCACTGTCACCATGTGCACTGTCACCATGGGCAGTGTCACCATGAGCACTGTCACCCTGGGCTCTGTCATCATGGACACTGTCATCTTAGGAACTGCCACCACGGACACTGCCACCATGAGCACTGTAACCATTGGCACTGCCACAGTGAGCACTCTCACCATGAGCACTCTCACCATGGGAAATGTCACCATGAGCACGGTCACCAGGGACACTGTCACCATGGGCACTATCCATCAGGGCACTGTCACCGTGAGCACTATCACTGTGAGCACTATCACCGTGAGAAGTATCACCAAGGGCACTGTCACCATGAGCACTGTCATCGTGGGCACTGTCACCATGAGCACTGTCATCATGGGCACTGTCACCATGGGAACTCTCACCATTAGCACTGTCACTGTGGGCACTATCACCGTGAGCACTATCACAATGGACCCTGTCACCATAGGCACTGTCACCATGGACACTGTCACTATGAACACTATCATCATGGGCAGTGCCACCATAAGGAATTTCACCATAGAAACTCCAACCATGGACAATGCCAGCATGAGCACATTCACTATGGGCAGTGACACCATGAGCACTGCCACCATGGGCACTTTCAACATGGGCACTGTCACCATGCGAACCGTCACCATGAGCACTATCACCAAGGGCACTGTCAGCGTGAGCACTATTACCGTGAGCACTATCACCGTGAGCACGGTCACCATGAGCATTTTCACCGTGGGCACTGTCACCATGAGCATAGTCACCATGAGCATTGTCACCATGGGAACTCTCACCATGAGCACTGTCACCATGGGAAATGTCACCATGGGCACTGTCACCATAGGCACTGTCACCATGGACACTCTCAGCATGAGCACTATCATCATGTGCATTACCACCATAAAGAATTTCACCATGGGATCTCCAACCATGTACACCGCCAGCATGAGCACATTCACCATGGGCAGTGTCACCATGAGCACTATCACCATGAGCACTATCACCATGAGCATTATCACCAAGGGAACTGTCACCATGGACACTGTCAAGGTGAGCACTGTCACCGTTGGAATTCTCACCATGAGCATTGTCACCGTGGGCACAGTCGACATGAGCACTGTCACCTTGGACACTGTCACCATGGGCACTCTCACCATGGGCACTGTCACCATGGACACTGTCACCATGGGCACTGTCAAGATGAGCACTGTCACCATGGGAAATGTCACCATGGGCACTGTCACGATGGGCACTGTCACCATGGGCACTGTCACCATGGACACTGTCACCATGAGCACTATCGTCATGGGCAGTGCCACCATAAGGAATTTCACCATGGGAACTCCA
This sequence comes from Balaenoptera borealis, assembly GCF_965194805.1. NCBI lineage: Eukaryota > Metazoa > Chordata > Mammalia > Artiodactyla > Balaenopteridae > Balaenoptera > Balaenoptera borealis. The sequence goes on from NC_138874.1 coordinate 24,683,230, forward strand.
ACCATATACACCACCAGCATGAGCACAGTCACCATGGGCAGTGTCACCATGAGCACTGTCACCATGGGCACTTTCAACATACGCAGTGTCACCATGCGAACTGTCACCATGAGCACTATCACCGTGAGCACTATCACCATGGGCAGTGTCACTGTGAGCAATATCACCATGGGCACAGTTACCGTGAGCACTATTACAATGGGTACTATCACCAAGGGCACTGTCACCGTGAGCACTGTCACCATGAGCACTGTCACCATGGGCACTGTCACCATGAGCACTGTCATCATCGGCACTGTCACCATGGGAACTGTCACCAGGGGAACTGTCACCATGAGCACTATCATCGTGAGGACTATAACCATGGGCACTGTCACCGTGAACACTGTCACCATTAGAACTGTCACTGTGGGCACTATCACCGTGAGCACAATCACAATGGGCACTGTCACCATAGGCACTGTCACCATGGGAAATGTCATCATGGGCACTGTCACCATGGGCAGTGTCACCATGAGCCCTGTCACCGTGGGCCATGTCACCATGAGCACTGTCACCGTGGGCACTGTCACCATGGGAACTGTCACCATGAGCACTATCACCGTGAGGACTATAACCATGGGCACTGTCACCGTGAGCAATATCACGATGAACACTGTCACCATAGGAAATGTCACCGTGGGCACGGTCATCGTCTGCACTGTCAACATAAGCACTGTCACCATGGGAAATGTCACCATGGGCCCTGTCACCATGGGCAGTGTCACCATGAGCACTGTCACCATGGGAACTCTCACGATGGTCACTGTCACCATGAGCACTATCATCATGGGCAGTGCCACCATGAGGAATTTCACCATGGGAATTCCAAACATGTACACCGCCAGAATGAGCACAGTCACCATGGGCAGTGTCACCATGAGCAATGTCACCATGGGCACTTTCAACATGGGCACTGTCACCATGGACACTGTCATCATGAGCTCTGTTACCATGGGAAATGTCACCATGGGCACTGTCACCATAGGCACTGTCACCATGATCTCTGTCACCATGAGCACTATCACCATTAGCACTATCACCATGGGCACTATCACCAAGGGCGCTGTCACCAAGAGAACTATCACTGTGAGCACTGTCACCATGAGCACTGTCACCGTGAGCACTGTCACCATGAGCACTGTCACCATGGGCACTGTAACCATGGGAATTGTCACCATGAGCACTATCACTGTGAGCACTATCAACATGGGCAGTGTCACCGTGAGCACTGTCACCATGAGCACTGTCATCATGAGCACTGTCACCATGTAAATTGTCACCATGAGCACTTTCACCATGAGCACTATCACCATGAGCAGTATCACCAAGGGAACTGTCACCGTGAGCACTATCACCATGAGGACTATCACCATGGACACTGTCACCATGGGCACTGTCAAGATGAGCACTGTCACCATGGGAACTCTCACCATAAGCACTGTCACCATGGGAAATGTCACCATGGGCACTCTCACCATGGGCACTGTCACCATGGGCACTGTCACCATGGACACTGTCACCATGAGCACTATCGTCATGGGCAGTGCCCCCATAAGGAATTTCACCATGGGAACTCCAACCATATACACCACCAGCATGAGCACAGTCACCATGGGCAGTGTCACCATGAGCACTGTCACCATGGGCACTTTCAACATACACAGTGTCACCATGCGAACTGTCACCATGAGCACTATCACCGTGAGCACTATCACCATGGGCAGTGTCACTGTGAGCAATATCACCATGGGCACAGTTACCGTGAGCACTATTACAATGGGTACTATCACCAAGGGCACTGTCACCGTGAGCACTGTCACCATGAGCACTGTCACCATGGGCACTGTCACCATGAGCACTGTCATCATCGGCACTGTCACCATGGGAACTGTCACCATGGGAACTGTCACCATGAGCACTATCATCGTGAGGACTATAACCATGGGCACTGTCACCGTGAACACTGTCACCATTAGAACTGTCACTGTGGGCACTATCACCGTGAGCACTATCACAATGGGCACTGTCACCATAGGCACTGTCACCATGGACACTGTCACTATGAACACTATCATCATGGGCAGTGCCACCATAAGGAATTTCACCATAGAAACTCCAACCATGGACAATGCCAGCATGAGCACATTCACTATGGGCAGTGACACCATGAGCACTGCCACCATGGGCACTTTCAACATGGGCACTGTCACCATGCGAACCGTCACCATGATCACTATTACCATGAGCACTATCACCAAGGGCACTGTCAGCGTGAGCACTATTACCGTGAGCACTATCACCGTGAGCACGGTCACCATGAGCATTTTCACCGTGGGCACTGTCACCATGAGCATAGTCACCATGAGCATTGTCACCATGGGAACTCTCACCATGAGCACTGTCACCATGGGAAATGTCACCATGGGCACTGTCACCATAGGCACTGTCACCATGGACACTCTCAGCATGAGCACTATCATCATGTGCATTACCACCATAAAGAATTTCACCATGGGATCTCCAACCATGTACACCGCCAGCATGAGCACATTCACCATGGGCAGTGTCACCATGAGCACTATCACCATGAGCACTATCACCATGAGCATTATCACCAAGGGAACTGTCACCATGGACACTGTCAAGGTGAGCACTGTCACCGTTGGAATTCTCACCATGAGCATTGTCACCGTGGGCACAGTCAACATGAGCACTGTCACCTTGGACACTGTCACCATGGGCACTCTCACCATGGGCACTGTCACCATGGACACTGTCACCATGGGCACTGTCAAGATGAGCACTGTCACCATGGGAAATGTCACCATGGGCACTGTCACCATGGGCACTGTCACCATGGGCACTGTCACCATGGACACTGTCACCATGAGCACTATCGTCATGGGCAGTGCCACCATAAGGAATTTCACCATGGGAACTCCAACCATATACACCACCAGCATGAGCACAGTCACCATGGGCAGTGTCACCATGAGCACTGTCACCATGGGCACTTTCAACATACACAGTGTCACCATGCGAACTGCCACCATGAGCACTATCACCGTGAGCACTATCACCATGGGCAGTGTCACTGTGAGCAATATCACCATGGGCACAGTTACCGTGAGCACTATTACAATGGGTACTATCACCAAGGGCACTGTCACCGTGAGCACTGTCACCATGAGCACTGTCACCATGGGCACTGTCACCATGAGCACTGTCATCATCGGCACTGTCACCATGGGAACTGTCACCATGGGAACTGTCACCATGAGCACTATCATCGTGAGGACTATAACCATGGGCACTGTCACCGTGAACACTGTCACCATTAGAACTGTCACTGTGGGCACTATCACCGTGAGCACTATCACAATGGGCACTGTCACCATAGGCACTGTCACCATGGACACTGTCACCATGAACACTATCATCATGGGCAGTGCCACCATGAGGAATTTCACCATGGGAACTCCAACCATGTACATCGGCAGGTTTAGAACAGTCACCATGGGCTGTGTCACCAAGAGCACTGTCACCATGGGCACTATCACCATGCGAACTCTCACCATGAGCACTGTCACCGTGGGCAATGTCACCATGAGCACTGTCACCGTGGGCACTGTCACCATGGGAACTGTCACCATGAGCACTATCACCGTGAGGACTATAACCATGGGCACTGTCACTGTGAGCAATATCACCATGAACACTGTCACCATGGGAAATGTGACCGTGGGCACTGTCACCGTGTGCACTGTCAACATAAGCACTGTCACCATGGGAAATGTCATCATGGGCACTGTCACCATGGGCAGTGTCACCATGAGCCCTGTCACCGTGGGCCATGTCACCATGAGCACTGTCACCGTGGGCACTGTCACCATGGGAACTGTCACCATGAGCACTATCACCGTGAGGACTATAACCATGGGCACTGTCACCGTGAGCAATATCACGATGAACACTGTCACCATAGGAAATGTCACCGTGGGCACGGTCATCGTCTGCACTGTCAACATAAGCACTGTCACCATGGGAAATGTCACCATGGGCCCTGTCACCATGGGCAGTGTCACCATGAGCACTGTCACCATGGGAACTCTCACGATGGTCACTGTCACCATGAGCACTATCATCATGGGCAGTGCCACCATGAGGAATTTCACCATGGGAATTCCAAACATGTACACCGCCAGAATGAGCACAGTCACCATGGGCAGTGTCACCATGAGCAATGTCACCATGGGCACTTTCAACATGGGCACTGTCACCATGGACACTGTCATCATGAGCTCTGTTACCATGGGAAATGTCACCATGGGCACTGTCACCATAGGCACTGTCACCATGATCTCTGTCACCATGAGCACTATCACCATTAGCACTATCACCATGGGCACTATCACCAAGGGCGCTGTCACCAAGAGAACTATCACTGTGAGCACTGTCACCATGAGCACTGTCACCGTGAGCACTGTCACCATGAGCACTGTCACCATGGGCACTGTAACCATGGGAATTGTCACCATGAGCACTATCACTGTGAGCACTATCAACATGGGCAGTGTCACCGTGAGCACTGTCACCATGAGCACTGTCATCATGAGCACTGTCACCATGTGAATTGTCACCATGAGCACTTTCACCATGAGCACTATCACCATGAGCACTATCACCATGGGCACTGTCACCATGGACACTGTCACCATGGGCACTGTCAAGATGAGCACTGTCACCATGGGAAATGTCACCATGGGCACTGTCACGATGGGCACTGTCACGATGGGCACTGTCACCATGGACACTGTCACCATGAGCACTATCGTCATGGGCAGTGCCACCATAAGGAATTTCACCATGGGAACTCCAACCATATACACCACCAGCATGAGCACAGTCACCATGGGCAGTGTCACCATGACCACTGTCACCATGGGCACTTTCAACATACACAGTGTCACCATGCGAACTGTCACCATGAGCACTATCACCGTGAGCACTATCACCATGGGCAGTGTCACCGTGAGCAATATCACCATGGGCACAGTTACCGTGAGCACTATTACAATGGGTACTATCACCAAGGGCACTGTCACCGTGAGCACTGTCACCGTGGGCACTGTCACCGTAGTCACTGTCAACATGAGCACAGTCAGCATAGGAACTCTCACCATGAGCACTGTCACCATGGGAAATGTCACCATGGGCACTATCACTATGGGCACTATCACCATGGGCTGTGTCACCATGAGCACTGTCAACATGGGCACTGTCACCATGCGAACTCTCACCATGAGCACTGTCACCGTGGGCAATGTCACAATGAGCACTGTCACCATGGGAACTGTCACCATGAGCACTATCACCATGAGCATTATAACCATGGGCAGTGTCACCGTGAGCAATATCACCATAAACACTGTCACCGTGTGCACTGTCATCGTGAGCACTGTCACCATAGGAAATGTCACCATGGGCACTATCACCGTGAGCACTATTAACATGGGTACTATCACCAAGGGCATTGTTACCATGAGCAGTGTCACCATGAGCACTGTCACCGTGGGCACTGTCACCATGAGCACTGTCATCATGGGCACTGTCACCATGGGAACTGTCACCATTAGAACTGTCACTGTGGGTACTATCACCGTGAGCACTATCACAATGGGCACTGTCACCATGAGCACTATCATCTTGGGCAGTGCAACCATGAGCACTGTAACCATTGGCACTGTCACCATGGACACTGTCGCCATGGGTACTGTCACTATGGGTACTGTCCTCATGGGAACTCTTAGCAAGAGCACAGTCACCATGGGCACTGTCACCATGGACAATGTCACCATGAGCAATGTCAACATGAGCACTCTCACCATGGAAAATGTCACCATGAGCACTATCACCGTGGGCAGTGTCACCATGAGCAATATCACCATGGGCAGTGTCACCATGAGCACTATCACCATGGACACTGTCACCATGGGCACTCTCACCATGGGAAATGTCATCATGGACACTCTCACCATGAACACTGTCAACATGGGAAATGTCACCATGGTCACTGTCACCATGGGCACTTTCAACATGGGCACTGTCACCGTGCGAAATGTCACCATGGGCAGTTTCACCATGAGCACTGTCACCATTGGCACTGTCACCATGAACAGTATCATCATGGGCTGTGCCACCATGAGGAATTTCAACATGGGAACACCAACCCTGTACACCACCAGCATGAGCATAGTCACCATGGGCATTGTCACCATGAGCACTGTCACCACAGGATCTTTCAACATGGGCAGTATCAGCATGCGAACTGTCACCATGGGCAGTGTCACCATGAGCACTATCACCAAAGGCACTGTCAACGTGAGCACTCTCACCATGAGCACTATTACCATGGGCAGTGTCACCGTGAGCAATATCACCATGGGCAGTGTCACCATGGGCACTATCACCATGAGCACTATCACCAAGGGAACTGTCATCGTGAGCACTATCATCGTGAGCACTATCACCCTGAGCACTGTCACCGTCGGTACTGTCACCATGAGCACTGTCACTATGGGCACTGTCATCATGGGAACTGTCACCATGAGCACTATCACCGTGCGCACTATCACCATGGGCAGTGTCACCATGAGCAATATCACCATGGGCACTGTCAACATGAGCACTATTACCATGGGCAATATCACCATGAGCACTATAACCGTGAGCACTGTCACCGTGGGCACTGTCACCGCGTGCACTGTCCCCATGAGCACTGTCACCATGAGCACTATCACCATGAGCACTGTCACCATGGGCACTGTCACCATGGGAACTCTCACTATGAGCACTGTCACCATGGCCAGTGTCACTATGGCCACTGTCACCTTAAGCACTGTCACCAAGGGAAATGTCAGCATGGGAACTCTCACCATTTGCACTGTCACCGTGGGCACTGTCACCATAAGCACTGTCACCATGAGCACTGTTCAACATGGGCACTGTCACCTAGAGCACTGCCACTGTAGGCACTTTCACCGTGAGCACTGTTCACCATGGGCACTGTAACCATGAGCACTGTCACCATGGACACTGTCACCAGGAACACTATCATCATGGGCAGTGCCACCATGAGGAATTTCAACATGGGAACACCAACCCTGTACACCGCCAGCATGAGCACAGTCACCATGGGCATTATCACCATGAGCACTGTCACCATGGGAACTTTCAACATGGGCACTATCAGCATGCGAACTGTCACCATGGGCAGTGTCACCATGAGCACTATCACCAAAGACACTGTCAACGTGAGCACTATCACCATGAGCACTATTACCATGGGCAGTGTCACCGTGAGCAATATCACCATGGGCAGTGTCACCATGGGCACTATCACCATGAGCACTATCACCAAGGGAACTGTCACCGTGAGCACTATCATCGTGAGCACTATCACCCTGAGAATTGTCACCATGAGCACTGTCACTATGGGCACTGTCACCATGGGAACTCTCACCATGAGCACTATCACCGTGAGCACTATCACCATGGGCAGTCTCACCATGAGCAATATCACCATGGGCATTATCACCGTGAGCAATGTCATCGTGTGCGCTGTCCCCATGAGCACTGTCACCATGAGCACTGTCACCATGGGCACTGTCACCATGGAAAATGTCACCTTGGAAACTGTCACCATGGGCACTGTAACCATGGACACTGTCACCAGGAGCACTATCACCATGGACACTGTTTCCATGAGCTTTGTCCCCAAGTACACTGTCAACATTGGAACTGTCATCATGGGCACTGTCACCATGGGCACTGTCACCATGATCACCATCAATATGGGAACTGCCACCATGAGCACTGTCACCATGGACACTGCCACCATGAGCACTGTCACCGTGAGCACTGTCACCATGATCATTGTCACCAGGAGCATTGTCATCATGGGAAGTGTCACCATGAGTACTGTCACCATGGGCACTGTCACCATGGGCACTCTCAACATGGGCACTCTCACCATGGGCACTCTTGACCATGGACACTGTCACCATGGGCACTGTGAACATGAGCACTGTCACCATGGTAACTCTTACCATGAACACTGTCACCATGGGAAATGTCACTATGGGCACTGTCAGCATGGGCACTGTTACCATGGACACAGTCAACATGAGCACTATCATCATGGGCAGTGCCACCATGAGGAATTTCACCATGGCAACTCCAACCATGTACACCGCCAGCATGAGCACAGTCACCATGGGCAGTGTCACCGTGAGCACTATCACCATGGGCACTTTCAACATGGGCACTGTCACCATGCGAACTGTCACCATGAACACTATCACTATGAGCACTATCACCATGAGCACTCTCCCAAAGGGCACTGTCACCGTGAGCTCTGTCACCATGAGCACTGTCACTGTGGGCAATGTCACCATGAGCACTGTCACCGTGGGCACTCTCACCATGGGAACTGTCACCATGAGCACTATCACCGTGAGCACTAACACCATTTGCAGTGTCACCGTGAGCAATATCACCATGGGAAATGTCAGAGTGAGCACTATTACCATGGGCACTATCACCATGAGCACTCTCACCATGAGCACTGTCACCGTGGGCACTGTCACCATGTGCACTGTCACCATGGGCAGTGTCACCATGAGCACTGTCACCCTGGGCTCTGTCATCATGGACACTGTCATCTTAGGAACTGCCACCACGGACACTGCCACCATGAGCACTGTAACCATTGGCACTGCCACAGTGAGCACTCTCACCATGAGCACTCTCACCATGGGAAATGTCACCATGAGCACGGTCACCAGGGACACTGTCACCATGGGCACTATCCACCAGGGCACTGTCACCGTGAGCACTATCACTGTGAGCACTATCACCGTGAGAAGTATCACCAAGGGCACTGTCACCATGAGCACTGTCATCGTGGGCACTGTCACCATGAGCACTGTCATCATGGGCACTGTCACCATGGGAACTCTCACCATTAGCACTGTCACTGTGGGCACTATCACCGTGAGCACTATCACAATGGACCCTGTCACCATAGGCACTGTCACCATGGACACTGTCACTATGAACACTATCATCATGGGCAGTGCCACCATAAGGAATTTCACCATAGAAACTCCAACCATGGACAATGCCAGCATGAGCACATTCACTATGGGCAGTGACACCATGAGCATTGCCACCATGGGCACTTTCAACATGGGCACTGTCACCATGCGAACCGTCACCATGATCACTATTACCATGAGCACTATCACCAAGGGCACTGTCAGCGTGAGCACTATTACCGTGAGCACTATCACCGTGAGCACGGTCACCATGAGCATTTTCACCGTGGGCACTGTCACCATGAGCATAGTCACCATGAGCATTGTCACCATGGGAACTCTCACCATGAGCACTGTCACCATGGGAAATGTCACCATGGGCACTGTCACCATAGGCACTGTCACCATGGACACTCTCAGCATGAGCACTATCATCATGTGCATTACCACCATAAAGAATTTCACCATGGGATCTCCAACCATGTACACCGCCAGCATGAGCACATTCACCATGGGCAGTGTCACCATGAGCACTATCACCATGAGCACTATCACCATGAGCATTATCACCAAGGGAACTGTCACCATGGACACTGTCAAGGTGAGCACTGTCACCGTTGGAATTCTCACCATGAGCATTGTCACCGTGGGCACAGTCAACATGAGCACTGTCACCTTGGACACTGTCACCATGGGCACTCTCACCATGGGCACTGTCACCATGGACACTGTCACCATGGGCACTGTCAAGATGAGCACTGTCACCGTGAGCACTGTCACCATGAGCACTGTCACCATGGGCACTGTCACCATGAGCACTGTCATCATCGGCACTGTCACCATGGGAACTGTCACCAGGGGAACTGTCACCATGAGCACTATCATCGTGAGGACTATAACCATGGGCACTGTCACCGTGAACACTGTCACCATTAGAACTGTCACTGTGGGCACTATCACCGTGAGCACTATCACGATGGGCACTGTCACCATAGGCACTGTCACCATGGACACTGTCACCATGAACACTATCATCATGGGCAGTGCCACCATGAGGAATTTCACCATGGGAACTCCAACCATGTACATCGGCAGGTTTAGAACAGTCACCATGGGCTGTGTCACCATGAGCACTGTCACCATGGGCACTATCACCATGCGAACTCTCACCATGAGCACTGTCACCGTGGGCAATGTCACCATGAGCACTGTCACCGTGGGCACTGTCACCATGGGAACTGTCACCATGAGCACTATCACCGTGAGGACTATAACCATGGGCACTGTCACTGTGAGCAATATCACCATGAACACTGTCACCATGGGAAATGTGACCGTGGGCACTGTCACCGTGTGCACTGTCAACATAAGCACTGTCACCATGGGAAATGTCATCATGGGCACTGTCACCATGGGCAGTGTCACCATGAGCCCTGTCACCGTGGGCCATGTCACCATGAGCACTGTCACCGTGGGCACTGTCACCATGGGAACTGTCACCATGAGCACTATCACCGTGAGGACTATAACCATGGGCACTGTCACCGTGAGCAATATCACGATGAACACTGTCACCATAGGAAATGTCACCGTGGGCACGGTCATCGTCTGCACTGTCAACATAAGCACTGTCACCATGGGAAATGTCACCATGGGCCCTGTCACCATGGGCAGTGTCACCATGAGCACTGTCACCATGGGAACTCTCACGATGGTCACTGTCACCATGAGCACTATCATCATGGGCAGTGCCACCATGGGGAATTTCACCATGGGAATTCCAAACATGTACACCGCCAGAATGAGCACAGTCACCATGGGCAGTGTCACCATGAGCAATGTCACCATGGGCACTTTCAACATGGGCACTGTCACCATGGACACTGTCATCATGAGCTCTGTTACCATGGGAAATGTCACCATGGGCACTGTCACCATAGGCACTGTCACCATGATCTCTGTCACCATGAGCACTATCACCATTAGCACTATCACCATGGGCACTATCACCAAGGGCGCTGTCACCAAGAGAACTATCACTGTGAGCACTGTCACCATGAGCACTGTCACCGTGAGCACTGTCACCATGAGCACTGTCACCATGGGCACTGTAACCATGGGAATTGTCACCATGAGCACTATCACTGTGAGCACTATCAACATGGGCAGTGTCACCGTGAGCACTGTCACCATGAGCACTGTCATCATGAGCACTGTCACCATGTGAATTGTCACCATGAGCACTTTCACCATGAGCACTATCACCATGAGCAGTATCACCAAGGGAACTGTCACCGTGAGCACTATCACCATGAGCACTATCACCATGGGCACTGTCACCATGGACACAGTCACCATGGGCACTGTCAAGATGAGCACTGTCACCATGGGAACTCTCACCATAAGCACTGTCACCATGGGAAATGTCACCATGGGCACTCTCACCATGGGCACTGTCCCCATGAGCACTGTCACCATGAGCACTATCACCATGAGCACTGTCACCATGGGCACTGTCACCATGGGAACTCTCACTATGAGCACTGTCACCATGGCCAGTGTCACTATGGCCACTGTCACCTTAAGCACTGTCACCAAGGGAAATGTCAGCATGGGAACTCTCACCATTTGCACTGTCACCGTGGGCACTGTCACCATAAGCACTGTCACCATGAGCACTGTTCAACATGGGCACTGTCACCTAGAGCACTGCCACTGTAGGCACTTTCACCGTGAGCACTGTTCACCATGGGCACTGTAACCATGAGCACTGTCACCATGGACACTGTCACCAGGAACACTATCATCATGGGCAGTGCCACCATGAGGAATTTCAACATGGGAACACCAACCCTGTACACCGCCAGCATGAGCACAGTCACCATGGGCATTATCACCATGAGCACTGTCACCATGGGAACTTTCAACATGGGCACTATCAGCATGCGAACTGTCACCATGGGCAGTGTCACCATGAGCACTATCACCAAAGACACTGTCAACGTGAGCACTATCACCATGAGCACTATTACCATGGGCAGTGTCACCGTGAGCAATATCACCATGGGCAGTGTCACCATGGGCACTATCACCATGAGCACTATCACCAAGGGAACTGTCACCGTGAGCACTATCATCGTGAGCACTATCACCCTGAGAATTGTCACCATGAGCACTGTCACCGTCGGTACTGTCACCATGAGCACTGTCACTATGGGCACTGTCACCATGGGAACTCTCACCATGAGCACTATCACCGTGAGCACTATCACCATGGGCAGTCTCACCATGAGCAATATCACCATGGGCATTATCACCGTGAGCAATGTCATCGTGTGCGCTGTCCCCATGAGCACTGTCACCATGAGCACTGTCACCATGGGCACTGTCACCATGGAAAATGTCACCTTGGAAACTGTCACCATGGGCACTGTAACCATGGACACTGTCACCAGGAGCACTATCACCATGGACACTGTTTCCATGAGCTTTGTCCCCAAGTACACTGTCAACATTGGAACTGTCATCATGGGCACTGTCACCATGGGCACTGTCACCATGATCACCGTCAATATGGGAACTGCCACCATGAGCACTGTCACCATGGACACTGCCACCATGAGCACTGTCACCGTGAGCACTGTCACCATGATCATTGTCACCAGGAGCATTGTCATCATGGGAAGTGTCACCATGAGTACTGTCACCATGGGCACTGTCACCATGGGCACTCTCAACATGGGCACTCTCACCATGGGCACTCTTGACCATGGACACTGTCACCATGGGCACTGTCACCATGGTAACTCTTACCATGAACACTGTCACCATGGGAAATGTCACTATGGGCACTGTCAGCATGGGCACTGTTACCATGGACACAGTCAACATGAGCACTATCATCATGGGCAGTGCCACCATGAGGAATTTCACCATGGCAACTCCAACCATGTACACCGCCAGCATGAGCACAGTCACCATGGGCAGTGTCACCGTGAGCACTATCACCATGGGCACTTTCAACATGGGCACTGTCACCATGCGAACTGTCACCATGAACACTATCACTATGAGCACTATCACCATGAGCACTCTCACAAAGGGCACTGTCACCGTGAGCTCTGTCACCATGAGCACTGTCACTGTGGGCAATGTCACCATGAGCACTGTCACCGTGGGCACTCTCACCATGGGAACTGTCACCATGAGCACTATCACCGTGAGCACTAACACCATTTGCAGTGTCACCGTGAGCAATATCACCATGGGAAATGTCAGAGTGAGCACTATTACCATGGGCACTATCACCATGAGCACTCTCACCATGAGCACTGTCACCGTGGGCACTGTCACCATGTGCACTGTCACCATGGGCAGTGTCACCATGAGCACTGTCACCCTGGGCTCTGTCATCATGGACACTGTCATCTTAGGAACTGCCACCACGGACACTGCCACCATGAGCACTGTAACCATTGGCACTGCCACAGTGAGCACTCTCACCATGAGCACTCTCACCATGGGAAATGTCACCATGAGCACGGTCACCAGGGACACTGTCACCATGGGCACTATCCACCAGGGCACTGTCACCGTGAGCACTATCACTGTGAGCACTATCACCGTGAAAAGTATCACCAAGGGCACTGTCACCATGAGCACTGTCATCGTGGGCACTGTCACCATGAGCACTGTCATCATGGGCACTGTCACCATGGGAACTCTCACCATTAGCACTGTCACTGTGGGCACTATCACCGTGAGCACTATCACAATGGACCCTGTCACCATAGGCACTGTCACCATGGACACTGTCACTATGAACACTATCATCATGGGCAGTGCCACCATAAGGAATTTCACCATAGAAACTCCAACCATGGACAATGCCAGCATGAGCACATTCACTATGGGCAGTGACACCATGAGCACTGCCACCATGGGCACTTTCAACATGGGCACTGTCACCATGCGAACCGTCACCATGATCACTATTACCATGAGCACTATCACCAAGGGCACTATCAGCGTGAGCACTATTACCGTGAGCACTATCACCGTGAGCACGGTCACCATGAGCATTTTCACCGTGGGCACTGTCACCATGAGCATAGTCACCATGAGCATTGTCACCATGGGAACTCTCACCATGAGCACTGTCACCATGGGAAATGTCACCATGGGCACTGTCACCATAGGCACTGTCACCATGGACACTCTCAGCATGAGCACTATCATCATGTGCATTACCACCATAAAGAATTTCACCATGGGATCTCCAACCATGTACACCGCCAGCATGAGCACATTCACCATGGGCAGTGTCACCATGAGCACTATCACCATGAGCACTATCACCATGAGCATTATCACCAAGGGAACTGTCACCATGGACACTGTCAAGGTGAGCACTGTGACCGTTGGAATTCTCACCATGAGCATTGTCACCGTGGGCACAGTCACCATGAGCACTGTCACCATGGGCACTGTCACCATGGAAAATGTCACCTTGGAAACTGTCACCATGAGCACTGTAACCATGGACACTGTCACCAGGAGCACTATCACCATGGACACTGTTTCCATGAGCTTTGTCCCCAAGTACACTGTCAACATTGGAACTGTCATCATGGGCACTGTCACCATGGGCACTGTCACCATGATCACCGTCAATATGGGAACTGCCACCATGAGCACTGTCACCATGGACACTGCCACCATGAGCACTGTCACCGTGAGCACTGTCACCATGATCATTGTCACCAGGAGCATTGTCATCATGGGAAGTGTCACCATGAGTACTGTCACCATGGGCACTGTCACCATGGGCACTCTCAACATGGGCACTCTCACCATGGGCACTCTTGACCATGGACACTGTCACCATGGGCACTGTGAACATGAGCACTGTCACCATGGTAACTCTTACCATGAACACTGTCACCATGGGAAATGTCACTATGGGCACTGTCAGCATGGGCACTGTTACCATGGACACAGTCAACATGAGCACTATCATCATGGGCAGTGCCACCATGAGGAATTTCACCATGGCAACTCCAACCATGTACACCGCCAGCATGAGCACAGTCACCATGGGCAGTGTCACCGTGAGCACTATCACCATGGGCACTTTCAACATGGGCACTGTCACCATGCGAACTGTCACCATGAACACTATCACTATGAGCACTATCACCATGAGCACTCTCCCAAAGGGCACTGTCACCGTGAGCTCTGTCACCATGAGCACTGTCACTGTGGGCAATGTCACCATGAGCACTGTCACCGTGGGCACTCTCACCATGGGAACTGTCACCATGAGCACTATCACCGTGAGCACTAACACCATTTGCAGTGTCACCGTGAGCAATATCACCATGGGAAATGTCAGAGTGAGCACTATTACCATGGGCACTATCACCATGAGCACTCTCACCATGAGCACTGTCACCGTGGGCACTGTCACCATGTGCACTGTCACCATGGGCAGTGTCACCATGAGCACTGTCACCCTGGGCTCTGTCATCATGGACACTGTCATCTTAGGAACTGCCACCACGGACACTGCCACCATGAGCACTGTAACCATTGGCACTGCCACAGTGAGCACTCTCACCATGAGCACTCTCACCATGGGAAATGTCACCATGAGCACGGTCACCAGGGACACTGTCACCATGGGCACTATCCACCAGGGCACTGTCACCGTGAGCACTATCACTGTGAGCACTATCACCGTGAGAAGTATCACCAAGGGCACTGTCACCATGAGCACTGTCATCGTGGGCACTGTCACCATGAGCACTGTCATCATGGGCACTGTCACCATGGGAACTCTCACCATTAGCACTGTCACTGTGGGCACTATCACCGTGAGCACTATCACAATGGACCCTGTCACCATAGGCACTGTCACCATGGACACTGTCACTATGAACACTATCATCATGGGCAGTGCCACCATAAGGAATTTCACCATAGAAACTCCAACCATGGACAATGCCAGCATGAGCACATTCACTATGGGCAGTGACACCATGAGCACTGCCACCATGGGCACTTTCAACATGGGCACTGTCACCATGCGAACCGTCACCATGAGCACTATCACCAAGGGCACTGTCAGCGTGAGCACTATTACCGTGAGCACTATCACCGTGAGCACGGTCACCATGAGCATTTTCACCGTGGGCACTGTCACCATGAGCATAGTCACCATGAGCATTGTCACCATGGGAACTCTCACCATGAGCACTGTCACCATGGGAAATGTCACCATGGGCACTGTCACCATAGGCACTGTCACCATGGACACTCTCAGCATGAGCACTATCATCATGTGCATTACCACCATAAAGAATTTCACCATGGGATCTCCAACCATGTACACCGCCAGCATGAGCACATTCACCATGGGCAGTGTCACCATGAGCACTATCACCATGAGCACTATCACCATGAGCATTATCACCAAGGGAACTGTCACCATGGACACTGTCAAGGTGAGCACTGTCACCGTTGGAATTCTCACCATGAGCATTGTCACCGTGGGCACAGTCAACATGAGCACTGTCACCTTGGACACTGTCACCATGGGCACTCTCACCATGGGCACTGTCACCATGGACACTGTCACCATAGGCACTGTCAAGATGAGCACTGTCACCGTGAGCACTGTCACCATGAGCACTGTCACCATGGGCACTGTCACCATGAGCACTGTCATCATCGGCACTGTCACCATGGGAACTGTCACCAGGGGAACTGTCACCATGAGCACTATCATCGTGAGGACTATAACCATGGGCACTGTCACCGTGAACACTGTCACCATTAGAACTGTCACTGTGGGCACTATCACCGTGAGCACTATCACGATGGGCACTGTCACCATAGGCACTGTCACCATGGACACTGTCACCATGAACACTATCATCATGGGCAGTGCCACCATGAGGAATTTCACCATGGGAACTCCAACCATGTACATCGGCAGGTTTAGAACAGTCACCATGGGCTGTGTCACCAAGAGCACTGTCACCATGGGCACTATCACCATGCGAACTCTCACCATGAGCACTGTCACCGTGGGCAATGTCACCATGAGCACTGTCACCGTGGGCACTGTCACCATGGGAACTGTCACCATGAGCACTATCACCGTGAGGACTATAACCATGGGCACTGTCACTGTGAGCAATATCACCATGAACACTGTCACCATGGGAAATGTGACCGTGGGCACTGTCACCGTGTGCACTGTCAACATAAGCACTGTCACCATGGGAAATGTCATCATGGGCACTGTCACCATGGGCAGTGTCACCATGAGCCCTGTCACCGTGGGCCATGTCACCATGAGCACTGTCACCGTGGGCACTGTCACCATGGGAACTGTCACCATGAGCACTATCACCGTGAGGACTATAACCATGGGCACTGTCACCGTGAGCAATATCACGATGAACACTGTCACCATAGGAAATGTCACCGTGGGCACGGTCATCGTCTGCACTGTCAACATAAGCACTGTCACCATGGGAAATGTCACCATGGGCCCTGTCACCATGGGCAGTGTCACCATGAGCACTGTCACCATGGGAACTCTCACGATGGTCACTGTCACCATGAGCACTATCATCATGGGCAGTGCCACCATGAGGAATTTCACCATGGGAATTCCAAACATGTACACCGCCAGAATGAGCACAGTCACCATGGGCAGTGTCACCATGAGCAATGTCACCATGGGCACTTTCAACATGGGCACTGTCACCATGGACACTGTCATCATGAGCTCTGTTACCATGGGAAATGTCACCATGGGCACTGTCACCATAGGCACTGTCACCATGATCTCTGTCACCATGAGCACTATCACCATTAGCACTATCACCATGGGCACTATCACCAAGGGCGCTGTCACCAAGAGAACTATCACTGTGAGCACTGTCACCATGAGAAGTATCACCAAGGGCACTGTCACCATGAGCACTGTCATCGTGGGCACTGTCACCATGAGCACTGTCATCATGGGCACTGTCACCATGGGAACTCTCACCATTAGCACTGTCACTGTGGGCACTATCACCGTGAGCACTATCACAATGGACCCTGTCACCATAGGCACTGTCACCATGGACACTGTCACTATGAACACTATCATCATGGGCAGTGCCACCATAAGGAATTTCACCATAGAAACTCCAACCATGGACAATGCCAGCATGAGCACATTCACTATGGGCAGTGACACCATGAGCACTGCCACCATGGGCACTTTCAACATGGGCACTGTCACCATGCGAACCGTCACCATGAGCACTATCACCAAGGGCACTGTCAGCGTGAGCACTATTACCGTGAGCACTATCACCGTGAGCACGGTCACCATGAGCATTTTCACCGTGGGCACTGTCACCATGAGCATAGTCACCATGAGCATTGTCACCATGGGAACTCTCACCATGAGCACTGTCACCATGGGAAATGTCACCATGGGCACTGTCACCATAGGCACTGTCACCATGGACACTCTCAGCATGAGCACTATCATCATGTGCATTACCACCATAAAGAATTTCACCATGGGATCTCCAACCATGTACACCGCCAGCATGAGCACATTCACCATGGGCAGTGTCACCATGAGCACTATCACCATGAGCACTATCACCATGAGCATTATCACCAAGGGAACTGTCACCATGGACACTGTCAAGGTGAGCACTGTCACCGTTGGAATTCTCACCATGAGCATTGTCACCGTGGGCACAGTCAACATGAGCACTGTCACCTTGGACACTGTCACCATGGGCACTCTCACCATGGGCACTGTCACCATGGACACTGTCACCATAGGCACTGTCAAGATGAGCACTGTCACCGTGAGCACTGTCACCATGAGCACTGTCACCATGGGCACTGTCACCATGAGCACTGTCATCATCGGCACTGTCACCATGGGAACTGTCACCAGGGGAACTGTCACCATGAGCACTATCATCGTGAGGACTATAACCATGGGCACTGTCACCGTGAACACTGTCACCATTAGAACTGTCACTGTGGGCACTATCACCGTGAGCACTATCACGATGGGCACTGTCACCATAGGCACTGTCACCATGGACACTGTCACCATGAACACTATCATCATGGGCAGTGCCACCATGAGGAATTTCACCATGGGAACTCCAACCATGTACATCGGCAGGTTTAGAACAGTCACCATGGGCTGTGTCACCAAGAGCACTGTCACCATGGGCACTATCACCATGCGAACTCTCACCATGAGCACTGTCACCGTGGGCAATGTCACCATGAGCACTGTCACCGTGGGCACTGTCACCATGGGAACTGTCACCATGAGCACTATCACCGTGAGGACTATAACCATGGGCACTGTCACTGTGAGCAATATCACCATGAACACTGTCACCATGGGAAATGTGACCGTGGGCACTGTCACCGTGTGCACTGTCAACATAAGCACTGTCACCATGGGAAATGTCATCATGGGCACTGTCACCATGGGCAGTGTCACCATGAGCCCTGTCACCGTGGGCCATGTCACCATGAGCACTGTCACCGTGGGCACTGTCACCATGGGAACTGTCACCATGAGCACTATCACCGTGAGGACTATAACCATGGGCACTGTCACCGTGAGCAATATCACGATGAACACTGTCACCATAGGAAATGTCACCGTGGGCACGGTCATCGTCTGCACTGTCAACATAAGCACTGTCACCATGGGAAATGTCACCATGGGCCCTGTCACCATGGGCAGTGTCACCATGAGCACTATCATCATGGGCAGTGCCACCATGAGGAATTTCACCATGGGAATTCCAAACATGTACACCGCCAGAATGAGCACAGTCACCATGGGCAGTGTCACCATGAGCAATGTCACCATGGGCACTTTCAACATGGGCACTGTCACCATGGACACTGTCATCATGAGCTCTGTTACCATGGGAAATGTCACCATGGGCACTGTCACCATAGGCACTGTCACCATGATCTCTGTCACCATGAGCACTATCACCATTAGCACTATCACCATGGGCACTATCACCAAGGGCGCTGTCACCAAGAGAACTATCACTGTGAGCACTGTCACCATGAGCACTGTCACCGTGAGCACTGTCACCATGAGCACTGTCACCATGGGCACTGTAACCATGGGAATTGTCACCATGAGCACTATCACTGTGAGCACTATCAACATGGGCAGTGTCACCGTGAGCACTGTCACCATGAGCACTGTCATCATGAGCACTGTCACCATGTGAATTGTCACCATGAGCACTTTCACCATGAGCACTATCACCATGAGCACTATCACCATGGGCACTGTCACCATGGACACTGTCACCATGGGCACTGTCAAGATGAGCACTGTCACCATGGGAAATGTCACCATGGGCACTGTCACGATGGGCACTGTCACGATGGGCACTGTCACCATGGACACTGTCACCATGAGCACTATCGTCATGGGCAGTGCCACCATAAGGAATTTCACCATGGGAACTCTAACCATATACACCACCAGCATGAGCACAGTCACCATGGGCAGTGTCACCATGACCACTGTCACCATGGGCACTTTCAACATACACAGTGTCACCATGCGAACTGTCACCATGAGCACTATCACCGTGAGCACTATCACCATGGGCAGTGTCACCGTGAGCAATATCACCATGGGCACAGTTACCGTGAGCACTATTACAATGGGTACTATCACCAAGGGCACTGTCACCGTGAGCACTGTCACCATGAGCACTGTCACCATGGGCACTGTCACCATGAGCACTGTCATCATCAGCACTGTCACCATGGGAACTGTCACCATGGGAACTGTCACCATGAGCACTATCATCGTGAGGACTATAACCATGGGCACTGTCACCGTGAGCCCTGTCACCATTAGAACTGTCACTGTGGGCACTATCACCGTGAGCACTATCACAATGGGCACTGTCACCATAGGCACTGTCACCATGGACACTGTCACCATGAACACTATCATCATGGGCAGTGCCACCATGAGGAATTTCACCATGGGAACTCCAACCATGTACATCGGCAGGTTTAGAACAGTCACCATGGGCTGTGTCACCATGAGCACTGTCACCATGGGCACTATCACCATGCGAACTCTCACCATGAGCACTGTCACCGTGGGCAATGTCACCATGAGCACTGTCACCGTGGGCACTGTCACCATGGGAACTCTCACCATGAGCACTATCACCGTGAGCACTATCACCATGGGCAGTCCCACCATGAGCAATATCACCATGGGCATTATCACCGTGAGCACTGTCACCGTGTGCACTGTCCCCATGAGCACTGTCACCATGAGGACTATCACCATGGGAACTGTCAACATGGGAACGGTCACCATGGGTACTGTCCATATGAGCACTGTCACCATGGGAACTCTCACCATGAGCACTGTCACCATGGCCAGTGTCACCATGGTCACTGTCACCATAAGCACTGTCACCAAGGGAAATGTCACCATGGGCACTCTCACCATTTTCACTGTCACCGTGGGCACTGTCACCATAAGCACTGTCACCATGAGCACTCTTCAACATGAGCACTGTCACCGAGAGCACTGCCACTGTGGGCACTATCACCGTGAGCACTGTCACCATGGGCACTGTCACCATGGGCACGGTCACCATGAGCACTGTCACCATGGACACTGTCACCATGAGCATTGTCACCTTGAGCACTGTCACCATGGGAACATTCACCATGGGCACTGTCACCATGGGCACTGTCACCATGGAAAATGTCACCTTGGAAACTGTCACCATGGGCACTGTAACCATGGACACTGTCACCAGGAGCACTATCACCATGGACACTGTTTCCATGAGCATTATCCCCAAGTACACTGTCAACATTGGAACTGTCATCATGGGCACT
This sequence comes from Balaenoptera borealis, assembly GCF_965194805.1. NCBI lineage: Eukaryota > Metazoa > Chordata > Mammalia > Artiodactyla > Balaenopteridae > Balaenoptera > Balaenoptera borealis. Next base: position 24,705,330 of record NC_138874.1, read on the forward strand.
GTCACCATGGGCACTGTCACCATGATCACCGTCAATATGGGAACTGCCACCATGAGCACTGTCACCATGGACACTGCCACCATGAGCACTGTCACCGTGAGCACTGTCACCGTGAGCACTGTCACCATGATCATTGTCACCAGGAGCATTGTCATCATGGGAAGTGTCACCGAGAGCACTGTCACCGTGGGCACTGTCACCGTGTGCACTGTCACCATGGGCAGTGTCACCATGAGCACTGTCACCCTGGGCTCTGTCATCATGGACACTGTCATCTTAGGAACTGCCACCACGGACACTGCCACCATGAGCACTGTAACCATTGGCGCTGCCGCAGTGAGCACTCTCACCATGAGCACTCTCACCATGGGAAATGTCACCATGAGCACGGTCACCAGGGACACTGTCACCATGGGCACTATCCACCAGGGCACTGTCACCGTGAGCACTATCACTGTCAGCACTATCACCGTGAGCACTATCACCATGGGCACTGTCACCGTGAGCCCTATTACCATGGGCACTATCACCAAGGGCACTGTCACTGTGAGCACTATCACCATGAGCACTATCAACGTGAGCACTGTCACCATGATCACTGTCACCGTGGGCAATGTCACCATGAGCACTGTCACCATGGACACTTTCAACATGGCTACTGTCACCATGGGCACTGTCACCATGGACACTGTCATCATGAGCTCTGTTACCATGGGAAATGTCACCATGAGCACTGTCATCTTGGGAACTGCCACCATGGACACAGCCACCATGAGCATTGTAACCATTGGCACTGCCACAGTGAGCACTGTCACCGTGAGCACTGTCACCATGGGAACTGTCACCATGTGCCCTGTCACCATGGGAACTCTCACCATGAGCACTATCACCATGAGCACTATCACCATGGGCACTGTCACCATGGGCACTGTCACCATGAGCATTATTACCATGGGTACTATCACCAAGGGCACTGTCACCGTGAGCACTGTCACCAAGGGCACTGTCACCGTGAGCACTGTTACCATGAGCACTGTCACCGTGGGCACTGTCACCCTGAGCACTGTCATCATCGGCACTGTCACCATGGGAACTCTCACCATGAGCACTGTCACCATGGGAAATGTCACCATGGGCACTATCACTATGGGCACTATCACCATGGGCAGTGTCACTATGAGCACAGTCAACGTGGCCACTGTCACCATGGGAACTGTCACAATGAGCACTAACTCCGTGAGCACTATCACCATGGGCAGTGTCAGCGTGAGCAATATCAACATGGGCAGTGTCACCATTAGCGCTATTACCATGGGCACTATCGCGTTGAGCACTATCACCATGAGCACTGTCACCGTGGGCACTGTCACCGTAGTCACTGTCAACATGAGCACAGTCAGCATAGGAACTCTCACCATGAGCACTGTCACCATGGGAAATGTCACCATGGGCACTATCACTATGGGCACTATCACCATGGGCTGTGTCACCATGAGCACTGTCAACATGGGCACTGTCACCATGCGAACTCTCACCATGAGCACTGTCACCGTGGGCAATGTCACAATGAGCACTGTCACCATGGGAACTGTCACCATGAGCACTATCACCATGAGCATTATAACCATGGGCAGTGTCACCGTGAGCAATATCACCATAAACACTGTCACCGTGTGCACTGTCATCGTGAGCACTGTCACCATAGGAAATGTCACCATGGGCACTATCACCGTGAGCACTATTAACATGGGTACTATCACCAAGGGCATTGTTACCATGAGCAGTGTCACCATGAGCACTGTCACCGTGGGCACTGTCACCATGAGCACTGTCATCATGGGCACTGTCACCATGGGAACTGTCACCATTAGAACTGTCACTGTGGGTACTATCACCGTGAGCACTATCACAATGGGCACTGTCACCATGAGCACTATCATCTTGGGCAGTGCAACCATGAGCACTGTAACCATTGGCACTGTCACCATGGACACTGTCGCCATGGGTACTGTCACTATGGGTACTGTCATCATGAGCTCTGTTACCATGGGAAATGTCACCATGGGCACTGCCACCATGAGGAATTTCACCATGGGAATTCCAAACATGTACACCGCCAGAATGAGCACAGTCACCATGGGCAGTGTCACCATGAGCAATGTCACCATGGGCACTTTCAACATGGGCACTGTCACCATGGACACTGTCATCATGAGCTCTGTTACCATGGGAAATGTCACCATGGGCACTGTCACCATAGGCACTGTCACCATGATCTCTGTCACCATGAGCACTATCACCATTAGCACTATCACCATGGGCACTATCACCAAGGGCGCTGTCACCAAGAGAACTATCACTGTGAGCACTGTCACCATGAGCACTGTCACCGTGAGCACTGTCACCATGAGCACTGTCACCATGGGCACTGTAACCATGGGAATTGTCACCATGAGCACTATCACTGTGAGCACTATCAACATGGGCAGTGTCACCGTGAGCACTGTCACCATGAGCACTGTCATCATGAGCACTGTCACCATGTGAATTGTCACCATGAGCACTTTCACCATGAGCACTATCACCATGAGCAGTATCACCAAGGGAACTGTCACCGTGAGCACTATCACCATGAGCACTATCACCATGGGCACTGTCACCATGGACACTGTCACCATGGGCACTGTCAAGATGAGCACTGTCACCATGGGAAATGTCACTATGGGCACTGTCAGCATGGGCACTGTTACCATGGACACAGTCAACATGAGCACTATCATCATGGACAGTGCCACCATGAGGAATTTCACCATGGCAACTCCAACCATGTACACCGCCAGCATGAGCACAGTCACCATGGGCACTATCACCGTGAGCACTATCACAATGGACCCTGTCACCATAGGCACTGTCACCATGGACACTGTCACTATGAACACTATCATCATGGGCAGTGCCACCATAAGGAATTTCACCATAGAAACTCCAACCATGGACAATGCCAGCATGAGCACATTCACTATGGGCAGTGACACCATGAGCACTGCCATCATGGGCACTTTCAACATGGGCACTGTCACCATGCGAACCGTCACCATGATCACTATTACCATGAGCACTATCACCAAGGGCACTGTCAGCGTGAGCACTATTACCGTGAGCACTATCACCGTGAGCACGGTCACCATGAGCATTTTCACCGTGGGCACTGTTACTATGAGCATAGTCACCATGAGCATTGTCACCATGGGAACTCTCACCATGAGCACTGTCACCATGGGAAATGTCACCATGGGCACTGTCACCATAGGCACTGTCACCATGGACACTCTCAGCATGAGCACTATCATCATGTGCATTACCACCATAAAGAATTTCACCATGGGATCTCCAACCATGTACACCGCCAGCATGAGCACATTCACCATGGGCAGTGTCACCATGAGCACTATCACCATGAGCACTATCACCATGAGCATTATCACCAAGGGAACTGTCACCATGGACACTGTCAAGGTGAGCACTGTCACCGTTGGAATTCTCACCATGAGCATTGTCACCGTGGGCACAGTCAACATGAGCACTGTCACCTTGGACACTGTCACCATGGGCACTCTCACCATGGGCACTGTCACCATGGACACTGTCACCATGGGCACTGTCAAGATGAGCACTCTCACCGTGAGCACTGTCACCATGAGCACTGTCACCATGGGCACTGTCACCATGAGCACTGTCATCATCGGCACTGTCACCATGGGAACTGTCACCAGGGGAACTGTCACCATGAGCACTATCATCGTGAGGACTATAACCATGGGCACTGTCACTGTGAACACTGTCACCATTAGAACTGTCACTGTGGGCACTATCACCGTGAGCACTATCACGATGGGCACTGTCACCATAGGCACTGTCACCATGGACACTGTCACCATGAACACTATCATCATGGGCAGTGCCACCATGAGGAATTTCACCATGGGAACTCCAACCATGTACATCGGCAGGTTTAGAACAGTCACCATGGGCTGTGTCACCATGAGCACTGTCACCATGGGCACTATCACCATGCGAACTCTCACCATGAGCACTGTCACCGTGGGCAATGTCACCATGAGCACTGTCACCGTGGGCACTGTCACCATGGGAACTGTCACCATGAGCACTATCACCGTGAGGACTATAACCATGGGCACTGTCACTGTGAGCAATATCACCATGAACACTGTCACCATGGGAAATGTGACCGTGGGCACTGTCACCGTGTGCACTGTCAACATAAGCACTGTCACCATGGGAAATGTCATCATGGGCACTGTCACCATGGGCAGTGTCACCATGAGCCCTGTCACCGTGGGCCATGTCACCATGAGCACTGTCACCGTGGGCACTGTCACCATGGGAACTGTCACCATGAGCACTATCACCGTGAGGACTATAACCATGGGCACTGTCACCGTGAGCAATATCACGATGAACACTGTCACCATAGGAAATGTCACCGTGGGCACGGTCATCGTCTGCACTGTCAACATAAGCACTGTCACCATGGGAAATGTCACCATGGGCCCTGTCACCATGGGCAGTGTCACCATGAGCACTGTCACCATGGGAACTCTCACGATGGTCACTGTCACCATGAGCACTATCATCATGGGCAGTGCCACCATGAGGAATTTCACCATGGGAATTCCAAACATGTACACCGCCAGAATGAGCACAGTCACCATGGGCAGTGTCACCATGAGCAATGTCACCATGGGCACTTTCAACATGGGCACTGTCACCATGGACACTGTCATCATGAGCTCTGTTACCATGGGAAATGTCACCATGGGCACTGTCACCATAGGCACTGTCACCATGATCTCTGTCACCATGAGCACTATCACCATTAGCACTATCACCATGGGCACTATCACCAAGGGCGCTGTCACCAAGAGAACTATCACTGTGAGCACTGTCACCATGAGCACTGTCACCGTGAGCACTGTCACCATGAGCACTGTCACCATGGGCACTGTAACCATGGGAATTGTCACCATGAGCACTATCACTGTGAGCACTATCAACATGGGCAGTGTCACCGTGAGCACTGTCACCATGAGCACTGTCATCATGAGCACTGTCACCATGTGAATTGTCACCATGAGCACTTTCACCATGAGCACTATCACCATGAGCAGTATCACCAAGGGAACTGTCACCGTGAGCACTATCACCATGAGCACTATCACCATGGGCACTGTCACCATGGACACTGTCACCATGGGCACTGTCAAGATGAGCACTGTCACCATGGGAAATGTCACCATGGGCACTGTCACGATGGGCACTGTCACCATGGGCACTGTCACCATGGACACTGTCACCATGAGCACTATCGTCATGGGCAGTGCCACCATAAGGAATTTCACCATGGGAACTCCAACCATATACACCACCAGCATGAGCACAGTCACCATGGGCAGTGTCACCATGAGCACTGTCACCATGGGCACTTTCAACATACACAGTGTCACCATGCGAACTGTCACCATGAGCACTATCACCGTGAGCACTATCACCATGGGCAGTGTCACCGTGAGCAATATCACCATGGGCACAGTTACCGTGAGCACTATTACAATGGGTACTATCACCAAGGGCACTGTCACCGTGAGCACTGTCACCATGAGCACTGTCACCATGGGCACTGTCACCATGAGCACTGTCATCATCAGCACTGTCACCATGGGAACTGTCACCATGGGAACTGTCACCATGAGCACTATCATCGTGAGGACTATAACCATGGGCACTGTCACCGTGAGCCCTGTCACCATTAGAACTGTCACTGTGGGCACTATCACCGTGAGCACTATCACAATGGGCACAGTCACCATAGGCACTGTCACCATGGACACTGTCACCATGAACACTATCATCATGGGCAGTGCCACCATGAGGAATTTCACCATGGGAACTCCAACCATGTACATCGGCAGGTTTAGAACAGTCACCATGGGCTGTGTCACCATGAGCACTGTCACCATGGGCACTATCACCATGCGAACTCTCACCATGAGCACTGTCACCGTGGGCAATGTCACCATGAGCACTGTCACCGTGGGCACTGTCACCATGGGAACTCTCACCATGAGCACTATCACCGTGAGCACTATCACCATGGGCAGTCCCACCATGAGCAATATCACCTTGGGCATTATCACCGTGAGCACTGTCACCGTGTGCACTGTCCCCATGAGCACTGTCACCATGAGGACTATCACCATGGGAACTGTCAACATGGGAACGGTCACCATGGGCACTGTCCATATGAGCACTGTCACCATGGGAACTCTCACCATGAGCACTGTCACCATGGCCAGTGTCACCATGGTCACTGTCACCATAAGCACTGTCACCAAGGGAAATGTCACCATGGGCACTCTCACCATTTTCACTGTCACCGTGGGCACTGTCACCATAAGCACTGTCACCATGAGCACTGTTCAACATGAGCACTGTCACCGAGAGCACTGCCACTGTGGGCACTATCACCGTGAGCACTGTCACCATGGGCACTGTCACCATGGGCACGGTCACCATGAGCACTGTCACCATGGACACTGTCACCATGAGCATTGTCACCTTGAGCACTGTCACCATGGGAACATTCACCATGGGCACTGTCACCATGGGCACTGTCACCATGGAAAATGTCACCTTGGAAACTGTCACCATGGGCACTGTAACCATGGACACTGTCACCAGGAGCACTATCACCATGGACACTGTTTCCATGAGCATTATCCCCAAGTACACTGTCAACATTGGAACTGTCATCATGGGCACTGTCACCATGGGCACTGTCACCATGATCACCGTCAATATGGGAACTGCCACCATGAGCACTGTCACCATGGACACTGCCACCATGAGCACTGTCACCGTGAGCACTGTCACCGTGAGCACTGTCACCATGATCATTGTCACCAGGAGCATTGTCATCATGGGAAGTGTCACCGAGAGCACTGTCACCGTGGGCACTGTCACCGTGTGCACTGTCACCATGGGCAGTGTCACCATGAGCACTGTCACCCTGGGCTCTGTCATCATGGACACTGTCATCTTAGGAACTGCCACCACGGACCCTGCCACCATGAGCACTGTAACCATTGGCGCTGCCACAGTGAGCACTCTCACCATGAGCACTCTCACCATGGGAAATGTCACCATGAGCACGGTCACCAGGGACACTGTCACCATGGGCACTATCCACCAGGGCACTGTCACCGTGAGCACTATCACTGTCAGCACTATCACCGTGAGCACTATCACCATGGGCACTGTCACCGTGAGCCCTATTACCATGGGCACTATCACCAAGGGCACTGTCACTGTGAGCACTATCACCATGAGCACTATGAACGTGAGCACTGTCACCATGATCACTGTCACCGTGGGCAATGTCACCATGAGCACTGTCACCATGGACACTTTCAACATGGCTACTGTCACCATGGGCACTGTCACCATGGACACTGTCATCATGAGCTCTGTTACCATGGGAAATGTCACCATGAGCACTGTCATCTTGGGAACTGCCACCATGGACACAGCCACCATGAGCAATGTAACCATTGGCACTGCCACAGTGAGCACTGTCACCGTGAGCACTGTCACCATGGGAACTGTCACCATGTGCCCTGTCACCATGGGAACTCTCACCATGAGCACTATCACCATGAGCACTATCACCATGGGCACTGTCACCATGGGCACTGTCACCATGAGCATTATTACCATGGGTACTATCACCAAGGGCACTGTCACCGTGAGCACTGTCACCAAGGGCACTGTCACCGTGAGCACTGTTACCATGAGCACTGTCACCGTGGGCACTGTCACCCTGAGCACTGTCATCATCGGCACTGTCACCATGGGAACTCTCACCATGAGCACTGTCACCATGGGAAATGTCACCATGGGCACTATCACTATGGGCACTATCACCATGGGCAGTGTCACTATGAGCACAGTCAACGTGGCCACTGTCACTATGGGAACTGTCACAATGAGCACTAACTCCGTGAGCACTATCACCATGGGCAGTGTCAGCGTGAGCAATATCAACATGGGCAGTGTCACCATTAGCGCTATTACCATGGGCACTATCGCGTTGAGCACTATCACCATGAGCACTGTCACCATGGGCACTGTCACCGTAGTCACTGTCAACATGAGCACAGTCAGCATAGGAACTCTCACCATGAGCACTGTCACCATGGGAAATGTCACCATGGGCACTATCACTATGGGCACTATCACCATGGGCTGTGTCACCATGAGCACTGTCAACATGGGCACTGTCACCATGCGAACTCTCACCATGAGCACTGTCACCGTGGGCAATGTCACAATGAGCACTGTCACCATGGGAACTGTCACCATGAGCACTATCACCATGAGCATTATAACCATGGGCAGTGTCACCGTGAGCAATATCACCATAAACACTGTCACCGTGTGCACTGTCATCGTGAGCACTGTCACCATAGGAAATGTCACCATGGGCACTATCACCGTGAGCACTATTAACATGGGTACTATCACCAAGGGCATTGTTACCATGAGCAGTGTCACCATGAGCACTGTCACCATGGGCACTGTCACCATGAGCACTGTCATCATGGGCACTGTCACCATGGGAACTGTCACCATTGGAACTGTCACTGTGGGTACTATCACCGTGAGCACTATCACAATGGGCACTGTCACCATGAGCACTATCATCTTGGGCAGTGCAACCATGAGCACTGTAACCATTGGCACTGTCACCATGGACACTGTCGCCATGGGTACTGTCACTATGGGTACTGTCCTCATGGGAACTCTTAGCAAGAGCACAGTCACCATGGGCACTGTCACCATGGACAATGTCACCATGAGCAATGTCAACATGAGCACTCTCACCATGGAAAATATCACCATGAGCACTATCACCGTGGGCAGTGTCACCATGAGCAATATCACCATGGGCAGTGTCACCATGAGCACTATCACCATGGACACTGTCACCATGGGCACTCTCACCATGGGAAATGTCATCATGGACACTCTCACCATGAACACTGTCAACATGGGAAATGTCACCATGGTCACTGTCACCATGGGCACTTTCAACATGGGCACTGTCACCGTGCGAAATGTCACCATGGGCAGTTTCACCATGAGCACTGTCACCATTGGCACTGTCACCATGAACAGTATCATCATGGGCTGTGCCACCATGAGGAATTTCAACATGGGAACACCAACCCTGTACACCACCAGCATGAGCATAGTCACCATGGGCATTGTCACCATGAGCACTGTCACCACAGGATCTTTCAACATGGGCAGTATCAGCATGCGAACTGTCACCATGGGCAGTGTCACCATGAGCACTATCACCAAAGGCACTGTCAACGTGAGCACTCTCACCATGAGCACTATTACCATGGGCAGTGTCACCGTGAGCAATATCACCATGGGCAGTGTCACCATGGGCACTATCACCATGAGCACTATCACCAAGGGAACTGTCATCGTGAGCACTATCATCGTGAGCACTATCACCCTGAGCACTGTCACCGTCGGTACTGTCACCATGAGCACTGTCACTATGGGCACTGTCATCATGGGAACTGTCACCATGAGCACTATCACCGTGCGCACTATCACCATGGGCAGTGTCACCATGAGCAATATCACCATGGGCACTGTCAACATGAGCACTATTACCATGGGCAATATCACCATGAGCACTATAACCGTGAGCACTGTCACCGTGGGCACTGTCACCGCGTGCACTGTCCCCATGAGCACTGTCACCATGAGCACTATCACCATGAGCACTGTCACCATGGGCACTGTCACCATGGGAACTCTCACTATGAGCACTGTCACCATGGCCAGTGTCACTATGGCCACTGTCACCTTAAGCACTGTCACCAAGGGAAATGTCAGCATGGGAACTCTCACCATTTGCACTGTCACCGTGGGCACTGTCACCATAAGCACTGTCACCATGAGCACTGTTCAACATGGGCACTGTCACCTAGAGCACTGCCACTGTAGGCACTTTCACCGTGAGCACTGTTCACCATGGGCACTGTAACCATGAGCACTGTCACCATGGACACTGTCACCAGGAACACTATCATCATGGGCAGTGCCACCATGAGGAATTTCAACATGGGAACACCAACCCTGTACACCGCCAGCATGAGCACAGTCACCATGGGCATTATCACCATGAGCACTGTCACCATGGGAACTTTCAACATGGGCACTATCAGCATGCGAACTGTCACCATGGGCAGTGTCACCATGAGCACTATCACCAAAGACACTGTCAACGTGAGCACTATCACCATGAGCACTATTACCATGGGCAGTGTCACCGTGAGCAATATCACCATGGGCAGTGTCACCATGGGCACTATCACCATGAGCACTATCACCAAGGGAACTGTCACCGTGAGCACTATCATCGTGAGCACTATCACCCTGAGAATTGTCACCATGAGCACTGTCACTATGGGCACTGTCACCATGGGAACTCTCACCATGAGCACTATCACCGTGAGCACTATCACCATGGGCAGTCTCACCATGAGCAATATCACCATGGGCATTATCACCGTGAGCAATGTCATCGTGTGCGCTGTCCCCATGAGCACTGTCACCATGAGCACTGTCACCATGGGCACTGTCACCATGGAAAATGTCACCTTGGAAACTGTCACCATGGGCACTGTAACCATGGACACTGTCACCAGGAGCACTATCACCATGGACACTGTTTCCATGAGCTTTGTCCCCAAGTACACTGTCAACATTGGAACTGTCATCATGGGCACTGTCACCATGGGCACTGTCACCATGATCACCGTCAATATGGGAACTGCCACCATGAGCACTGTCACCATGGACACTGCCACCATGAGCACTGTCACCGTGAGCACTGTCACCATGATCATTGTCACCAGGAGCATTGTCATCATGGGAAGTGTCACCATGAGTACTGTCACCATGGGCACTGTCACCATGGGCACTCTCAACATGGGCACTCTCACCATGGGCACTCTTGACCATGGACACTGTCACCATGGGCACTGTCACCATGGTAACTCTTACCATGAACACTGTCACCATGGGAAATGTCACTATGGGCACTGTCAGCATGGGCACTGTTACCATGGACACAGTCAACATGAGCACTATCATCATGGGCAGTGCCACCATGAGGAATTTCACCATGGCAACTCCAACCATGTACACCGCCAGCATGAGCACAGTCACCATGGGCAGTGTCACCGTGAGCACTATCACCATGGGCACTTTCAACATGGGCACTGTCACCATGCGAACTGTCACCATGAACACTATCACTATGAGCACTATCACCATGAGCACTCTCCCAAAGGGCACTGTCACCGTGAGCTCTGTCACCATGAGCACTGTCACTGTGGGCAATGTCACCATGAGCACTGTCACCGTGGGCACTCTCACCATGGGAACTGTCACCATGAGCACTATCACCGTGAGCACTAACACCATTTGCAGTGTCACCGTGAGCAATATCACCATGGGAAATGTCAGAGTGAGCACTATTACCATGGGCACTATCACCATGAGCACTCTCACCATGAGCACTGTCACCGTGGGCACTGTCACCATTTGCACTGTCACCATGGGCAGTGTCACCATGAGCACTGTCACCCTGGGCTCTGTCATCATGGACACTGTCATCTTAGGAACTGCCACCACGGACACTGCCACCATGAGCACTGTAACCATTGGCACTGCCACAGTGAGCACTCTCACCATGAGCACTCTCACCATGGGAAATGTCACCATGAGCACGGTCACCAGGGACACTGTCACCATGGGCACTATCCACCAGGGCACTGTCACCGTGAGCACTATCACTGTGAGCACTATCACCGTGAGAAGTATCACCAAGGGCACTGTCACCATGAGCACTGTCATCGTGGGCACTGTCACCATGAGCACTGTCATCATGGGCACTGTCACCATGGGAACTCTCACCATTAGCACTGTCACTGTGGGCACTATCACCGTGAGCACTATCACAATGGACCCTGTCACCATAGGCACTGTCACCATGGACACTGTCACTATGAACACTATCATCATGGGCAGTGCCACCATAAGGAATTTCACCATAGAAACTCCAACCATGGACAATGCCAGCATGAGCACATTCACTATGGGCAGTGACACCATGAGCACTGCCACCATGGGCACTTTCAACATGGGCACTGTCACCATGCGAACCGTCACCATGATCACTATTACCATGAGCACTATCACCAAGGGCACTGTCAGCGTGAGCACTATTACCGTGAGCACTATCACCGTGAGCACGGTCACCATGAGCATTTTCACCGTGGGCACTGTCACCATGAGCATAGTCACCATGAGCATTGTCACCATGGGAACTCTCACCATGAGCACTGTCACCATGGGAAATGTCACCATGGGCACTGTCACCATAGGCACTGTCACCATGGACACTCTCAGCATGAGCACTATCATCATGTGCATTACCACCATAAAGAATTTCACCATGGGATCTCCAACCATGTACACCGCCAGCATGAGCACATTCACCATGGGCAGTGTCACCATGAGCACTATCACCATGAGCACTATCACCATGAGCATTATCACCAAGGGAACTGTCACCATGGACACTGTCAAGGTGAGCACTGTGACCGTTGGAATTCTCACCATGAGCATTGTCACCGTGGGCACAGTCACCATGAGCACTGTCACCATGGGCACTGTAACCATGGACACTGTCACCAGGAGCACTATCACCATGGACACTGTTTCCATGAGCTTTGTCCCCAAGTACACTGTCAACATTGGAACTGTCATCATGGGCACTGTCACCATGGGCACTGTCACCATGATCACCGTCAATATGGGAACTGCCACCATGAGCACTGTCACCATGGACACTGCCACCATGAGCACTGTCACCGTGAGCACTGTCACCATGATCATTGTCACCAGGAGCATTGTCATCATGGGAAGTGTCACCATGAGTACTGTCACCATGGGCACTGTCACCATGGGCACTCTCAACATGGGCACTCTCACCATGGGCACTCTTGACCATGGACACTGTCACCATGGGCACTGTGAACATGAGCACTGTCAGCATGGTAACTCTTACCATGAACACTGTCACCATGGGAAATGTCACTATGGGCACTGTCAGCATGGGCACTGTTACCATGGACACAGTCAACATGAGCACTATCATCATGGGCAGTGCCACCATGAGGAATTTCACCATGGCAACTCCAACCATGTACACCGCCAGCATGAGCACAGTCACCATGGGCAGTGTCACCGTGAGCACTATCACCATGGGCACTTTCAACATGGGCACTGTCACCATGCGAACTGTCACCATGAACACTATCACTATGAGCACTATCACCATGAGCACTCTCCCAAAGGGCACTGTCACCGTGAGCTCTGTCACCATGAGCACTGTCACTGTGGGCAATGTCACCATGAGCACTGTCACCGTGGGCACTCTCACCATGGGAACTGTCACCATGAGCACTATCACCGTGAGCACTAACACCATTTGCAGTGTCACCGTGAGCAATATCACCATGGGAAATGTCAGAGTGAGCACTATTACCATGGGCACTATCACCATGAGCACTCTCACCATGAGCACTGTCACCGTGGGCACTGTCACCATGTGCACTGTCACCATGGGCAGTGTCACCATGAGCACTGTCACCCTGGGCTCTGTCATCATGGACACTGTCATCTTAGGAACTGCCACCACGGACACTGCCACCATGAGCACTGTAACCATTGGCACTGCCACAGTGAGCACTCTCACCATGAGCACTCTCACCATGGGAAATGTCACCATGAGCACGGTCACCAGGGACACTGTCACCATGGGCACTATCCACCAGGGCACTGTCACCGTGAGCACTATCACTGTGAGCACTATCACCGTGAGAAGTATCACCAAGGGCACTGTCACCATGAGCACTGTCATCGTGGGCACTGTCACCATGAGCACTGTCATCATGGGCACTGTCACCATGGGAACTCTCACCATTAGCACTGTCACTGTGGGCACTATCACCGTGAGCACTATCACAATGGACCCTGTCACCATAGGCACTGTCACCATGGACACTGTCACTATGAACACTATCATCATGGGCAGTGCCACCATAAGGAATTTCACCATAGAAACTCCAACCATGGACAATGCCAGCATGAGCACATTCACTATGGGCAGTGACACCATGAGCACTGCCACCATGGGCACTTTCAACATGGGCACTGTCACCATGCGAACCGTCACCATGATCACTATTACCATGAGCACTATCACCAAGGGCACTGTCAGCGTGAGCACTATTACCGTGAGCACTATCACTGTGAGCACGGTCACCATGAGCATTTTCACCGTGGGCACTGTCACCATGAGCATAGTCACCATGAGCATTGTCACCATGGGAACTCTCACCATGAGCACTGTCACCATGGGAAATGTCACCATGGGCACTGTCACCATAGGCACTGTCACCATGGACACTCTCAGCATGAGCACTATCATCATGTGCATTACCACCATAAAGAATTTCACCATGGGATCTCCAACCATGTACACCGCCAGCATGAGCACATTCACCATGGGCAGTGTCACCATGAGCACTATCACCATGAGCACTATCACCATGAGCATTATCACCAAGGGAACTGTCACCATGGACACTGTCAAGGTGAGCACTGTCACCGTTGGAATTCTCACCATGAGCATTGTCACCGTGGGCACAGTCAACATGAGCACTGTCACCTTGGACACTGTCACCATGGGCACTCTCACCATGGGCACTGTCACCATGGACACTGTCACCATGGGCACTGTCAAGATGAGCACTCTCACCGTGAGCACTGTCACCATGAGCACTGTCACCATGGGCACTGTCACCATGAGCACTGTCATCATCGGCACTGTCACCATGGGAACTGTCACCAGGGGAACTGTCACCATGAGCACTATCATCGTGAGGACTATAACCATGGGCACTGTCACCGTGAACACTGTCACCATTAGAACTGTCACTGTGGGCACTATCACCGTGAGCACTATCACGATGGGCACTGTCACCATAGGCACTGTCACCATGGACACTGTCACCATGAACACTATCATCATGGGCAGTGCCACCATGAGGAATTTCACCATGGGAACTCCAACCATGTACATCGGCAGGTTTAGAACAGTCACCATGGGCTGTGTCACCATGAGCACTGTCACCATGGGCACTATCACCATGCGAACTCTCACCATGAGCACTGTCACCGTGGGCAATGTCACCATGAGCACTGTCACCGTGGGCACTGTCACCATGGGAACTGTCACCATGAGCACTATCACCGTGAGGACTATAACCATGGGCACTGTCACTGTGAGCAATATCACCATGAACACTGTCACCATGGGAAATGTGACCGTGGGCACTGTCACCGTGTGCACTGTCAACATAAGCACTGTCACCATGGGAAATGTCATCATGGGCACTGTCACCATGGGCAGTGTCACCATGAGCCCTGTCACCGTGGGCCATGTCACCATGAGCACTGTCACCGTGGGCACTGTCACCATGGGAACTGTCACCATGAGCACTATCACCGTGAGGACTATAACCATGGGCACTGTCACCGTGAGCAATATCACGATGAACACTGTCACCATAGGAAATGTCACCGTGGGCACGGTCATCGTCTGCACTGTCAACATAAGCACTGTCACCATGGGAAATGTCACCATGGGCCCTGTCACCATGGGCAGTGTCACCATGAGCACTGTCACCATGGGAACTCTCACGATGGTCACTGTCACCATGAGCACTATCATCATGGGCAGTGCCACCATGAGGAATTTCACCATGGGAATTCCAAACATGTACACCGCCAGAATGAGCACAGTCACCATGGGCAGTGTCACCATGAGCAATGTCACCATGGGCACTTTCAACATGGGCACTGTCACCATGGACACTGTCATCATGAGCTCTGTTACCATGGGAAATGTCACCATGGGCACTGTCACCATAGGCACTGTCACCATGATCTCTGTCACCATGAGCACTATCACCATTAGCACTATCACCATGGGCACTATCACCAAGGGCGCTGTCACCAAGAGAACTATCACTGTGAGCACTGTCACCATGAGCACTGTCACCGTGAGCACTGTCACCATGAGCACTGTCACCATGGGCACTGTAACCATGGGAATTGTCACCATGAGCACTATCACTGTGAGCACTATCAACATGGGCAGTGTCACCGTGAGCACTGTCACCATGAGCACTGTCATCATGAGCACTGTCACCATGTGAATTGTCACCATGAGCACTTTCACCATGAGCACTATCACCATGAGCAGTATCACCAAGGGAACTGTCACCGTGAGCACTATCACCATGAGCACTATCACCATGGGCACTGTCACCATGGACACTGTCACCATGGGCACTGTCAAGATGAGCACTGTCACCATGGGAAATGTCACCATGGGCACTGTCACGATGGGCACTGTCACCATGGGCACTGTCACCATGGACACTGTCACCATGAGCACTATCGTCATGGGCAGTGCCACCATAAGGAATTTCACCATGGGAACTCCAACCATATACACCACCAGCATGAGCACAGTCACCATGGGCAGTGTCACCATGAGCACTGTCACCATGGGCACTTTCAACATACACAGTGTCACCATGCGAACTGTCACCATGAGCACTATCACCGTGAGCACTATCACCATGGGCAGTGTCACCGTGAGCAATATCACCATGGGCACAGTTACCGTGAGCACTATTATAATGGGTACTATCACCAAGGGCACTGTCACCGTGAGCACTGTCACCATGAGCACTGTCACCATGGGCACTGTCACCATGAGCACTGTCATCATCAGCACTGTCACCATGGGAACTGTCACCATGGGAACTGTCACCATGAGCACTATCATCGTGAGGACTATAACCATGGGCACTGTCACCGTGAGCCCTGTCACCATTAGAACTGTCACTGTGGGCACTATCACCGTGAGCACTATCACAATGGGCACTGTCACCATAGGCACTGTCACCATGGACACTGTCACCATGAACACTATCATCATGGGCAGTGCCACCATGAGGAATTTCACCATGGGAACTCCAACCATGTACATCGGCAGGTTTAGAACAGTCACCATGGGCTGTGTCACCATGAGCACTGTCACCATGGGCACTATCACCATGCGAACTCTCACCATGAGCACTGTCACCGTGGGCAATGTCACCATGAGCACTGTCACCGTGGGCACTGTCACCATGGGAACTCTCACCATGAGCACTATCACCGTGAGCACTATCACCATGGGCAGTCTCACCATGAGCAATATCACCATGGGCATTATCACCGTGAGCAATGTCATCGTGTGCGCTGTCCCCATGAGCACTGTCACCATGAGCACTGTCACCATGGGCACTGTCACCATGGAAAATGTCACCTTGGAAACTGTCACCATGGGCACTGTAACCATGGACACTGTCACCAGGAGCACTATCACCATGGACACTGTTTCCATGAGCTTTGTCCCCAAGTACACTGTCAACATTGGAACTGTCATCATGGGCACTGTCACCATGGGCACTGTCACCATGATCACCGTCAATATGGGAACTGCCACCATGAGCACTGTCACCATGGACACTGCCACCATGAGCACTGTCACCGTGAGCACTGTCACCATGATCATTGTCACCAGGAGCATTGTCATCATGGGAAGTGTCACCATGAGTACTGTCACCATGGGCACTGTCACCATGGGCACTCTCAACATGGGCACTCTCACCATGGGCACTCTTGACCATGGACACTGTCACCATGGGCACTGTGAACATGAGCACTGTCACCATGGTAACTCTTACCATGAACACTGTCACCATGGGAAATGTCACTATGGGCACTGTCAGCATGGGCACTGTTACCATGGACACAGTCAACATGAGCACTATCATCATGGGCAGTGCCACCATGAGGAATTTCACCATGGCAACTCCAACCATGTACACCGCCAGCATGAGCACAGTCACCATGGGCAGTGTCACCGTGAGCACTATCACCATGGGCACTTTCAACATGGGCACTGTCACCATGCGAACTGTCACCATGAACACTATCACTATGAGCACTATCACCATGAGCACTCTCCCAAAGGGCACTGTCACCGTGAGCTCTGTCACCATGAGCACTGTCACTGTGGGCAATGTCACCATGAGCACTGTCACCGTGGGCACTCTCACCATGGGAATTGTCACCATGAGCACTATCACCGTGAGCACTAACACCATTTGCAGTGTCACCGTGAGCAATATCACCATGGGAAATGTCAGAGTGAGCACTATTACCATGGGCACTATCACCATGAGCACTCTCACCATGAGCACTGTCACCGTGGGCACTGTCACCATGTGCACTGTCACCATGGGCAGTGTCACCATGAGCACTGTCACCCTGGGCTCTGTCATCATGGACACTGTCATCTTAGGAACTGCCACCACGGACACTGCCACCATGAGCACTGTAACCATTGGCACTGCCACAGTGAGCACTCTCACCATGAGCACTCTCACCATGGGAAATGTCACCATGAGCACGGTCACCAGGGACACTGTCACCATGGGCACTATCCACCAGGGCACTGTCACCGTGAGCACTATCACTGTGAGCACTATCACCGTGAGAAGTATCACCAAGGGCACTGTCACCATGAGCACTGTCATCGTGGGCACTGTCACCATGAGCACTGTCATCATGGGCACTGTCACCATGGGAACTCTCACCATTAGCACTGTCACTGTGGGCACTATCACCGTGAGCACTATCACAATGGACCCTGTCACCATAGGCACTGTCACCATGGACACTGTCACTATGAACACTATCATCATGGGCAGTGCCACCATAAGGAATTTCACCATAGAAACTCCAACCATGGACAATGCCAGCATGAGCACATTCACTATGGGCAGTGACACCATGAGCACTGCCACCATGGGCACTTTCAACATGGGCACTGTCACCATGCGAACCGTCACCATGATCACTATTACCATGAGCACTATCACCAAGGGCACTGTCAGCGTGAGCACTATTACCGTGAGCACTATCACCGTGAGCACGGTCACCATGAGCATTTTCACCGTGGGCACTGTCACCATGAGCATAGTCACCATGAGCATTGTCACCATGGGAACTCTCACCATGAGCATTGTCACCATGGGAAATGTCACCATGGGCACTGTCACCATAGGCACTGTCACCATGGACACTCTCAGGATGAGCACTATCATCATGTGCATTACCACCATAAAGAATTTCACCATGGGATCTCCAACCATGTACACCGCCAGCATGAGCACATTCACCATGGGCAGTGTCACCATGAGCACTATCACCATGAGCACTATCACCATGAGCATTATCACCAAGGGAACTGTCACCCTGGACACTGTCAAGGTGAGCACTGTCACCGTTGGAATTCTCACCATGAGCATTGTCACCGTGGGCACAGTCACCATGAGCACTGTCACCATGGGCACTGTCACCATGGAAAATGTCACCTTGGAAACTGTCACCATGGGCACTGTAACCATGGACACTGTCACCAGGAGCACTATCACCATGGACACTGTTTCCATGAGCTTTGTCCCCAAGTACACTGTCAACATTGGAACTGTCATCATGGGCACTGTCACCATGGGCACTGTCACCATGATCACCGTCAATATGGGAACTGCCACCATGAGCACTGTCACCATGGACACTGCCACCATGAGCACTGTCACCATGGACACTGCCACCATGAGCACTGTCACCGTGAGCACTGTCACCATGATCATTGTCACCAGGAGCATTGTCATCATGGGAAGTGTCACCATGAGTACTGTCACCATGGGCACTGTCACCATGGGCACTCTCAACATGGGCACTCTCACCATGGGCACTCTTGACCATGGACACTGTCACCATGGGCACTGTGAACATGAGCACTGTCACCATGGTAACTCTTACCATGAACACTGTCACCATGGGAAATGTCACTATGGGCACTGTCAGCATGGGCACTGTTACCATGGACACAGTCAACATGAGCACTATCATCATGGGCAGTGCCACCATGAGGAATTTCACCATGGCAACTCCAACCATGTACACCGCCAGCATGAGCACAGTCACCATGGGCAGTGTCACCGTGAGCACTATCACCATGGGCACTTTCAACATGGGCACTGTCACCATGCGAACTGTCACCATGAACACTATCACTATGAGCACTATCACCATGAGCACTCTCCCAAAGGGCACTGTCACCGTGAGCTCTGTCACCATGAGCACTGTCACTGTGGGCAATGTCACCATGAGCACTGTCACCGTGGGCACTCTCACCATGGGAACTGTCACCATGAGCACTATCACCGTGAGCACTAACACCATTTGCAGTGTCACCGTGAGCAATATCACCATGGGAAATGTCAGAGTGAGCACTATTACCATGGGCACTATCACCATGAGCACTCTCACCATGAGCACTGTCACCGTGGGCACTGTCACCATGTGCACTGTCACCATGGGCAGTGTCACCATGAGCACTGTCACCCTGGGCTCTGTCATCATGGACACTGTCATCTTAGGAACTGCCACCACGGACACTGCCACCATGAGCACTGTAACCATTGGCACTGCCACAGTGAGCACTCTCACCATGAGCACTCTCACCATGGGAAATGTCACCATGAGCACGGTCACCAGGGACACTGTCACCATGGGCACTATCCATCAGGGCACTGTCACCGTGAGCACTATCACTGTGAGCACTATCACCGTGAAAAGTATCACCAAGGGCACTGTCACCATGAGCACTGTCATCGTGGGCACTGTCACCATGAGCACTGTCATCATGGGCACTGTCACCATGGGAACTCTCACCATTAGCACTGTCACTGTGGGCACTATCACCGTGAGCACTATCACAATGGACCCTGTCACCATAGGCACTGTCACCATGGACACTGTCACTATGAACACTATCATCATGGGCAGTGCCACCATAAGGAATTTCACCATAGAAACTCCAACCATGGACAATGCCAGCATGAGCACATTCACTATGGGCAGTGACACCATGAGCACTGCCACCATGGGCACTTTCAACATGGGCACTGTCACCATGCGAACCGTCACCATGAGCACTATCACCAAGGGCACTGTCAGCGTGAGCACTATTACCGTGAGCACTATCACCGTGAGCACGGTCACCATGAGCATTTTCACCGTGGGCACTGTCACCATGAGCATAGTCACCATGAGCATTGTCACCATGGGAACTCTCACCATGAGCACTGTCACCATGGGAAATGTCACCATGGGCACTGTCACCATAGGCACTGTCACCATGGACACTCTCAGCATGAGCACTATCATCATGTGCATTACCACCATAAAGAATTTCACCATGGGATCTCCAATCATGTACACCGCCAGCATGAGCACATTCACCATGGGCAGTGTCACCATGAGAACTATCACCATGAGCACTATCACCATGAGCATTATCACCAAGGGAACTGTCACCATGGACACTGTCAAGGTGAGCACTGTCACCGTTGGAATTCTCACCATGAGCATTGTCACCGTGGGCACAGTCAACATGAGCACTGTCACCTTGGACACTGTCACCATGGGCACTCTCACCATGGGCACTGTCACCATGGACACTGTCACCATGGGCACTGTCAAGATGAGCACTGTCACCATGGGAAATGTCACCATGGGCACTGTCACGATGGGCACTGTCACCATGGGCACTGTCACCATGGACACTGTCACCATGAGCACTATCGTCATGGGCAGTGCCACCATAAGGAATTTCACCATGGGAACTCCAACCATATACACCACCAGCAGGAGCACAGTCACCATGGGCAGTGTCACCATGAGCACTGTCACCATGGGCACTTTCAACATACGCAGTGTCACCATGCGAACTGTCACCATGAGCACTATCACCGTGAGCACTATCACCATGGGCAGTGTCACTGTGAGCAATATCACCATGGGCACAGTTACCGTGAGCACTATTACAATGGGTACTATCACCAAGGGCACTGTCACCGTGAGCACTGTCACCATGAGCACTGTCACCATGGGCACTGTCACCATGAGCACTGTCATCATCGGCACTGTCACCATGGGAACTGTCACCAGGGGAACTGTCACCATGAGCACTATCATCGTGAGGACTATAACCATGGGCACTGTCACCGTGAACACTGTCACCATTAGAACTGTCACTGTGGGCACTATCACCGTGAGCACTATCACAATGGGCACTGTCACCATAGGCACTGTCACCATGGACACTGTCACCATGAACACTATCATCATGGGCAGTGCCACCATGAGGAATTTCACCATGGGAACTCCAACCATGTACATCGGCAGGTTTAGAACAGTCACCATGGGCTGTGTCACCATGAGCACTGTCACCATGGGCACTATCACCATGCGAACTCTCACCATGAGCACTGTCACCGTGGGCAATGTCACCATGAGCACTGTCACCGTGGGCACTGTCACCATGGGAACTGTCACCATGAGCACTATCACCGTGAGGACTATAACCATGGGCACTGTCACTGTGAGCAATATCACCATGAACACTGTCACCATGGGAAATGTGACCGTGGGCACTGTCACCGTGTGCACTGTCAACATAAGCACTGTCACCATGGGAAATGTCATCATGGGCACTGTCACCATGGGCAGTGTCACCATGAGCCCTGTCACCGTGGGCCATGTCACCATGAGCACTGTCACCGTGGGCACTGTCACCATGGGAACTGTCACCATGAGCACTATCACCGTGAGGACTATAACCATGGGCACTGTCACCGTGAGCAATATCACGATGAACACTGTCACCATAGGAAATGTCACCGTGGGCACGGTCATCGTCTGCACTGTCAACATAAGCACTGTCACCATGGGAAATGTCACCATGGGCCCTGTCACCATGGGCAGTGTCACCATGAGCACTGTCACCATGGGAACTCTCACGATGGTCACTGTCACCATGAGCACTATCATCATGGGCAGTGCCACCATGAGGAATTTCACCATGGGAATTCCAAACATGTACACCGCCAGAATGAGCACAGTCACCATGGGCAGTGTCACCATGAGCAATGTCACCATGGGCACTTTCAACATGGGCACTGTCACCATGGACACTGTCATCATGAGCTCTGTTACCATGGGAAATGTCACCATGGGCACTGTCACCATAGGCACTGTCACCATGATCTCTGTCACCATGAGCACTATCACCATTAGCACTATCACCATGGGCACTATCACCAAGGGCGCTGTCACCAAGAGAACTATCACTGTGAGCACTGTCACCATGAGCACTGTCACCGTGAGCACTGTCACCATGAACACTGTCACCATGGGCACTGTAACCATGGGAATTGTCACCATGAGCACTATCACTGTGAGCACTATCAACATGGGCAGTGTCACCGTGAGCACTGTCACCATGAGCACTGTCATCATGAGCACTGTCACCATGTGAATTGTCACCATGAGCACTTTCACCATGAGCACTATCACCATGAGCAGTATCACCAAGGGAACTGTCACCGTGAGCACTATCACCATGAGCACTATCACCATGGGCACTGTCACCATGGACACTGTCACCATGGGCACTGTCAAGATGAGCACTGTCACCATGGGAACTCTCACCATAAGCACTGTCACCATGGGAAATGTCACCATGGGCACTCTCACCATGGGCACTGTCACCATGGGCACTGTCACCATGGACACTGTCACCATGAGCACTATCGTCATGGGCAGTGCCCCCATAAGGAATTTCACCATGGGAACTCCAACCATATACACCACCAGCATGAGCACAGTCACCATGGGCAGTGTCACCATGAGCACTGTCACCATGGGCACTTTCAACATACACAGTGTCACCATGCGAACTGTCACCATGAGCACTATCACCGTGAGCACTATCACCATGGGCAGTGTCACTGTGAGCAATATCACCATGGGCACAGTTACCGTGAGCACTATTACAATGGGTACTATCACCAAGGGCACTGTCACCGTGAGCACTGTCACCATGAGCACTGTCACCATGGGCACTGTCACCATGAGCACTGTCATCATCGGCACTGTCACCATGGGAACTGTCACCATGGGAACTGTCACCATGAGCACTATCATCGTGAGGACTATAACCATGGGCACTGTCACCGTGAACACTGTCACCATTAGAACTGTCACTGTGGGCACTATCACCGTGAGCACTATCACAATGGGCACTGTCACCATAGGCACTGTCACCATGGACACTGTCACCATGAACACTATCATCATGGGCAGTGCCACCATGAGGAATTTCACCATGGGAACTCCAACCATGTACATCGGCAGGTTTAGAACAGTCACCATGGGCTGTGTCACCATGAGCACTGTCACCATGGGCACTATCACCATGCGAACTCTCACCATGAGCACTGTCACCGTGGGCAATGTCACTATGAGCACTGTCACCGTGGGCACTGTCACCATGGGAACTGTCACCATGAGCACTATCACCGTGAGGACTATAACCATGGGCACTGTCACTGTGAGCAATATCACCATGAACACTGTCACCATGGGAAATGTGACCGTGGGCACTGTCACCGTGTGCACTGTCAACATAAGCACTGTCACCATGGGAAATGTCATCATGGGCACTGTCACCATGGGCAGTGTCACCATGAGACCTGTCACAGTGGGCCATGTCACCATGAGCACTGTCACCGTGGGCACTGTCACCATGGGAACTGTCACCATGAGCACTATCACCGTGAGGACTATAACCATGGGCACTGTCACCGTGAGCAATATCACGATGAACACTGTCACCATAGGAAATGTCACCGTGGGCACGGTCATCGTCTGCACTGTCAACATAAGCACTGTCACCATGGGAAATGTCACCATGGGCCCTGTCACCATGGGCAGTGTCACCATGAGCACTGTCACCATGGGAACTCTCACGATGGTCACTGTCACCATGAGCACTATCATCATGGGCAGTGCCACCATGAGGAATTTCACCATGGGAATTCCAAACATGTACACCGCCAGAATGAGCACAGTCACCATGGGCAGTGTCACCATGAGCAATGTCACCATGGGCACTTTCAACATGGGCACTGTCACCATGGACACTGTCATCATGAGCTCTGTTACCATGGGAAATGTCACCATGGGCACTGTCACCATAGGCACTGTCACCATGATCTCTCTCACCATGAGCACTATCACCATTAGCACTATCACCATGGGCACTATCATGAAGGGCGCTGTCACCAAGAGAACTATCACTGTGAGCACTGTCACCATGAGCACTGTCACCGTGAGCACTGTCACCATGAGCACTGTCACCATGGGCACTGTAACCATGGGAATTGTCACCATGAGCACTATCACTGTGAGCACTATCAACATGGGCAGTGTCACCGTGAGCACTGTCATCATGAGCACTGTCACCATGTGAATTGTCACCATGAGCACTTTCACCATGAGCACTATCACCATGAGCAGTATCACCAAGGGAACCGTCACCGTGAGCACTATCACCATGAGCACTATCACCATGGGCACTGTCACCATGGACACTGTCACCATGGGCACTGTCAAGATGAGCACTGTCACCATGGGAACTCTCACCATAAGCACTGTCACCATGGGAAATGTCACCATGGGCACTGTCACCATGGGCACTGTCACCATGGACACTGTCACCATGAGCACTATCGTCATGGGCAGTGCCACCATAAGGAATTTCACCATGGGAACTCCAACCATGTACACCACCAGCATGAGCACAGTCATCATGGGCAGTGTCACCATGAGCACTGTCACCATGGGCACTTTCAACATACACAGTGTCACCATGCGAACTGTCACCATGAGCACTATCACCGTGAGCACTATCACCATGGGCAGTGTCACCGTGAGCAATATCACCATGGGCACAGTTACCGTGAGCACTATTACAATGGGTACTATCACCAAGGGCACTGTCACCGTGAGCACTGTCACCATGAGCACTGTCACCATGGGCACTGTCACCATGAGCACTGTCATCATCAGCACTGTCACCATGGGAACTGTCACCATGGGAACTGTCACCATGAGCACTATCATCGTGAGGACTATAACCATGGGCACTGTCACCGTGAGCCCTGTCACCATTAGAACTGTCACTGTGGGCACTATCACCGTGAGCACTATCACAATGGGCACTGTCACCATAGGCACTGTCACCATGGACACTGTCACCATGAACACTATCATCATGGGCAGTGCCACCATGAGGAATTTCACCATGGGAACTCCAACCATGTACATCGGCAGGTTTAGAACAGTCACCATGGGCTGTGTCACCATGAGCACTGTCACCATGGGCACTATCACCATGCGAACTCTCACCATGAGCACTGTCACCGTGGGCAATGTCACCATGAGCACTGTCACCGTGGGCACTGTCACCATGGGAACTCTCACCATGAGCACTATCACCGTGAGCACTATCACCATGGGCAGTCTCACCATGAGCAATATCACCATGGGCATTATCACCGTGAGCACTGTCACCGTGTGCACTGTCCCCATGAGCACTGTCACCATGAGGACTATCACCATGGGAACTGTCAACATGGGAACGTTCACCATGGGCACTGTCAATATGAGCACTGTCACCATGGGAACTCTCACCATGAGCACTGTCACCATGGCCAGTGTCACCATGGTCACTGTCACCATAAGCACTGTCACCAAGGGAAATGTCACCATGGGCACTCTCACCATTTTCACTGTCACCGTGGGCACTGTCACCATAAGCACTGTCACCATGAGCACTGTTCAACATGAGCACTGTCACCGAGAGCACTGCCACTGTGGGCACTATCACCGTGAGCACTGTCACCATGGGCACTGTCACCATGGGCACTGTCACCATGAGCACTGTCACCATGGACACTGTCACCATGAGCATTGTCACCATGAGCATTGTCACCGTGGGCACAGTCACCATGAGCACTGTCACCATGGGCACTGTCACCATGGAAAATGTCACCTTGGAAACTGTCACCATGGGCACTGTAACCATGGACACTGTCACCAGGAGCACTATCACCATGGACACTGTTTCCATGAGCTTTGTCCCCAAGTACACTGTCAACATTGGAACTGTCATCATGGGCACTGTCACCATGGGCACTGTCACCATGATCACCGTCAATATGGGAACTGCCACCATGAGCACTGTCACCATGGACACTGCCACCATGAGCACTGTCACCATGAGCACTGTCACCATGATCATTGTCACCAGGAGCATTGTCATCATGGGAAGTGTCACCATGAGTACTGTCGCCATGGGCACTGTCACCATGGGCACTCTCAACATGGGCACTCTCACCATGGGCACTCTTGACCATGGACACTGTCACCATGGGCACTGTGAACATGAGCACTGTCACCATGGTAACTCTTACCATGAACACTGTCACCATGGGAAATGTCACTATGGGCACTGTCAGCATGGGCACTGTTACCATGGACACAGTCAACATGAGCACTATCATCATGGGCAGTGCCACCATGAGGAATTTCACCATGGCAACTCCAACCATGTACACCGCCAGCATGAGCACAGTCACCATGGGCAGTGTCACCGTGAGCACTATCACCATGGGCACTTTCAACATGGGCACTGTCACCATGCGAACTGTCACCATGAACACTATCACTATGAGCACTATCACCATGAGCACTCTCCCAAAGGGCACTGTCACCGTGAGCTCTGTCACCATGAGCACTGTCACTGTGGGCAATGTCACCATGAGCACTGTCACCGTGGGCACTCTCACCATGGGAACTGTCACCATGAGCACTATCACCGTGAGCACTAACACCATTTGCAGTGTCACCGTGAGCAATATCACCATGGGAAATGTCAGAGTGAGCACTATTACCATGGGCACTATCACCATGAGCACTCTCACCATGAGCACTGTCACCGTGGGCACTGTCACCATGTGCACTGTCACCATGGGCAGTGTCACCATGAGCACTGTCACCCTGGGCTCTGTCATCATGGACACTGTCATCTTAGGAACTGCCACCACGGACACTGCCACCATGAGCACTGTAACCATTGGCACTCCCACAGTGAGCACTCTCACCATGAGCACTCTCACCATGGGAAATGTCACCATGAGCACGGTCACCAGGGACACTGTCACCATGGGCACTATCCATCAGGGCACTGTCACCGTGAGCACTATCACTGTGAGCACTATCACCGTGAGAAGTATCACCAAGGGCACTGTCACCATGAGCACTGTCATCGTGGGCACTGTCACCATGAGCACTGTCATCATGGGCACTGTCACCATGGGAACTCTCACCATTAGCACTGTCACTGTGGGCACTATCACCGTGAGCACTATCACAATGGACCCTGTCACCATAGGCACTGTCACCATGGACACTGTCACTATGAACACTATCATCATGGGCAGTGCCACCATAAGGAATTTCACCATAGAAACTCCAACCATGGACAATGCCAGCATGAGCACATTCACTATGGGCAGTGACACCATGAGCACTGCCACCATGGGCACTTTCAACATGGGCACTGTCACCATGCGAACCGTCACCATGATCACTATTACCATGAGCACTATCACCAAGGGCACTGTCAGCGTGAGCACTATTACCGTGAGCACTATCACCGTGAGCACGGTCACCATGAGCATTTTCACCGTGGGCACTGTCACCATGAGCATAGTCACCATGAGCATTGTCACCATGGGAACTCTCACCATGAGCACTGTCACCATGGGAAATGTCACCATGGGCACTGTCACCATAGGCACTGTCACCATGGACACTCTCAGCATGAGCACTATCATCATGTGCATTACCACCATAAAGAATTTCACCATGGGATCTCCAACCATGTACACCGCCAGCATGAGCACATTCACCATGGGCAGTGTCACCATGAGCACTATCACCATGAGCACTATCACCATGAGCATTATCACCAAGGGAACTGTCACCATGGACACTGTCAAGGTGAGCACTGTCACCGTTGGAATTCTCACCATGAGCATTGTCACCGTGGGCACAGTCAACATGAGCACTGTCACCTTGGACACTGTCACCATGGGCACTCTCACCATGGGCACTGTCACCATGGACACTGTCACCATGGGCACTGTCAAGATGAGCACTGTCACCATGGGAAATGTCACCATGGGCACTGTCACCATGGGCACTGTCACCATGGGCACTGTCACCATGGACACTGTCACCATGAGCACTATCGTCATGGGCAGTGCCACCATAAGGAATTTCACCATGGGAACTCCAACCATATACACCACCAGCATGAGCACAGTCACCATGGGCAGTGTCACCATGAGCACTGTCACCATGGGCACTTTCAACATACACAGTGTCACCATGCGAACTGCCACCATGAGCACTATCACCGTGAGCACTATCACCATGGGCAGTGTCACTGTGAGCAATATCACCATGGGCACAGTTACCGTGAGCACTATTACAATGGGTACTATCACCAAGGGCACTGTCACCGTGAGCACTGTCACCATGAGCACTGTCACCATGGGCACTGTCACCATGAGCACTGTCATCATCGGCACTGTCACCATGGGAACTGTCACCAGGGGAACTGTCACCATGAGCACTATCATCGTGAGGACTATAACCATGGGCACTGTCACCGTGAACACTGTCACCATTAGAACTGTCACTGTGGGCACTATCACCGTGAGCACTATCACAATGGGCACTGTCACCATAGGCACTGTCACCATGGACACTGTCACCATGAACACTATCATCATGGGCAGTGCCACCATGAGGAATTTCACCATGGGAACTCCAACCATGTACATCGGCAGGTTTAGAACAGTCACCATGGGCTGTGTCACCAAGAGCACTGTCACCATGGGCACTATCACCATGCGAACTCTCACCATGAGCACTGTCACCGTGGGCAATGTCACTATGAGCACTGTCACCGTGGGCACTGTCACCATGGGAACTGTCACCATGAGCACTATCACCGTGAGGACTATAACCATGGGCACTGTCACTGTGAGCAATATCACCATGAACACTGTCACCATGGGAAATGTGACCGTGGGCACTGTCACCGTGTGCACTGTCAACATAAGCACTGTCACCATGGGAAATGTCATCATGGGCACTGTCACCATGGGCAGTGTCACCATGAGCCCTGTCACAGTGGGCCATGTCACCATGAGCACTGTCACCGTGGGCACTGTCACCATGGGAACTGTCACCATGAGCACTATCACCGTGAGGACTATAACCATGGGCACTGTCACCGTGAGCAATATCACGATGAACACTGTCACCATAGGAAATGTCACCGTGGGCACGGTCATCGTCTGCACTGTCAACATAAGCACTGTCACCATGGGAAATGTCACCATGGGCCCTGTCACCATGGGCAGTGTCACCATGAGCACTGTCACCATGGGAACTCTCACGATGGTCACTGTCACCATGAGCACTATCATCATGGGCAGTGCCACCATGAGGAATTTCACCATGGGAATTCCAAACATGTACACCGCCAGAATGAGCACAGTCACCATGGGCAGTGTCACCATGAGCAATGTCACCATGGGCACTTTCAACATGGGCACTGTCACCATGGACACTGTCATCATGAGCTCTGTTACCATGGGAAATGTCACCATGGGCACTGTCACCATAGGCACTGTCACCATGATCTCTGTCACCATGAGCACTATCACCATTAGCACTATCACCATGGGCACTATCACCAAGGGCGCTGTCACCAAGAGAACTATCACTGTGAGCACTGTCACCATGAGCACTGTCACCGTGAGCACTGTCACCATGAGCACTGTCACCATGGGCACTGTAACCATGGGAATTGTCACCATGAGCACTATCACTGTGAGCACTATCAACATGGGCAGTGTCACCGTGAGCACTGTCACCATGAGCACTGTCATCATGAGCACTGTCACCATGTGAATTGTCACCATGAGCACTTTCACCATGAGCACTATCACCATGAGCAGTATCACCAAGGGAACTGTCACCGTGAGCACTATCACCATGAGCACTCTCACCATGGGCACTGTCACCATGGACACTGTCACCATGGGCACTGTCAAGATGAGCACTGTCACCATGGGAACTCTCACCATAAGCACTGTCACCATGGGAAATGTCACCATGGGCACTGTCACCATGGGCACTGTCACCATGGGCACTGTCACCATGGACACTGTCACCATGAGCACTATCGTCATGGGCAGTGCCACCATAAGGAATTTCACCATGGGAACTCCAACCATATACACCACCAGCATGAGCACAGTCACCATGGGCAGTGTCACCATGAGCACTGTCACCATGGGCACTTTCAACATACACAGTGTCACCATGCGAACTGTCACCATGAGCACTATCACCGTGAGCACTATCACCATGGGCAGTGTCACCGTGAGCAATATCACCATGGGCACAGTTACCGTGAGCACTATTACAATGGGTACTATCACCAAGGGCACTGTCACCGTGAGCACTGTCACCATGAGCACTGTCACCATGGGCACTGTCACCATGAGCACTGTCATCATCGGCACTGTCACCATGGGAACTGTCACCATGGGAACTGTCACCATGAGCACTATCATCGTGAGGACTATAACCATGGGCACTGTCACCGTGAGCCCTGTCACCATTATAACTGTCACTGTGGGCACTATCACCGTGAGCACTATCACAATGGGCACTGTCACCATAGGCACTGTCACCATGGACACTGTCACCATGAACACTATCATCATGGGCAGTGCTACCATGAGGAATTTCACCATGGGAACTCCAACCATGTACATCGGCAGGTTTAGAACAGTCACCATGGGCTGTGTCACCATGAGCACTG
The DNA here is from genome assembly GCF_965194805.1 of Balaenoptera borealis. Lineage (NCBI taxonomy): Eukaryota > Metazoa > Chordata > Mammalia > Artiodactyla > Balaenopteridae > Balaenoptera > Balaenoptera borealis. Next base: position 24,737,575 of record NC_138874.1, read on the forward strand.
TCACCATGGGCACTATCACCATGCGAACTCTCACCATGAGCACTGTCACCGTGGGCAATATCACCATGAGCACTGTCACCGTGGGCACTGTCACCATGGGAACTCTCACCATGAGCACTATCACCGTGAGCACTATCACCATGGGCAGTCTCACCATGAGCAATATCACCATGGGCATTATCACCGTGAGCACTGTCACCGTGTGCACTGTCCCCATGAGCACTGTCACCATGAGGACTATCACCATGGGAACTGTCAACATGGGAATGGTCACCATGGGCACTGTCAATATGAGCACTGTCACCATGGGAACTCTCACCATGAGCACTGTCACCATGGCCAGTGTCACCATGGTCACTGTCACCATAAGCACTGTCACCAAGGGAAATGTCACCATGGGCACTCTCACCATTTTCACTGTCACCGTGGGCACTGTCACCATAAGCACTGTCACCATGAGCACTGTTCAACATGCGCACTGTCACCGAGAGCACTGCCACTGTGGGCACTATCACCGTGAGCACTCTCACCATGGGCACTGTCACCATGGGCACTGTCACCATGGACACTGTCACCATGAGCATTGTCACCTTGAGCACTGTCACCATGGGAACATTCACCATGGGCACTGTCACCATGGGCACTGTCACCATGGAAAATGTCACCTTGGAAACTGTCACCATGGGCACTGTAACCATGGACACTGTCACCAGGAGCACTATCACCATGGACACTGTTTCCATGAGCATTATCCCCAAGTACACTGTCAACATTGGAACTGTCATCATGGGCACTGTCACCATGGGCACTGTCACCATGATCACCGTCAATATGGGAACTGCCACCATGAGCACTGTCACCATGGACACTGCCACCATGAGCACTGTCACCGTGAGCACTGTCACCATGATCATTGTCACCAGGAGCATTGTCATTATGGGAAGTGTCACCATGAGTACTGTCACCATGGGCACTGTCACCATGGGCACTCTCAACATGGGCACTCTCACCATGGGCACTCTTGACCATGGACACTGTCACCATGGGCACTGTGAACATGAGCACTGTCACCATGGTATCTCTTACCATGAACACTGTCACCATGGGAAATGTCACTATGGGCACTGTCAGCATGGGCACTGTTACCATGGACACAGTCAACATGAGCACTATCATCATGGGCAGTGCCACCATGAGGAATTTCACCATGGCAACTCCAACCATGTACACCGCCAGCATGAGCACAGTCACCATGGGCAGTGTCACCGTGAGCACTATCACCATGGGCACTTTCAACATGGGCACTGTCACCATGCGAACTGTCACCATGAACACTATCACTATGAGCACTATCACCATGAGCAGTCTCACAAAGGGCACTGTCACCGTGAGCTCTGTCACCATGAGCACTGTCACTGTGGGCAATGTCACCATGAGCACTGTCACCGTGGGCACTCTCACCATGGGAACTGTCACCATGAGCACTATCACCGTGAGCACTAACACCATTTGCAGTGTCACCGTGAGCAATATCACCATGGGAAATGTCAGAGTGAGCACTATTACCATGGGCACTATCACCATGAGCACTCTCACCATGAGCACTGTCACCGTGGGCACTGTCACCGTGTGCACTGTCACCATGGGCAGTGTCACCATGAGCACTGTCACCCTGGGCTCTGTCATCATGGACACTGTCATCTTAGGAACTGCCACCACGGACACTGCCACCATGAGCACTGTAACCATTGGCACTGCCACAGTGAGCACTCTCACCATGAGCACTCTCACCATGGGAAATGTCACCATGAGCACGGTCACCAGGGACACTGTCACCATGGGCACTATCCACCAGGGCACTGTCACCGTGAGCACTATCACTGTCAGCACTATCACCGTGAGCACTATCACCATGGGCACTGTCACCGTGAGCCCTATTACCATGGGCACTATCACCAAGGGCACTGTCACTGTGAGCACTATCACCATGAGCACTATCAACGTGAGCACTGTCACCATTATCACTGTCACCGTGGGCAATGTCACCATGAGCACTGTCACCATGGACACTTTCAACATGGCTACTGTCACCATGGGCACTGTCACCATGGACACTGTCATCATGAGCTCTGTTACCATGGGAAATGTCACCATGAGCACTGTCATCTTGGGAACTGCCACCATGGACACAGCCACCATGAGCAATGTAACCATTGGCACTGCCACAGTGAGCACTGTCACCGTGAGCACTGTCACCATGGGAACTGTCACCATGTGCCCTGTCACCATGGGAACTCTCACCATGAGCACTATCACCATGAGCACTATCACCATGGGCACTGTCACCATGGGCACTGTCACCATGAGCATTATTACCATGGGTACTATCACCAAGGGCACTGTCACCGTGAGCACTGTCACCAAGGACACTGTCACCGTGAGCACTGTCACCATGAACACTATCATCATGGGCAGTGCCACCATGAGGAATTTCACCATGGGAACTCCAACCATGTACATCGGCAGGTTTAGAACAGTCACCATGGGCTGTGTCACCAAGAGCACTGTCACCATGGGCACTATCACCATGCGAACTCTCACCATGAGCACTGTCACCGTGGGCAATGTCACCATGAGCACTGTCACCGTGGGCACTGTCACCATGGGAACTCTCACCATGAGCACTATCACCGTGAGCACTATCACCATGGGCTGTCTCACCATGAGCAATATCACCATGGGCATTATCACCGTGAGCACTGTCACCGTGTGCACTGTCCCCATGAGCACTGTCACCATGAGGACTATCACCATGGGAACTGTCAACATGGGAACGTTCACCATGGGCACTGTCAATATGAGCACTGTCACCATGGGAACTCTCACCATGAGCACTGTCACCATGGCCAGTGTCACCATGGTCACTGTCACCATAAGCACTGTCACCAAGGGAAATGTCACCATGGGCACTCTCACCATTTTCACTGTCACCGTGGGCACTGTCACCATAAGCACTGTCACCATGAGCACTGTTCAACATGAGCACTGTCACCGAGAGCACTGCCACTGTGGGCACTATCACCGTGAGCACTGTCACCATGGGCACTGTCACCATGGGCACTGTCACCATGAGCACTGTCACCATGGACACTGTCACCATGAGCATTGTCACCATGAGCATTGTCACCGTGGGCACAGTCACCATGAGCACTGTCACCATGGGCACTGTCACCATGGAAAATGTCACCTTGGAAACTGTCACCATGGGCACTGTAACCATGGACACTGTCACCAGGAGCACTATCACCATGGACACTGTTTCCATGAGCTTTGTCCCCAAGTACACTGTCAACATTGGAACTGTCATCATGGGCACTGTCACCATGGGCACTGTCACCATGATCACCGTCAATATGGGAACTGCCACCATGAGCACTGTCACCATGGACACTGCCACCATGAGCACTGTCACCGTGAGCACTGTCACCATGATCATTGTCACCAGGAGCATTGTCATCATGGGAAGTGTCACCATGAGTACTGTCGCCATGGGCACTGTCACCATGGGCACTCTCAACATGGGCACTCTCACCATGGGCACTCTTGACCATGGACACTGTCACCATGGGCACTGTGAACATGAGCACTGTCACCATGGTAACTCTTACCATGAACACTGTCACCATGGGAAATGTCACTATGGGCACTGTCAGCATGGGCACTGTTACCATGGACACAGTCAACATGAGCACTATCATCATGGGCAGTGCCACCATGAGGAATTTCACCATGGCAACTCCAACCATGTACACCGCCAGCATGAGCACAGTCACCATGGGCAGTGTCACCGTGAGCACTATCACCATGGGCACTTTCAACATGGGCACTGTCACCATGCGAACTGTCACCATGAACACTATCACTATGAGCACTATCACCATGAGCACTCTCCCAAAGGGCACTGTCACCGTGAGCTCTGTCACCATGAGCACTGTCACTGTGGGCAATGTCACCATGAGCACTGTCACCGTGGGCACTCTCACCATGGGAACTGTCACCATGAGCACTATCACCGTGAGCACTAACACCATTTGCAGTGTCACCGTGAGCAATATCACCATGGGAAATGTCAGAGTGAGCACTATTACCATGGGCACTATCACCATGAGCACTCTCACCATGAGCACTGTCACCGTGGGCACTGTCACCATGTGCACTGTCACCATGGGCAGTGTCACCATGAGCACTGTCACCCTGGGCTCTGTCATCATGGACACTGTCATCTTAGGAACTGCCACCACGGACACTGCCACCATGAGCACTGTAACCATTGGCACTGCCACAGTGAGCACTCTCACCATGAGCACTCTCACCATGGGAAATGTCACCATGAGCACGGTCACCAGGGACACTGTCACCATGGGCACTATCCACCAGGGCACTGTCACCGTGAGCACTATCACTGTGAGCACTATCACCGTGAGAAGTATCACCAAGGGCACTGTCACCATGAGCACTGTCATCGTGGGCACTGTCACCATGAGCACTGTCATCATGGGCACTGTCACCATGGGAACTCTCACCATTAGCACTGTCACTGTGGGCACTATCACCGTGAGCACTATCACAATGGACCCTGTCACCATAGGCACTGTCACCATGGACACTGTCACTATGAACACTATCATCATGGGCAGTGCCACCATAAGGAATTTCACCATAGAAACTCCAACCATGGACAATGCCAGCATGAGCACATTCACTATGGGCAGTGACACCATGAGCACTGCCACCATGGGCACTTTCAACATGGGCACTGTCACCATGCGAACCGTCACCATGATCACTATTACCATGAGCACTATCACCAAGGGCACTGTCAGCGTGAGCACTATTACCGTGAGCACTATCACCGTGAGCACGGTCACCATGAGCATTTTCACCGTGGGCACTGTCACCATGAGCATAGTCACCATGAGCATTGTCACCATGGGAACTCTCACCATGAGCACTGTCACCATGGGAAATGTCACCATGGGCACTGTCACCATAGGCACTGTCACCATGGACACTCTCAGCATGAGCACTATCATCATGTGCATTACCACCATAAAGAATTTCACCATGGGATCTCCAACCATGTACACCGCCAGCATGAGCACATTCACCATGGGCAGTGTCACCATGAGCACTATCACCATGAGCACTATCACCATGAGCATTATCACCAAGGGAACTGTCACCATGGACACTGTCAAGGTGAGCACTGTCACCGTTGGAATTCTCACCATGAGCATTGTCACCGTGGGCACAGTCAACATGAGCACTGTCACCTTGGACACTGTCACCATGGGCACTGTCACCATGGGCACTGTCACCATGGACACTGTCACCATAGGCACTGTCAAGATGAGCACTGTCACCGTGAGCACTGTCACCATGAGCACTGTCACCATGGGCACTGTCACCATGAGCACTGTCATCATCGGCACTGTCACCATGGGAACTGTCACCAGGGGAACTGTCACCATGAGCACTATCATCGTGAGGACTATAACCATGGACACTGTCACCGTGAACACTGTCACCATTAGAACTGTCACTGTGGGCACTATCACCGTGAGCACTATCACGATGGGCACTGTCACCATAGGCACTGTCACCATGGACACTGTCACCATGAACACTATCATCATGGGCAGTGCCACCATGAGGAATTTCACCATGGGAACTCCAACCATGTACATCGGCAGGTTTAGAACAGTCACCATGGGCTGTGTCACCATGAGCACTGTCACCATGGGCACTATCACCATGCGAACTCTCACCATGAGCACTGTCACCGTGGGCAATGTCACCATGAGCACTGTCACCGTGGGCACTGTCACCATGGGAACTCTCACCATGAGCACTATCACCGTGAGCACTATCACCATGGGCAGTCTCACCATGAGCAATATCACCATGGGCATTATCACCGTGAGCAATGTCATCGTGTGCGCTGTCCCCATGAGCACTGTCACCATGAGCACTGTCACCATGGGAAATGTCACCATGGGCACTGTCACCATAGGCACTGTCACCATGGACACTCTCAGCATGAGCACTATCATCATGTGCATTACCACCATAAAGAATTTCACCATGGGATCTCCAACCATGTACACCGCCAGCATGAGCACATTCACCATGGGCAGTGTCACCATGAGCACTATCACCATGAGCATTATCACCATGAGCATTATCACCAAGGGAACTGTCACCCTGGACACTGTCAAGGTGAGCACTGTCACCGTTGGAATTCTCACCATGAGCATTGTCACCGTGGGCACAGTCACCATGAGCACTGTCACCATGGGCACTGTCACCATGGAAAATGTCACCTTGGAAACTGTCACCATGGGCACTGTAACCATGGACACTGTCACCAGGAGCACTATCACCATGGACACTGTTTCCATGAGCTTTGTCCCCAAGTACACTGTCAACATTGGAACTGTCATCATGGGCACTGTCACCATGGGCACTGTCACCATGATCACCGTCAATATGGGAACTGCCACCATGAGCACTGTCACCATGGACACTGCCACCATGAGCACTGTCACCGTGAGCACTGTCACCATGATCATTGTCACCAGGAGCATTGTCATCATGGGAAGTGTCACCATGAGTACTGTCACCATGGGCACTGTCACCATGGGCACTCTCAACATGGGCACTCTCACCATGGGCACTCTTGACCATGGACACTGTCACCATGGGCACTGTGAACATGAGCACTGTCACCATGGTAACTCTTACCATGAACACTGTCACCATGGGAAATGTCACTATGGGCACTGTCAGCATGGGCACTGTTACCATGGACACAGTCAACATGAGCACTATCATCATGGGCAGTGCCACCATGAGGAATTTCACCATGGCAACTCCAACCATGTACACCGCCAGCATGAGCACAGTCACCATGGGCAGTGTCACCGTGAGCACTATCACCATGGGCACTTTCAACATGGGCACTGTCACCATGCGAACTGTCACCATGAACACTATCACTATGAGCACTATCACCATGAGCACTCTCCCAAAGGGCACTGTCACCGTGAGCTCTGTCACCATGAGCACTGTCACTGTGGGCAATGTCACCATGAGCACTGTCACCGTGGGCACTCTCACCATGGGAACTGTCACCATGAGCACTATCACCGTGAGCACTAACACCATTTGCAGTGTCACCGTGAGCAATATCACCATGGGAAATGTCAGAGTGAGCACTATTACCATGGGCACTATCACCATGAGCACTCTCACCATGAGCACTGTCACCGTGGGCACTGTCACCATGTGCACTGTCACCATGGGCAGTGTCACCATGAGCACTGTCACCCTGGGCTCTGTCATCATGGACACTGTCATCTTAGGAACTGCCACCACGGACACTGCCACCATGAGCACTGTAACCATTGGCACTGCCACAGTGAGCACTCTCACCATGAGCACTCTCACCATGGGAAATGTCACCATGAGCACGGTCACCAGGGACACTGTCACCATGGGCACTATCCATCAGGGCACTGTCACCGTGAGCACTATCACTGTGAGCACTATCACCGTGAAAAGTATCACCAAGGGCACTGTCACCATGAGCACTGTCATCGTGGGCACTGTCACCATGAGCACTGTCATCATGGGCACTGTCACCATGGGAACTCTCACCATTAGCACTGTCACTGTGGGCACTATCACCGTGAGCACTATCACAATGGACCCTGTCACCATAGGCACTGTCACCATGGACACTGTCACTATGAACACTATCATCATGGGCAGTGCCACCATAAGGAATTTCACCATAGAAACTCCAACCATGGACAATGCCAGCATGAGCACATTCACTATGGGCAGTGACACCATGAGCACTGCCACCATGGGCACTTTCAACATGGGCACTGTCACCATGCGAACCGTCACCATGAGCACTATCACCAAGGGCACTGTCAGCGTGAGCACTATTACCGTGAGCACTATCACCGTGAGCACGGTCACCATGAGCATTTTCACCGTGGGCACTGTCACCATGAGCATAGTCACCATGAGCATTGTCACCATGGGAACTCTCACCATGAGCACTGTCACCATGGGAAATGTCACCATGGGCACTGTCACCATAGGCACTGTCACCATGGACACTCTCAGCATGAGCACTATCATCATGTGCATTACCACCATAAAGAATTTCACCATGGGATCTCCAATCATGTACACCGCCAGCATGAGCACATTCACCATGGGCAGTGTCACCATGAGAACTATCACCATGAGCACTATCACCATGAGCATTATCACCAAGGGAACTGTCACCATGGACACTGTCAAGGTGAGCACTGTCACCGTTGGAATTCTCACCATGAGCATTGTCACCGTGGGCACAGTTGACATGAGCACTGTCACCTTGGACACTGTCACCATGGGCACTCTCACCATGGGCACTGTCACCATGGACACTGTCACCATGGGCACTGTCAAGATGAGCACTGTCACCATGGGAAATGTCACCATGGGCACTGTCACGATGGGCACTGTCACCATGGGCACTGTCACCATGGACACTGTCACCATGAGCACTATCGTCATGGGCAGTGCCACCATAAGGAATTTCACCATGGGAACTCCAACCATATACACCACCAGCATGAGCACAGTAACCATGGGCAGTGTCACCATGAGCACTGTCACCATGGGCACTTTCAACATACGCAGTGTCACCATGCGAACTGTCACCATGAGCACTATCACCGTGAGCACTATCACCATGGGCAGTGTCACTGTGAGCAATATCACCATGGGCACAGTTACCGTGAGCACTATTACAATGGGTACTATCACCAAGGGCACTGTCACCGTGAGCACTGTCACCATGAGCACTGTCACCATGGGCACTGTCACCATGAGCACTGTCATCATCGGCACTGTCACCATGGGAACTGTCACCAGGGGAACTGTCACCATGAGCACTATCATCGTGAGGACTATAACCATGGGCACTGTCACCGTGAACACTGTCACCATTAGAACTGTCACTGTGGGCACTATCACCGTGAGCACTATCACAATGGGCACTGTCACCATAGGCACTGTCACCATGGACACTGTCACCATGAACACTATCATCATGGGCAGTGCCACCATGAGGAATTTCACCATGGGAACTCCAACCATGTACATCGGCAGGTTTAGAACAGTCACCATGGGCTGTGTCACCATGAGCACTGTCACCATGGGCACTATCACCATGCGAACTCTCACCATGAGCACTGTCACCGTGGGCAATGTCACCATGAGCACTGTCACCGTGGGCACTGTCACCATGGGAACTGTCACCATGAGCACTATCACCGTGAGGACTATAACCATGGGCACTGTCACTGTGAGCAATATCACCATGAACACTGTCACCATGGGAAATGTGACCGTGGGCACTGTCACCGTGTGCACTGTCAACATAAGCACTGTCACCATGGGAAATGTCATCATGGGCACTGTCACCATGGGCAGTGTCACCATGAGCCCTGTCACCGTGGGCCATGTCACCATGAGCACTGTCACCGTGGGCACTGTCACCATGGGAACTGTCACCATGAGCACTATCACCGTGAGGACTATAACCATGGGCACTGTCACCGTGAGCAATATCACGATGAACACTGTCACCATAGGAAATGTCACCGTGGGCACGGTCATCGTCTGCACTGTCAACATAAGCACTGTCACCATGGGAAATGTCACCATGGGCCCTGTCACCATGGGCAGTGTCACCATGAGCACTGTCACCATGGGAACTCTCACGATGGTCACTGTCACCATGAGCACTATCATCATGGGCAGTGCCACCATGAGGAATTTCACCATGGGAATTCCAAACATGTACACCGCCAGAATGAGCACAGTCACCATGGGCAGTGTCACCATGAGCAATGTCACCATGGGCACTTTCAACATGGGCACTGTCACCATGGACACTGTCATCATGAGCTCTGTTACCATGGGAAATGTCACCATGGGCACTGTCACCATAGGCACTGTCACCATGATCTCTGTCACCATGAGCACTATCACCATTAGCACTATCACCATGGGCACTATCACCAAGGGCGCTGTCACCAAGAGAACTATCACTGTGAGCACTGTCACCATGAGCACTGTCACCGTGAGCACTGTCACCATGAGCACTGTCACCATGGGCACTGTAACCATGGGAATTGTCACCATGAGCACTATCACTGTGAGCACTATCAACATGGGCAGTGTCACCGTGAGCACTGTCACCATGAGCACTGTCATCATGAGCACTGTCACCATGTGAATTGTCACCATGAGCACTTTCACCATGAGCACTATCACCATGAGCAGTATCACCAAGGGAACTGTCACCGTGAGCACTATCACCATGAGCACTCTCACCATGGGCACTGTCACCATGGACACTGTCACCATGGGCACTGTCAAGATGAGCACTGTCACCATGGGAACTCTCACCATAAGCACTGTCACCATGGGAAATGTCACCATGGGCACTCTCACCATGGGCACTGTCACCATGGGCACTGTCACCATGGACACTGTCACCATGAGCACTATCGTCATGGGCAGTGCCCCCATAAGGAATTTCACCATGGGAACTCCAACCATATACACCACCAGCATGAGCACAGTCACCATGGGCAGTGTCACCATGAGCACTGTCACCATGGGCACTTTCAACATACACAGTGTCACCATGCGAACTGTCACCATGAGCACTATCACCGTGAGCACTATCACCATGGGCAGTGTCACTGTGAGCAATATCACCATGGGCACAGTTACCGTGAGCACTATTACAATGGGTACTATCACCAAGGGCACTGTCACCGTGAGCACTGTCACCATGAGCACTGTCACCATGGGCACTGTCACCATGAGCACTGTCATCATCGGCACTGTCACCATGGGAACTGTCACCATGGGAACTGTCACCATGAGCACTATCATCGTGAGGACTATAACCATGGGCACTGTCACCGTGAACACTGTCACCATTAGAACTGTCACTGTGGGCACTATCACCGTGAGCACTATCACAATGGGCACTGTCACCATAGGCACTGTCACCATGGACACTGTCACCATGAACACTATCATCATGGGCAGTGCCACCATGAGGAATTTCACCATGGGAACTCCAACCATGTACATCGGCAGGTTTAGAACAGTCACCATGGGCTGTGTCACCATGAGCACTGTCACCATGGGCACTATCACCATGCGAACTCTCACCATGAGCACTGTCACCGTGGGCAATGTCACTATGAGCACTGTCACCGTGGGCACTGTCACCATGGGAACTGTCACCATGAGCACTATCACCGTGAGGACTATAACCATGGGCACTGTCACTGTGAGCAATATCACCATGAACACTGTCACCATGGGAAATGTGACCGTGGGCACTGTCACCGTGTGCACTGTCAACATAAGCACTGTCACCATGGGAAATGTCATCATGGGCACTGTCACCATGGGCAGTGTCACCATGAGACCTGTCACAGTGGGCCATGTCACCATGAGCACTGTCACCGTGGGCACTGTCACCATGGGAACTGTCACCATGAGCACTATCACCGTGAGGACTATAACCATGGGCACTGTCACTGTGAGCAATATCACGATGAACACTGTCACCATAGGAAATGTCACCGTGGGCACGGTCATCGTCTGCACTGTCAACATAAGCACTGTCACCATGGGAAATGTCACCATGGGCCCTGTCACCATGGGCAGTGTCACCATGAGCACTGTCACCATGGGAACTCTCACGATGGTCACTGTCACCATGAGCACTATCATCATGGGCAGTGCCACCATGAGGAATTTCACCATGGGAATTCCAAACATGTACACCGCCAGAATGAGCACAGTCACCATGGGCAGTGTCACCATGAGCAATGTCACCATGGGCACTTTCAACATGGGCACTGTCACCATGGACACTGTCATCATGAGCTCTGTTACCATGGGAAATGTCACCATGGGCACTGTCACCATAGGCACTGTCACCATGATCTCTGTCACCATGAGCACTATCACCATTAGCACTATCACCATGGGCACTATCACCAAGGGCGCTGTCACCAAGAGAACTATCACTGTGAGCACTGTCACCATGAGCACTGTCACCGTGAGCACTGTCACCATGAGCACTGTCACCATGGGCACTGTAACCATGGGAATTGTCACCATGAGCACTATCACTGTGAGCAGTATCAACATGGGCAGTGTCACCGTGAGCACTGTCACCATGGGCACTTTCAACATGGGCACTGTCACCATGGACACTGTCATCATGAGCTCTGTTACCATGGGAAATGTCACCATGGGCACTGTCACCATAGGCACTGTCACCATGATCTCTGTCACCATGAGCACTATCACCATTAGCACTATCACCATGGGCACTATCATGAAGGGCGCTGTCACCAAGAGAACTATCACTGTGAGCACTGTCACCATGAGCACTGTCACCGTGAGCACTGTCACCATGAGCACTGTCACCATGGGCACTGTAACCATGGGAATTGTCACCATGAGCACTATCACTGTGAGCACTATCAACATGGGCAGTGTCACCGTGAGCACTGTCATCATGAGCACTGTCACCATGTGAATTGTCACCATGAGCACTTTCACCATGAGCACTATCACCATGAGCAGTATCACCAAGGGAACCGTCACCGTGAGCACTATCACCATGAGCACTATCACCATGGGCACTGTCACCATGGACACTGTCACCATGGGCACTGTCAAGATGAGCACTGTCACCATGGAAACTCTCACCATAAGCACTGTCACCATGGGAAATGTCACCATGGGCACTGTCACCATGGGCACTGTCACCATGGACACTGTCACCATGAGCACTATCGTCATGGGCAGTGCCACCATAAGGAATTTCACCATGGGAACTCCAACCATGTACACCACCAGCATGAGCACAGTCATCATGGGCAGTGTCACCATGAGCACTGTCACCATGGGCACTTTCAACATACACAGTGTCACCATGCGAACTGTCACCATGAGCACTATCACCGTGAGCACTATCACCATGGGCAGTGTCACCGTGAGCAATATCACCATGGGCACAGTTACCGTGAGCACTATTACAATGGGTACTATCACCAAGGGCACTGTCACCGTGAGCACTGTCACCATGAGCACTGTCACCATGGGCACTGTCACCATGAGCACTGTCATCATCAGCACTGTCACCATGGGAACTGTCACCATGGGAACTGTCACCATGAGCACTATCATCGTGAGGACTATAACCATGGGCACTGTCACCGTGAGCCCTGTCACCATTAGAACTGTCACTGTGGGCACTATCACCGTGAGCACTATCACAATGGGCACTGTCACCATAGGCACTGTCACCATGGACACTGTCACCATGAACACTATCATCATGGGCAGTGCCACCATGAGGAATTTCACCATGGGAACTCCAACCATGTACATCGGCAGGTTTAGAACAGTCACCATGGGCTGTGTCACCATGAGCACTGTCACCATGGGCACTATCACCATGCGAACTCTCACCATGAGCACTGTCACCGTGGGCAATGTCACCATGAGCACTGTCACCGTGGGCACTGTCACCATGGGAACTCTCACCATGAGCACTATCACCGTGAGCACTATCACCATGGGCAGTCTCACCATGAGCAATATCACCATGGGCATTATCACCGTGAGCACTGTCACCGTGTGCACTGTCCCCATGAGCACTGTCACCATGAGGACTATCACCATGGGAACTGTCAACATGGGAACGTTCACCATGGGCACTGTCAATATGAGCACTGTCACCATGGGAACTCTCACCATGAGCACTGTCACCATGGCCAGTGTCACCATGGTCACTGTCACCATAAGCACTGTCACCAAGGGAAATGTCACCATGGGCACTCTCACCATTTTCACTGTCACCGTGGGCACTGTCACCATAAGCACTGTCACCATGAGCACTGTTCAACATGAGCACTGTCACCGAGAGCACTGCCACTGTGGGCACTATCACCGTGAGCACTGTCACCATGGGCACTGTCACCATGGGCACTGTCACCATGAGCACTGTCACCATGGACACTGTCACCATGAGCATTGTCACCATGAGCATTGTCACCGTGGGCACAGTCACCATGAGCACTGTCACCATGGGCACTGTCACCATGGAAAATGTCACCTTGGAAACTGTCACCATGGGCACTGTAACCATGGACACTGTCACCAGGAGCACTATCACCATGGACACTGTTTCCATGAGCTTTGTCCCCAAGTACCCTGTCAACATTGGAACTGTCATCATGGGCACTGTCACCATGGGCACTGTCACCATGATCACCGTCAATATGGGAACTGCCACCATGAGCACTGTCACCATGGACACTGCCACCATGAGCACTGTCACCATGAGCACTGTCACCATGATCATTGTCACCAGGAGCATTGTCATCATGGGAAGTGTCACCATGAGTACTGTCGCCATGGGCACTGTCACCATGGGCACTCTCAACATGGGCACTCTCACCATGGGCACTCTTGACCATGGACACTGTCACCATGGGCACTGTGAACATGAGCACTGTCACCATGGTAACTCTTACCATGAACACTGTCACCATGGGAAATGTCACTATGGGCACTGTCAGCATGGGCACTGTTACCATGGACACAGTCAACATGAGCACTATCATCATGGGCAGTGCCACCATGAGGAATTTCACCATGGCAACTCCAACCATGTACACCGCCAGCATGAGCACAGTCACCATGGGCAGTGTCACCGTGAGCACTATCACCATGGGCACTTTCAACATGGGCACTGTCACCATGCGAACTGTCACCATGAACACTATCACTATGAGCACTATCACCATGAGCACTCTCACAAAGGGCACTGTCACCGTGAGCTCTGTCACCATGAGCACTGTCACTGTGGGCAATGTCACCATGAGCACTGTCACCGTGGGCACTCTCACCATGGGAACTGTCACCATGAGCACTATCACCGTGAGCACTAACACCATTTGCAGTGTCACCGTGAGCAATATCACCATGGGAAATGTCAGAGTGAGCACTATTACCATGGGCACTATCACCATGAGCACTCTCACCATGAGCACTGTCACCGTGGGCACTGTCACCATGTGCACTGTCACCATGGGCAGTGTCACCATGAGCACTGTCACCCTGGGCTCTGTCATCATGGACACTGTCATCTTAGGAACTGCCACCACGGACACTGCCACCATGAGCACTGTAACCATTGGCACTGCCACAGTGAGCACTCTCACCATGAGCACTCTCACCATGGGAAATGTCACCATGAGCACGGTCACCAGGGACACTGTCACCATGGGCACTATCCATCAGGGCACTGTCACCGTGAGCACTATCACTGTGAGCACTATCACCATGAAAAGTATCACCAAGGGCACTGTCACCATGAGCACTGTCATCGTGGGCACTGTCACCATGAGCACTGTCATCATGGGCACTGTCACCATGGACACTGTCATCATGAGCTCTGTTACCATGGGAAATGTCACCATGGGCACTGTCACCATAGGCACTGTCACCATGATCTCTGTCACCATGAGCACTATCACCATTAGCACTATCACCATGGGCACTATCATGAAGGGCGCTGTCACCAAGAGAACTATCACTGTGAGCACTGTCACCATGAGCACTGTCACCGTGAGCACTGTCACCATGAGCACTGTCACCATGGGCACTGTAACCATGGGAATTGTCACCATGAGCACTATCACTGTGAGCACTATCAACATGGGCAGTGTCACCGTGAGCACTGTCATCATGAGCACTGTCACCATGTGAATTGTCACCATGAGCACTTTCACCATGAGCACTATCACCATGAGCAGTATCACCAAGGGAACCGTCACCGTGAGCACTATCACCATGAGCACTATCACCATGGGCACTGTCACCATGGACACTGTCACCATGGGCACTGTCAAGATGAGCACTGTCACCATGGGAACTCTCACCATAAGCACTGTCACCATGGGAAATGTCACCATGGGCACTGTCACCATGGGCACTGTCACCATGGACACTGTCACCATGAGCACTATCGTCATGGGCAGTGCCACCATAAGGAATTTCACCATGGGAACTCCAACCATGTACACCACCAGCATGAGCACAGTCATCATGGGCAGTGTCACCATGAGCACTGTCACAATGGGCACTTTCAACATACACAGTGTCACCATGCGAACTGTCACCATGAGCACTATCACCGTGAGCACTATCACCATGGGCAGTGTCACCGTGAGCAATATCACCATGGGCACAGTTACCGTGAGCACTATTACAATGGGTACTATCACCAAGGGCACTGTCACCGTGAGCACTGTCACCATGAGCACTGTCACCATGGGCACTGTCACCATGAGCACTGTCATCATCAGCACTGTCACCATGGGAACTGTCACCATGGGAACTCTCACCATGAGCACTATCACCATGAGCACTATCACCATGGGCACTGTCACCATGGGCACTGTCACCATGAGCATTATTACCATGGGTACTATCACCAAGGGCACTGTCACCGTGAGCACTGTCACCAAGGACACTGTCACCGTGAGCACTGTTACCATGAGCACTGTCACCATGGGCACTATCACCATGCGAACTCTCACCATGAGCACTGTCACCGTGGGCAATGTCACCATGAGCACTGTCACCGTGGGCACTGTCACCATGGGAACTCTCACCATGAGCACTATCACCGTGAGCACTATCACCATGGGCTGTCTCACCATGAGCAATATCACCATGGGCATTATCACCGTGAGCACTGTCACCGTGTGCACTGTCCCCATGAGCACTGTCACCATGAGGACTATCACCATGGGAACTGTCAACATGGGAACGTTCACCATGGGCACTGTCAATATGAGCACTGTCACCATGGGAACTCTCACCATGAGCACTGTCACCATGGCCAGTGTCACCATGGTCACTGTCACCATAAGCACTGTCACCAAGGGAAATGTCACCATGGGCAC